>NW_005371786.1:132516-153367 GCF_000412655.1 Myotis brandtii | reverse complement strand
ACTGGTCACTATGACACACACTGACCACCAGGGGGCAGACGCTCAATGCAGGAGCTGCCCCCTGGTGGTCAGTGTGCTCCCACAGGGGGAGCTCTGCTCAGCCAGAAGCCAGGCTGGTGGCTGCCAGTAAAGCGGTGGTGGTGGGTGCCTCTCCTGCCTCCTCAGTAGCGCTAAGGATGTCCTACTGCAGCTTAGGCCTGCTCCCCGCTGGCAAGTGGACATCCCCTGAGGGCTCCCGGGATGCCAGAGGGATGTCTGACTGCCAGCTTGGGCCCGATCCCCCACGGAGTGGGCCTAAGCCAGCAGGTGGACATCCCCCAAGGGGTCCCAGACTGCAAGAGGGCATAGGCCGAGTATGGACCCCCCCAAGTGCACAAATTTTTGTGCACCGGGCCTCTAGTATAAATTATAAAATCACATCCTAGAAATTCTCCTTACAATTCTTTTTTTTTTTCTTATAGTGAGACAGTAAGACCAATAATATAGGAAAACTGCACAGATAACTTTGAATATTGCTATATCCAACATTTTCATATTCTCATCCATAGAACATATTCTGATATACACTTACCACCCGTTTTTAACTGATAGGTAAAATAGATAAAATGATTGTGTTAAAGCAGAAAATATAATGAGACACAGATATCTCTTTTCTTCAAACCTATTTCATATTCGTTTTTGTGCTGAGAATCAATAGAGGTAGCACAATCTTTAAATGAATATCACAAGCTTGCTTTAATTTTTAGAGAAATGTATTTCAGAAAACACCTTTTTTATACTTTCTTTTTTGTTTCACTAGTGCTCTCCTTATTTTGTCAGGCATGCTCACATACAGGCATGCTCACAAATCCCCTCAGTGCACCGAAGGCTCATTCCTCAAAATGTATTATTTGCTATGGCAGTGTTCCCACCAGAGTTTTATCTATTTCTTCAGCTTTAAGTATTTTTTAATTTATTTTTTTCTTTATTGATTAAGGTATTACATATGTGTCCTTATCCCCCTATTTCCCCCTCTCTCCCTCCCCACTCATACCCTCACCCCCTGATGTCTGTGTCCATTGGTTAGGCTTATATGCATGCATACAAGTCCTTTGGTTGATCTCTCCCTCTTACCCCCATCCTCCGCTACCTTCTCTCTGAGATTTGATGGTCTGATTGATGCTTCTCTGTCTCTGGATCTGTTTTTCTTCATCAGTTTATGTTGTTCATTATATTCCACAAATGAGTCAGCTATAAGTCTTGGAGGGCAAGGGCAGAGCAGTGTTTTGGCATGAGATTTCATAAAATCTAAAGCAATTGAGAAAATGATGTAGTAAATATATTGTTTTGCCTATAAGACATTGATTTTGTATGCTTTGTAATCTATATTCTGTTAGAGCCCATGAATTATTGGGGTATATGTGTTCCTTAATCTGATTGGTTACTTTTAGAACTTTGTGGCTAAGAGAGTAATTTACTCTTAGGCTCTCTTTTCCCTTAAATTATTTTAGTCTACAATTTAGGAAGTGTTCTTCAAATATGTTCCAGAGACAATGAGCATTTTTATATTAAAAAATTGTAAGGTTTTAGCCCAATAACAGGGATTACAAAGAAATGGCTTTTCTTTATTTATTAGAATATTTGTTATGTATGAGAACTAGAGATGAGTCTGAAATCTATCATGAGCTTGAATTATGTGGGTTTTTAGATCTATAACTGTAAAGGGATGTTAGATGTAGAAGAACCACCTTTTTCATTAGGGCAAGAGTCATATTGTAGACCTATTTAATCATTTTATGTATACACATCATCCTAGTTGTTTAGGTACAATCTGGGATATTATGTTTTGGATAAAAGAAAATTTTCAGTGATATTATTAAACATATGCAAAATATCTACTGGAAAAAGCCTGGAGGAAGATTTGTCTCTCTATATAAATTACTAGAATTTAGCATTTGTTATATATTCAAAAGAAATAGCTGCATAACTTGCAGCCTCCATTCATTTGATTCTAGGCTGACAATAATGAACGATATGGACACAACTTGTCAGGAGGAGGCACACCTGGACAGGGTCCTCATTAAATAAAGTAATGGTGATACTGATAGCTCCCTGCAGTGAGTCATCATAGAGACAAATGCCCATACATGCAGTCTGACATATGGTGAATGACAGATTTATAATTGGATAGTAAGTTGGAAGCTAGCAGATAATGTTCATGTGCTAGATTTGTATTTCACCCACTTTGTGAGCTTTTGACGATCTTACTTTCTATGAAAATGGTATCTGCCTTTGTGTTTTTCAATTTTCTTCAATTATCATGTTTTGTTTGCATTTGCTTTTCTATTTTAATGCACTAAAATATTTGTGATGATTTTTTACAGAATATTTCAACATAACTCTTATAAAAAGAGCCTTCTGAATTAGTTGAAGCTAAAGAATGAGACAAATGAGAATGAACTAAATATTACTCAACTATTCTCTAAATATCATCATGAGTTTATGCTGAAACAAGTTCACGAAGTATATGAACAATAAACATCATTAAGTCACAATAGTTCCAAATCAAGTATATAATTTTAAAAAATCAATCCATTTCTCTTTGACCAGTAAAATAAATCAACATTAGTGTGATTGCAGACTGAATTTCCTTTAACCACAAATATGGGTTAAACATAAACTTTTATATACTTGCACTTAGAATATATGATAGAAATTTTTCACAGCAATTTCCAGTAAAAGTATAGTACAGTTATAAAATGGGGAAATATATCTGTTTTTAAATTATTTTTGCTACTAAAATGATGATTGCATATAATAAACTTTTTTTAGAGTTTGCAACCACAAAATTCTAATGAATTATATGTTCATAATGGCTTAATAGGGGGTATTTCCTACTTAACACAAATTAGGTATATAAAGTCCAAATATGAAATAAAAGAGACCCTACGTATATTTTACATGAGTTTTTCAGTATTTCTTTTCCCCTTAAGGTCAATTAAAAGTTAGTACTCCTTTTTAATCCTATTCTCCAATACAGGGGAAAAAATGAAAGGGGATGGAAGATTAGTGAGTGGGATCCAGAGCCAGTGGAGAATAGAGTTATAGTCAGAGGCAGGCCTGCTTCATAGGTGTGGTGGGCAGACCTTTGGTTGGCCACCATTATTGTTATGCCCTGGTGTTTATACCCTGGATAATCTTCTCCCCTTGAGTGTGGGATGGATGCATGATTTGTTTTTTGCTTACAGAATATGAGGAAAATGTAGAGATTTTGCAGATGTAATTAAGGTCTGAAACCAGTTAATATTGAGTTCATCATAAAGGTGATGATGTTGGGTGGGCCTGACTTAGGTAAACACATAGAAGAGGACTGTGCCCTGCCTGAGGAGAGAGGCTCTCTCTGTGATGTGGGCTTAAATAAGTAAATTTCTGTGTTACAGAGGCTCTCGAAGGAGCCTACATTTGATTAAATGCTATTGCTGTCTTGAAATTCTTAATCATTTTATTGTTGAACTTGTGCTTTATAAGTCTAATCCAGTGAGGCAATGGAGCATTTACATTAACAAAGCAAAGAAACTCAATGTGTGTGTCCTCAGTCATTCCTCTCTCCCCATTCACATGTAGAACTCATGATGCTTCATGAGCACAGAATTTTAGTGAGCCCATGATGTTTGACAGTCCTTTGTGACTCAAAGTGAGTTAAGGGTAGACATGTAATGGAAAAGTGCACAGTATAAAGATTAATACTAAAATTCATGCTAATAATTTAACATTTTAATTTTTTTTACTTAGAATGACACTAAATTACAAGTAAAAAGGAATACCATGACAAGTTAAGAGAGAGTATAGCAGAAGAAAGGAAAAGCTTTATATTTTACATGAATGATAATTCTCCCTTATTTATGGAGTAAAAGTTATACATATTTAGGGTAACCATATAAACTATCCACTAGATTTGTTAAAAAATAAATCTTAATCACACATATTCTCCATGGCTGGTGACCCAAAGAAATATATATTTTTCAACATCCGATCCTGAGGTCAGTAGAAAAGTACCACATTTCTGAGATTGCAGCATTTTAAAGATAAAAGCATTATTTGCTGTTTATACACTGAAGAATTTAATTATTCAATGCTCCAATGGATGACTAATTAAAGGAAGACATATAAAAGAATAGGCTCTCATTGCTGTGAAAAAAATAATGCAAATTAAAATAATAGAAGAAATATAACTTCTGTTCCTGGCATTTGTATCATATCTGTTCAACTATAAAACAACTAAATAAGGAACCAGGCTGCCCCACCCATGAATTTCCCATCAGAAAGTCTTGGGTAATCTAGATAATTGACTGCTTGAGTGACCTCACTTTTCTTTTCCTGGTCCCTAATTTCTGCTCTTACATTTCAAATTTTTCAATAAACAGTGAACCAACAAAACCAAAGACATCTCACCCTCAGACCCTAAAAAAGGCAGAGCCTGAAATCTGTGCTAATTTCATTTTCCTCTAAGAACACAGCATTGTTTAATTAGGGTCCACCCTAAAGATCTTATTTTAACTTAATTAACTCTTTACAACTTAGTCTCCAAATATAGTCATATTGGTGAGGTACTGGGAGCTAAGACTTCAACATAATAATGTTGGGGGACACACAATTCAGCCCATAACTATACCCAAATGGCACACATGTGCCTTAATTCCCCTAAAGCCAGCATTATCTATGTACTTTCTTGTATTTACAAGTAATTATAATACTTTTCTCTAAAAGTAGGATCCTAATTATGGCTAACTAAATTATGTGGCATCCTTGTATAGGCCAAATATTGACCTGAAGTAGTTATTATCCAGCTTGTATATATTTTCAAAACTTTATAATACAATTAACCAATGTCTGATGTCTATAGAAATATATTTCTCAAATATGTAGCATAGAATAGGAATATAAAACTCAGAAAAGATTAGTATTTTATCTCAATGAAATACTCACTTAACTTTGGCAAGACAAGAGATCCATTTTCACTTTCATCAGCTAAAATGGCCTTACTGATTTTGAGAATTGTTATTCATTTACTTATGATAGAAAACTGATGATCAGAAAATGTGCAAGAGGGAAAAAGAATATTGAAAACCTGATGAGTACAAGATGGGAAATGTTCAGAATCATTAAACTCATTCACAGAGGGTTTTATCTATATCTTTCCAATATAAATAGCATGGCATTATATCAAATAAAAGCCTACAAATTTAATTGTCATCCTGATATTATGCTTTCTAGAAAATGGAAAATTTCCTATGACAATTTAATTTCATAAAGCAGTAGCTTACTAAGTCATCAAAATTTAAAGACTAAAATATATATTAGAATGGATTTCCTTAACAATTTCATGGAAGCCAGTATTATCTCTTATATGAAATTTATTTCAGACAGATGGATTGATGTACTATGACTGATGGCAAAATCCAACATTCTCTCAGGGGATTGTGTGTCTTTTGCTTTCAAAATAACCTTGCCAGATACACGAAAAAAAAAAGAAACAATATATTTTATAAAGAAAGAGTATATTTCATTGCAATTGTTCTGAAATGGTAAATCAGAGTAGTTATATAAAATAAATATAGTAGTACAATTATTAGTGTTATTCTTTATTTTTGACATTGATGAAGAATTTTAAATAACCACTTTTCATTTTATGTTAGCACAACATTTAAGACAACATTGACAGGAAATCACATAGGCCTTTCCTGTCAATTTCTATCATTTGTCAGTAGCTCCTGTTTTCCATAGTAAGAATGTTAGAGGTACAGTATATGTGTCACATAATTCTACATTCAATAGAGACATGAAGCCTACAGCAAAGAAATAAATAGCAAAAATGGCTTCAAATGAGAGTTGTTTAGCAAACAAAAAGATGGGGAAAATAATTTTCATTGTTTAATTAAAATATTTTAACACTATTAAAATGTTTGATGAATACAACCTAGTAGATTAATCTTGATTCTAGTCATTTTATGAAGTCCAAAACCTAGTTCAAACACATATTCTTTTCATTTTGTGTGTCACTATAAGAATATCCATTAAATTTGCAGACAAAAGTTAGGTCTAGATTATGCATAAGCAAATAAGTGATATCTAATACAACTCAATAATCCAAATGCATTATGACCATTCTAGCTGGCCCTTTAATCCACTTTCTCACTTGCCCTGTATTTATTCTAAGATAGCATTATCTAAAGAGGACATTTACAGGAATGCTCATCTTGGTCCCAGGCTAGTAGGCATTCATTTATGCTTTCCCAGTGCTTGGGCACAGCTCTCTCTAACAGCCTTTGGCTTTGCCTCCTTTTCCAGACAACCCTGTCCTGTGCTCTCCTGAGATAGAACTGATGTCCCAAACCTGACCCCATGGAACCTAATCCTCAACAGTTCCCTCTACACATATAGTCACATGCACATTCTATATTGGTCAATATACTCTATGTTCAGAAAGCAGGCAATTCCTAAATTTTTGTGGTTTAAATCAACAAACACCTATTTCTTCTTTATAAATTTATCCATCACCTACAACAGGACTTATTGTAGTTAGTTAGGTTTCAGGGTGGACAACCTGAGTGAACATTTCAAATTTTACCAGTTAAAGAAAAAAGGAGGACAGCCCAGCTGGTATGGCTCAGTGGTTGAGTGTTGACCTATGAACCAGAAGGTCATGGTTCAATTCCAGGTCAGGGCATATATCTGGCTTAAGGCCTCAGTCCCAGTGTGTGGCGTGCAGGAGGCAACTGATCAATGATTGTCTCTCATCATTGATATTTCTGTCTCTCTCTTTTTCTCCCTTTTTCTCTGAAAAAAAAAGTATATTTAAAAAAAGATAACAAAAAATATTGCATTCTCTAGCCTGGAAATGCGAAAGGTCATTTAACACTTCAAGCTCATTGGCCAAATCTAATCATGCGGCTCAATCTAATGAGCTAAGAAGGTGCATCGTTGCAATGTTATGGAAGAGGAGAGAAATGGAAATGTTTGGTGAGCAAAATGCATAACTATCACATTTTCTGGCATCTTTACCCATTAATCTCACTCCCAACTTTACCACATGCACATACACACAAATACACACACTTCAAAATGAATGGTATTTTTTTCTCATATTTATGAGGTCCTCATTTCATAAACAATTAACTTACTTAGTTTCTTCTTTTTTCTTATCAGGATGTAAGTACATAATTATACTTAGCAGCTAGTGCCACCTAACTCTAATTCTCTAATCTTTGGGATGTGGTCTGTAATGGAAGGAATGGACATGTGAGAGGCCCTTAAACTGGAAAAAATAATAATAAGTCAGAAGCAAAATGACTTCTGAGTGGAATACCAAAGGTTAAAGTCTCCCTCAAAGACACAAAGGATTTAGTGGTATTGGACTCTATTAGAGCCTCCATTTAATTCACTTATATGGTTTTTGAAAAGAAAACAAATGGATCATGTTTGATGACAGAAACTACCCATAAAATTAAGTACGTGGAAAACCCATTGCAGTTCTGTGCTGGATGCAGTGTCATTACTAGAGGAGATCAATACATACTGTAACTTTTGGTAAGCTTTTATTGATCTCGAAAATGTGTTCTTTTTTAATCCCCCAAAAGAAAGAGCATAAAAGTCATAGTTCAAATTCGCCTGGGAAAATATACACAAAATTTACTATCCTAGATTAACTCTATCCTCTCTAGATTTGGAGACCTTCTTCATCTTGGCATCCAGCAAACCATCATTGTGGTTCTCTATTTTCATAATATCATGTGAATTAAATTTGATGAGCACAGCAACACAAATAAGTTGGTGCCAAGAGCGTAGAGATAAACTGATCATTAGGCAGTGCCACACTGGTTATTGTTTTAGTGATTTAATGATCTGGTCCACACCATGATACCCATGCACTCTAAAATTAAGGTCAAGTTATTTTGCTTTGTACCTCCTACCTGTAAGAAAAAGACAATGTTGTATGGGTCTTTATGGATTTAGGCAGTATCTACCACATTTAGGAGTACAGTTCTAACCTGTTAAATAGATAATCCATGAGCCTGTCATTTTTGAAACAGGCTCAGAGAAAATGACTCTAGGAATAGGTGTCACTATTTTGCTATGTTGGCCACAAGACCCAGTGGATTCTGTGGCACTAGAGATGTCTTGAGATGAATAAGGATTCTGTGTGAAGTCCAGGGCAAGTCCAAATAAGGGATTTAAATTGTATATCCATAGAGCTTTGGAGCATGGCATTCCTTCTGCAGTGGAGACCCCTTAACCATTTGAGAAGGATCTTGTGCTTTCCTACTTGACTCTACTAGAGACTGAGAGAGTGCAATGGCCATCTCATGTTTAGGTGATTGTACCTGTTCTCATAAGCTCAGAACTATCAGATACATCAAGTCATAAGGTCAGATAGGTAAAGCATCAATCCATCACACTATGAAATTACATTTGGGGTAATGCAAAGCATGCCCAAAGGGCACAATTAATGTATGAAACTAGGTGGTCCAGAAACCAGCTGACAAAGGAAGAATAAAACTTGGACCAGGCTTTCTAGCACATTCAACGATATGATGGTGGGATTGAAAAAGACTGGAGCTACATTAAAATTATATTAAGGGTAACTGCAAAGGAAAATAATGAGGGAACAAATCCTCCAGATAGATTGACTTAAGTAGTATTCTTGGGCATCTATGTTGTGTAGAGGGAGATGTGATATGAGATAAGGATATACACAGACTCTTGGTTAGTGGTATATGGTTACTCTTGGCACAGATTAGGAGTTAGAGACATGCAGTTTGGGGGAAGAGGTATACACAGTGACACAAAGTGCTCAGATATTGTATCTTATATTAATTTCCACCAGAGAGTTCATTTCAGAGGAGATACTCATGCAATAGTGGTCAGCCAGCTTGTATCCTCAGCAGCCCCAGTATTGCACAATAGGTTATAATGAGAAAGCCACAGTGCGGCATGAACTCCTCTCTAAATTTTGTTTTGGCAACACTTGGTACTAAATTTCACACCTGTTAGTTGTGTAGACCAATAGAGAAGCTTGGTTATGGTTCAGATCATGAAGGGAAAGAAACAGTCACTGGTGGCAAATTAATTACACTGAACACCTTCCAAGCACAAAAATGCAAGTTTATCGGACATCATAGAATGAAACGACTTTGTATAGTTCCAGAAGAAAACATTTGTGAATTCTTCTATATGCTGGGAGTGTGGGAAACTTCCCTATGACTGAAAAGATAAAGGAAGAGTAATGAGTTTCACAGAACTAAAATAAAAAGAAAAGAAAGTGGTGGTGGGAGGAGGAGAGGAAAAGTAAAGAATAGAAAATGAAAAAAAAAACAGAAGAAAAAGAACCCCACAAAGCCACAATATTTTAAGTTCTTTTTTAAAAAAAATATTTTTATTGATTTCAAGGAAGGGAGAACCCCACAAAGCCACAATATTTTAAGTTCTTTTTTAAAAAAAATATTTTTATTGATTTCAGAGAGGAAGGGAGAGGGAGAGAGAGATAGAACATCAATGATGAGAAAGAATCATTGATCGGCTGCCTCTTGCAAGCTCCCTATTGAGGATTGAGCCCACAACCAGGGCATGTGCCCTGACAGAGAATTGAACTGTGACCTCCTGGTTCATAGGTTAATGCTCAACTGCTGAGCCACGCCAGCTGGACAGAGAAGTATTATTTTTAACATATAGAAAACTTTATAAAAAGAGGCTACAAAGACCAATATAGAAAAAATAAAAGCAATAGGAGCACAATGTTCAAAGAAAAAGTAATGCAATGGATAAAATGAATACTTGAAAATGTGGTTATAAATATGTAAGGAATATTTGAGTCTACATTTTTTATTTCACACAAACTAATAATTGTTTATATAGTTATAAAACAAAACAAAATCAATATTTAAAATAGTAATTTATAAGAAACAAAGTGAAAACTGGGGATTGAGTTATAATAAGTAATTATTTCAAGATATATAGGTATAGATTAGATAGATATAGATATAGGTATAGATATAGGTATAGATATAGATATAGATACAGATATTGTTAATCCTCACCTGAGGATATTTTTCCATTGATTTTTTTTTTTTAGAAAGAGTGGATGGAAAGGAGGGGAAAGTGAGAGAGAGAAAAATATCTATGTGAGAGAGACACATTGATTTGTTGTCTCCTACACATGGACAGGAGATCAAACTTGCAATCCAAGTACATGCCCTGGCCTAACTATCTATATATATAAAAGCCTAAGCGACCATTAGGACCAGATGACCGGATGACTGGCCGGTAGCTATGATGCGCACTGACCACCAGGGGGAAGATGCTCAATGCAGGAGCTGCCCCTGGTGGTCAGTGCACTCCCACTCCCATGGTCAGCCAACCTTCTGTGGTCCCTCCCCCTGGCCGGTCAGCCCCCATGGCCCTGATTGGGACTGGGCCACATGGGCCCCGATCGGCCCCAATCGCCAGTGAGGCCGAGGGACACCACCTGTGCGCAAATTCGTGCACAGGCAACTACTATGTTATAAGTTCACTGAATATTTAAGCCCTAGAACTGTAATGTACATGTGAAAATATATTCCTTAAAAAGAGTATGTTATTCAGTTAGCATTAATATCTTATTGCTGCTTCTTTGTCCAAGTGAGGTGACCATTATCCCTATTGTCAATGAAAAAAAAACACTGAAAATTTTTGAACTTCTCATTTTGTCATTTCTCATCATTCTTAACTTATTAACTTAAGATCGAGTCAAAAATATTTTATATTTTATTTCCATAGATGGTGTTTATTCTTGTGATTACATTGGGCACACCAGATAATTTAAAATGATCTCATTTCAACATCCTTAACTGAATTGCTCCTGCTAAATCCCTTTCACGCTATAACATATTCACAGGTTCTGGGGACTAACACATGGATATCTTCAGGCAAAACTATAGTATAGATTTATGCTGTTTTTGCAAAATATAAACACAAATTTGAGTTATTGAATATATATTCTCAGCTTATCTCAATATACTATTAGGGGCTTTTTTGTCTGACTTATTATTTCTGTTAGTATTTTTCTAATTTAATTTTTCATTACATGCCAAGAAATTAGAAAAGTGAGAACAAACAATGACAATGACAAGATTACCAGATGGCCCTTTGATAGGGTGTTTCCATGAGACAGGAATTTAGTTATTTATGTGCTGGTGTGTGAGACAGGAGAAAAATTACTGTTAGAACTTTATAGTTTGGTTTAAAGTAAACTTAAAAATAAGGTTACCTCTCAATAATAATCACATCTAATTTTATTCCAAACATTTATTTTTTGATGGAAATAATTTTTAAATGTGTTTACTTCCTTATGTGCTCATTTAAAAAAAAAGAAAAATAATTTTATTTGTATTTAATGTTAAAAAAAATCCTAGGATGAAGTTATTGCTAAATTTCATGTTTTCCTATCACAACGATGTACCTACTGAAAATCGGTATGTATGTACAAGCTTGTGTGTGTGTGTGTGTGTGTGTGTGTGTGTGTGTGTGTGTGTCTAGGCGTGCATTTGTGAGTGCACATCTGGTGGAGTTGGACATGTGAAATGGTTTACAGTTAAGTTTCTTACTAACTACATGTTTTTATTTCAGTTTCTAATTCCATTGATTCTAATTCCATTGATTTATTAGATGAGAAAATAAGCAAAAACACAACTCTATATACTCTTACCTCATTTTATCCATATCTCTTTTTTAGTTAAATTACAAATTTTACCATGTCAAATTTTAAATGTTATATTCTGTTACTTTATATTTCCTCTGTCAGTGATCCTTAGTCTTATAATTAAAAGAATTCAATGCTCTTCATGAGTTTAACTTTTACATTTCTGGGTTGTATAGTTTCATTGAAATCATAGTTGTCTGCATTTCAATAGCAAATAGTTTTATGCTCTGAATTTCCTGGCTTCTCATGTGTTTGAGAATGTTAGTCTATAACCTTCATTTCGAAAGACATCTTAGGCAGTCATTTTATTTTTAACATACCTCTGTAGACATAGCTCAAAGGCATTTTGTTGTTTTATGTCACTGTGAAGACATTTGGATCTAACCTTCATAAATTTTTTGCTATTTTTTGTTTGGATGTTCAGAGAACATTCTTTAGGCATAGCTTTGAAGTTAATAATATTTTTTCAATTTTTATCCTAGAAAACATTACATGGTTTTTATCCATAGGTTTAATATTTTTCTTTATTTTAGGAAATTTACCTGTATTTATCTTATCATCATTTATTTGCCTGCTATTTCGTGTGTTTAGACCTCTTGTTTAAGAAGTCTAGCATACAGTGTATATAATATTGTACTACATTTTTTCTATCTTCCTTATTTATCTTCTACCAAATCATTTTTTAAAATATATTTTATTGATTTTTTACAGAGAGGAAGAGGGCTAGAGAGCTAGAAACATCTATGAAAGAAAAATATCGATCAGCTGCCTCACGCACACCCCCTACTGGGAATGTGCCCGCATCCAAGGTACATGCCCTTGACTGGAATCGAACCCAGGACCCCTCAGTCCACAGGCTGACACTCCATCCAGTGAGCCAAACCGGCCAGGGCCAAATCATTTTTTTTTTACAATAGATTTTTTCCCATTTTGTTTCCTGGGGATTTTCAAGTTTGCCTATAATGCCCCTATTTTCAGTCATGCTTATTAATATTTCATTATTCTAAGGTGGATTTTTTTCTCTGCAAATATTTTGTGTTTATTTAATATATTTTGAGTGAAACCAACTCCATTTTTATTTCTACTTGCTATGTCATAGTTTCTTCTTTGAACCTTGTACTTCATTTATTTACTTATTAGAGGCCCAGTGCATGAATTTGTGCACCAGTGGGGTCCCTTGGCCCGGCCTGCAGGATTGGGCCAAAACAGGCTCTCTGACATCCCTCAAGGGGTCCCAGATTGGGAGGGGGTGCAGGCCAGGCCGAGGGACCCCACTGGTGCACCATTGGGGTTAGGGAGGGACGTGGGAGGTTAGCCAGCTGGGGAGGGACCACAGGAAGGCACCAGAGCATGTCTGGCCCATGTCACTCAGTCCGATTGGCTGGACCCCAGCAGCAAGCTAACCTACCAGTCAGAGCATCTGTCCCCCTGGTGGTCAGCGCACATCAGAGCGAGCAGTTGAACGTCCTTAGCATATTATTAGCATATTACTCTTTGATTGGTTGAACAGATGACTGGACGACCAGACACTTAGCATATTAGGCTTTTATTATATAGAATTATTTTTATTTTTTAGTGTTGAGAAGTCAGAATGTCTGCAATTTTATTTTATACTGAAATGAACTATATTTTTCTGAAATACTTAAGCATTTTATTGGTTATTTACTTTTATGGTATGTTCTTTTTTAATTAAAATTTTTAATGTTGACACTATTGCAGGTGCCTCCCATTACCCCCTTTGCCCACCTCCACTAAGCCATCACCACACCATTGTCCATGTCCATGGGCTATGCATATATGTTCTTTAGCTAATCCCTTCACCTGCTTTATCCACTCACCTCCACCCGCCCTCCACTCTGGTATCCACCAGTCTGTTCCATGGATTCATGATTCTGGTTCCATTTTGTTCAGTTTATTGTGTTCATTAGATTCCACATATAAGTGAGATCATATTGTATTTGTCTTTCTCTAACTGGCTTATTTCACTTAGCATAATATTCTCCAGGTCCATCCATGCTGTCACAAAAGGTAAGAGTCCCTTTTTTACTGCTGCATAGTGTGTACCACAACATTTTTATGCAGTCATCTACTGATGGGCACTTGGACTGTTTCCAAATCTTGGTTATTGTAAATAACACTGCTGTGAACATAGGAGTGCATACATTCTTTTTTATTGGTGTTTCATTATTCTTAGGATATATTTCCAGAAGTTGGATCACTGCATCAAAAGCAGTTTATGACAAGTTTTTTATTTAACTTTTGCATTTTCTTTCTTTCTTCCTTTCTCTTTTTGACAAAAAAAAACACAAAACTTTGAGCCCAGGTGAAGTATTGATAACTCTGTGATGATTATCTTTAATTGGGTCAGTTGTAGGGTGGTGTGTGTGTGTGTGCGCGCGCGCGCTCACGCACGCGTGAGCATATGTACATGCGTGTGCATGTGATGTTCCAATAAAGAGGAAGTCATCTGAGATTGTGTGTAAGCTTTTTAAGGATTTATAATTGCCAACGCCATATAGCAAATTGTAAGCACATGTCTCTTTTAACTCCTTTTAAATTAAATTTATTGGGGTGACATTAGTTAATAAGACTATATAGGTTTCAAATGTATATTTCTGTGATACATGAACTGTATATTGCATTGTGTGCCTACCATCAAAAGTCAAATCATCCCCTATCACCATATATTTGACCCCTTTACCTTTTACTGATCTCCAGCCCCTTCCCACTGGTAATCAAAAATTATGAGTTTTTGTTTGTTTGTTGGTTTGTTTTGCTGTTTGTTCATTTGTTGCTTTCAGTTTTATAGCCCGTATGCTTATTACCTTTTTATGTTTGACTTATTTTGCTTAGCATGCCTTTTAATCATGCAAACTGCACACTAGTGGTCAGGAAGGCTTTATAGTTATTGAGGTGTAGTTGTGTCCTTTTTTTTTCTTTGAGAAAAATATCAATATTTCTTTATTTTTTCCTCAATGAAATTGGAACTAAGAATAGTGGAGCAAAAATGCTTTTATTTGACCATCTGACCTGGAGTTTGAAACATTTGTTAATTTCTGCAAAATTTTAAATAGGCATATTATAAAATTCTTCTTTTAAATAAGGTTCACGCCCTAACTGGTTTGGCTCAGTGGATAGAGCGTCGGCCTACAGACTGAAGGGTCCCAGGTTCAATTCTGGTCAAGGGCATGTACCTTGGTTTCAGGCACATCCCCAGTGGGGAGTGTGCAGGAGGCAGCTGATCAATGTTTCTCTCTCATTGATGTTTCTAACTCTCTATCCCTCTCCCTTCCTCTCTGTAAAAAATCAATAAAATATATTTAAAAGAAAAATAAAAAAAGGTTCACACATTTGTTTCTTGTCACCTAAAATCTGTGTGAAAGAATGAGCCAAAGAATGACCGTATAAAACATAATTAAATGGAAAGAGATAGTACACATTTGGAAATGTTAAGATACTCAAAACACTAAGTTAGTAAAACTCCTATTTTCTTATAAATTGTAATTTCAAGGAACCATTATTGATGTAATTGCTATAGCTAACAAAGCACATAGCATTACAAGCCTTTTCATCCAGGTTTAAATTTGGTTTTATAAGTAGCCTATATATCTTTAAACAATAAAAGAAACTTGCATAGCTAGACATACTCAATTGACAATTTTCCAGCAGTAATTATTTCCTACTTCACAATGTAATTCACATCAAAATTATAGAATCAGATACTGTCTTTGAATATAATTGTAATGAGCTGTAAAATATAAATATATATATCTTACAAGTGCCATTTATAAAAACAAACTTGGTCTGACTAAAATTTAGGCAATCTAAAAATGTTTTGATTACATTATTACAGCTATAGTGTAAATTGTAAAGAACCAAGAAATACAGCCTGACTTAGTAAGCAGATTTTGAGGCACCAAGGAAACATGAAACTGTGAGATTTATAATTTTAATTAAAGTGGCTGGAAAGAGTATTACTTATAAAGCTTTTCAGTGATACTTTTTGCTGCATGAGCTTTCCCCAGAATCTTAAAACTTTATCTTTATAGTAGTTACATTGCTTTTCTGCTAGAACTAAAGATTTTTCTGTGGACCAGTTTGTTTTTGGTTTTTTACAGCATGAATAACATAATATGGAAAATTTTAGACATTAGGTATCATATTGATGGACATATCTCACCTTGAAGATATCTCTATCATTTTTAATTTTGTAATTTGCAGTTTCCTAATTGCTGTGAACTTTTTTATGTATATTAGTTAAAGGGAACAATAAAAATGTAGAGATTTTGTAGCAGGAATACTGGATTTAGGAAGATCAGTATTTAATAGCACCCAGTAGTGGTTATAATGGATATTTTATCTTTCAGTTTGCAAAACTAATTGGAATAACCTAACATACAAAAACTGAGTCTCTGCATTTGATTACTCAAATTGGAAAGGAAGAAATTAAACTGTCACTATTTTCGGATGACACCAAAAAACTACTAGAACTGATAAATTAATTCAGTAAAGTTAGCAGGATACAAAATAAATATCTAGTAAACAGTTACATTTTATACAACAATAATGAACTTTCACAAAGGGAAACTAAGAAAACAATCCCATTAATAATTGTATCAAAAATACCTAAAAATAAATATAACTAGGATGTAAGACCTGTACTTGATAAACTAAAAGACACTGAAGAAAGAAATTGAAAAAGATACAAATAAGTGGAAGCATATACTGTGTTAATGGATAGAAAAAATTAACATTAAAATGTCCATACCACCCAAAGCAATCTATTGATTCAATGCACTTCCTTGCAAAATACCAATGGTGTATTTCACAGAACTGGGCCAAATAGTCAAAAATGTATATGTAACCACAAGAAAGCATAAAAAGCATTATGAATTTTGAGAGAGAAGAAAAAAATTGAAAGAATCATGTTACCTGATATCAAACTTTATTACAAGGTAATAATAATCAAAACAGTCTAGTACTGGCATAAAAAGGCATGTACCTTAATGGAACAGAATAGGTATCCAGAAATAAACCCATGCTTTTATAGTAAAACTAGAGGCCCAGTGCACAAAAATTTGTTCACTCAGGGGGGTCCCTCAGCCCGGCCTGTGCCCTCTCACAGTCTGGGAACCCTTGGGGGATGTCCACCTGCTGGCTTAGGCCTGCTCCCCGGGGAATCAGGCCTAAGCTGGCAGTCAGACATCCCTCTGGCAGCCCGGAAGCCCTCAGGGGAATGTCCACTTGCCAGCGGGGAGCAGGCCTAAGCTGTAGTCGGACATCCTTACTGCTGCTGAGGAGGCGAGAGAGGCTCCCGCCACCACCACTGTGCTGGCAGCTGGCAGCCTGGCTTGCAGCTGAGCAGAGCTTCCCCTGTGGGAGCTCACTGACCACCAGGGGGCAGCTCCTGCATTGAGCATCTGCCCCCTGGTGGTCAGTGTGTGTCATAGTGACCTGTCATTCCCAGTCATTCTGCTGTTAGGGTCAATTTGCATATTACCCTTTTATTATATAGGATAGAGGCCTGGTGCATGGGTGGGGGCCGGCTGGTTTGCCCTGAAGGGTGTCCTGGATCAGGGTGGGGGTCCCGCTGGGGTGCCTGGCCAGCCTGGGTGAGGGGATGAGGGCTGTTTTCAAGCTGGCCACACCCCTTCAGGGTGGGGGTCCCCGCTGGGGTGCCTTGCCAGCCTGGGTGAGGGACTGATGGCTGTTTTCAGGCTGGTCAAGAACCCCAGTGGGGATCCTCACCCCTTGGGGGTTTGGCCAGCCTGGGTGAGGGGCTGAGGGCTGTTTTCAGGCTGGCCACAGCCGCGGCCTAGAAGCAGGTATCTGGAATTTATTTATCTTCTATAATTGAAACTTTGTAGGCTTGAGCGGAGCCCAGGTCCTGGAAGCCTGGGTTGCCCAGCCCCTCCTTGAGCGGAGGCCAGCTGGCTGGAAGCAGGTATCTAGGATTTATTTATCTTTTATAATTGAAACTTTGTAGCCTTAGTCTGGCTGGAAGCAGCCCCTCCTCAAGTGGAGGCTATGCAGGGTGGAAGCAGGTATCTGAGATTTGATTATCTTCTATAATTGAAACTTTGTAGCCTTGAGCGGAGCTCAGGGCTGGCAGGGCAAGTGGGAAGCTTGGCTTCCTCCATCGCCGGGGTCAACCTAAGCCTCCTGCTTGCTCCAGCTCTGTGGCCGCCACCATCTTAGTTGGGTTGATTTGTATATTTGCCCCTGATTGGGTGGTGGGCATGGCTTGTGGGTGTAACAGAGATACAGTCAATTTGCATGTTTCTCTTTTATTAGATTAGATAATATTAGACAAAGGAGACAAAAACACACAATGGGGTAAGAACAGTCTATTCAACAAATGGTTTGGGGAAAATTGAACACACAAGCAAAAAATGAAACTAAGCCACCTTATTACACCATATACAAGAATAAACTCAAAATGGACTAAGTACTTAAATGTAATGCTCAAAACCATAAAAATCCTAGAAGAAAACATAAGCATTAAATCTCAGACATTTCTCATAGCAATATTTTTTTCTGATATATCTCCTCTGGAAAGGGAAACAAAAGGAAAAATGAACAAATGGAACTACATCAAACAAAAATGTTTTTGCACAGCAAAGGAAACCATCAACAAAATGAAGAGAGAACCCACAGAATGGGAGAACATATTCACCAATGATATATCTCATAGGTGGTTAATATCCAAAATTTATAAAGAACCCAAAAAAACTCAACGTCAGAAACACAAATAATCCAATTTAAAAATTGGGCAAAAGGCCTCAATAGATACTTCTCCAAAGAGGACATATAGATGGCCAATAGACATATGAAAAGATGCTCAACTTCACTAATCATCAAAGAAATGCAAATTAAAACCACAATGAGTTATAACCTCAAGCCTGTCAGAATCAATAAATCAACATACAACAAGTGCTGGCAAGGATGTGGAGAAAAGGAAACTCTAGTGCACTATTGGTGGGAATGCAAACTGGTGCAGCCACTGTGGGAAACAGTATGAAGTTTCCTCGAAATTTAAAAATGGAACTCCCTTTTGACCCAGTAATCCCCTTTCTGGAAATATATCCTAAGAATTCAAAAACACTAATTCAAAAAAATATATGCACCCCATGCTCATTGCAATGTTATTTACAATAGCCAAGATCTAGAAACAACCCAAGTGTCCATCAATAGATGAGTGGATAAAAAAGCTGTGGTACATTTACACAATGGAATACTACTGGGTCATAAAAAGGAAGGAAATCTTACTTTTTGCCACAGCAATGATTGACCTGGAGAATTATGCTAACTGAAATAAGCCAGTCAGAGAAAAACAAATATCATATTATTTCACTTATATGTGAAATATAATGAAGAAAATAAGTAAAGGAACAACATAGAACAGACTCATCAATGCAGAAAACAAACTGCTGTCAGAGGGGAAGGGTGTTTGAGGGATGGGTGAAAAAGATAAAGAGATTAATCAAAAATCTAAACTCATAGACACAGACAACAGTATGGTACTTACAAGAGGGAAAAGGGGTTGAGGAGATTTGAAAGAGGGTAAAGGTGGGGTAAATGGTGATGGAAGGAGAATTGAGTTTGGATGGCGAACACACAACACAATGTACAGATGATGTATTATAGAATTGTACACTTGAAACCTATATAATTTTATTAAACATTGTCACTCCAATAAATTCAATACATTTTTCTAAAAAAAGAAAGGGAAAAAGTGTACAATATGTACATGCCAATTATCATAACATATAAGGTAAATCTATACTTATTTCATCATTGTGAAGTTGGATTCCTATTCAAGTCTGTTTATTAAAAGAGGTACTTTGGCTTTTTTTCGCTTATATTAATAACACCTGGATTTTAAAACCTCTATTTCAAATATGTATGTGGTGCTACTAGATAATAAGTATAAAATTTGTCCCTCAAGAGCATTATGCTAAGTGAAATAAGCCAATGAAGGAAAAATACCACATGATCTCACTCATTCATGGATAATAAAGACCATTATAAACTTATGAACAGTAATAGATACAGAGGCAGAGCTGCCTCAAACAGATTGTCAAACTGCAGCGGGAAGGCTGGGGAGGGTTGGGGGGCAGGAGGGAGGGGGGTAAGAGATCAACCGAAGGACTTGTATGCGTGCATATAAGCATAACCAATGGACATAAGACACTGGGGGGTAGGGGAGGCCAGGGGATTGTCAAGGGCGGGGGAAAAAAAGGGACACATATGTAATACCCTTTGTAATACTTTAAGCAATAAAAAAAAATCGTCCCTCAAAAAAAGGATTGAATAATAAAATTTATATACCATGAGGGTTCCATAGTGTCTATCTTCTAAATTTTAGGTTTATCATTAAAGTATTTTAATCTGTTGAATTCATACAATGTCTTTTTTTAAAAAATATTTTTATTGATTTCAGAGAGGAAAGGAGAGGGAGAGAGTAGAAACATCTGAGAATCATTGATTGGCTGCCTCCTGCTCGTCCCCCACTGGGGATCGAGCCCACAACCCTGGCATGTGCCCTTGGTCAGATTCGAACCTGGGACCTTTCAGTCCGCAGGCTGACGCTCTATTCACTGAGCCAAACCGGCCAGGGCTGTCTTTTTCTTTTATGGAGCATGTTTCCTCACTTCTAATAATCTCCCCAAGTTCTCCAGGTTAACCTTTATATATGCAATGATGATTTCCACTTTTCCAAGTGTTTGTCAGATTGTCAAGTGGATCACATCTGATAAAGGTGAAATCTGAAGGCTTTAATGACAGCAAAGGATTTCTATAATTCATATGTGCACAGTTCATTTTATTATAAAATGAATAAATAATAATTGTTATTCCTTTGGGCTTATCTCTTCTCCCTGCCCTTACATTCATTTTGATATATTTGATGTTTGCTCTTTTCAGTGTGTGTGAAGTAAGACAATGTAGGCAGGGGCATATGTTTAAAACACAAAACATGTTATTTATTTATTATTTATTTTTTTACAATATTTAGTTTATTTGGAAGTGTTAAATATGATTACATAAGGATGTGAGACCTGGTTGGGTGCGTAGGGACTGGGAGAAGGGGATAAAGCGAGAGGAAAAATGGGAGACATTTGTAATACTATATATATA
>NW_005371786.1:121671-122968 GCF_000412655.1 Myotis brandtii | reverse complement strand
TTTGTTACATAGATTTATGTCAACCAGAAAACAATGTGAAGTTAAATATGATTGCATCAAATGGGCTTTAAAGAATCTCTTTAATATCATTTAATTCTGCTTTTTTTAATTTATCTTGAAATATAAGTATTAAATTCATAGGTCTTAAGTTTCATAATTCTTTATATTTTCAGATAGTTTCAATCTGTTTATTGCTATAGTCTGAATATATCCTGCCTTTCCTTAGGTTTTACTCTATTATTATGTTTGACCTATAGAACACTATGTGATTTTAATATCTATCTATAATAATAAAAGTGTAATATGCTAATTAGACTGGATGTCCTTCTGGACGAAGCCGGGGCTGCGAGGGAAGCCCGGTTCCCAGGTGCCTGCCGGTAGCCAGAGGGAAACTTGGGTCCTAGGTGCCAGAGGGAAGCCGGTGCCAGCAGACGGGGGAAGGAAGGCCTACTCTTACATGCATTTTGTGCATTGGGCCTCTAGTCTACTTATATAAAAACCTTGGGTGTAACATCACGGCCAGAAGCGCGACCAACTGGAAGGAAGTCAGTCCTGCAGGGGTCGTCTTGGAAACGGCTGCGCCCTCCCCCAGCTGTTTCCTGGAGGGTGAGGTTTCAGGCAGGAACCCGCCCTCAGGGAGAGGTTTCAGGCAGGAACCCCCCCTCAGGGAGAGGTTTCAGGCAGGAACCCGCCCTCGGAGCAGAGCGTGGAAGTACTGAGTCCGGCCTTCAAACCAGACCCTGACAGTAGGGAGGAGGCAGCCCCATTCCTCATAGAATCTGCTGTTGGTTAGCTTGCTGTCAGTGGCCTGCCAGCAGGAACCCCATTCACCTGCACCCCAGACCCTGACAGGAGGGAGGAGGGAGCCCCATTCCTCATGGATTCGACAGGTGGCCAGCTTATTGTCAGGGGCCTGCCAGCTAGGAATCCTATTCACCTGCATATCTGTATAAAGTTTTAATACATTATATTAGAGGTTGTGGTGGACTGTTTTACCCCACAGAGTCTACAGGAATTGCTGCAAATTTACTTCTCAGTGGAAGCACCTTTCATTCCCAATATAAATTACTGATTCTATTAAATGAAACTTCAATTTCTAGACTCAATATAAAGAGTGAAGTTGCTAAAACTATTAAAAAGGCCCAACTTCTCATTATTGATGAATGCACCATGGCATCCAGTCATGCTATAAACGCCATAGACAGATTACTAAGAGAAATTATGAGTCTGAATGTTGTATTTGGTGGGAAAGTTCTCCTTCTTGGAGGGGATTTTCGACAATGTCTCAGTATTGTAC
>NW_005371786.1:116038-120371 GCF_000412655.1 Myotis brandtii | reverse complement strand
GCAGATGCTCAATGCAGGAGCTGCCCCCTGGTGGTCAGTGCACTCCCACAGCCAATCTCCCCGAGCCAGCCAACTCCCGTGGTCTCTTCCCAGGCCGGCAGGCCAATTGGGGACAGCCCCTGGGGTTAGGATGGGGAACCAGGGGTGGGTAGTGGTGGACATGGCCCCTTTCCCAGGGGGGCTGAGGGCTAGCTCCCTCCTTGGGGCTGGCAGCCAACCTCTCATGCCCAGTCCCTTCCCCTGGCTGGCAGGCCCCTATCAGCTCACCACACACCTGCATGGAGGCAAGGGAAGGAGGAGGGGCAGAGGTGGGGAACCACGTGCTGGCGGGGCTCCGATGATGGTGGCAGCGGCAACCAGTGTCCATTCCTTCCACGCTCAGCTCGGTGATCATCACCTCCTCTAAGGCCCAGCCCTGATCGGCCTGTCCCCAATAAGCCCTGATTGCTGGCCAGGCCTAGGGATCCCACCTGTGCATGAATTTTGTGCACCAGGCCTCTAGTCTTTTCATAAAAAGGAAACCCAAGCTTTTTGATTGAAGTGATTGAGACTTTGAGGAGGGCAGTAGATAGGGAGTTAGAGTATTCTAGTGCAAAGGCCCACTGACACCTGCAGTCATCCCTGTACCATAATAAAGAACATCAGATAAATCTGGGACTTAAGTTTTCTCATCTTGAAGTAAACTTTCTTTAAAAGAAAAAAAATTTATATTGTTCAGTGCTGTGCAAACTTTTAGCATGGAATATATCTCATACTAAATCTCACAAGAATAAGAAGAAAAAAAGTCAAACTTTCATTAATCTGTCAAATCCATTTCAAACATATAGCTTCCTGGACCTCCCAACACAAATAAATAAAGAGAGCACAACCTAAAGTGATCTCAACTGAAGGTCTGGCAAGAACAGATAAGCACAGCAAATAGAGAAAGTCCTTTCAACCCCAACATCTATACCTCAGAGCTGCATCTCTGCTGTGCAGGATGGAGCGCAGTATGTAATGCTTATGCTTTGATTTCCAGATACTGGAATTGATACGGAGAGGGCAAGCAGAGTAATTTATGCAATGCACTTAAAGTAATAAGCCAGGTTCTATAGGCCAGTAAATGATGGCTGAAAATGGGCTAAGGTTTGGGGAGTGGTGTGAATTCTTTCAGGTCATTATGCTTCATTTTAGCAGACCAAGAAGCAATTCTAAATGTGATATTCATGCTTAGTAGAAATAGTGAGGAGTGTGCTTATGATTTATGGAAAATGTAGAAATTGTGCAGTCTCATAATAAGATTATTACATGGAGAATCAAAGAAACTTCCTATCAGGAAGCTTATATAGTCCTTAATGCAGAAGAAAGTATCCTGATAATTGAAAATTTTCATACTAATAAGTTTCTCAATCAGAATAGGTAAATAAGTACAGGCCTATTTTTTTTAAATAGAAACTTACATTATGTATTTTTAATAGTTTAAATATTTTCTATTTTCCTTTATCTGCCAGGATTTAATACTTTGAGAACCAGTGCCAAATATAAATTAATTGAAATAAGTGTTATTTTAATTTTCCACCCCTGTAATACATTTATAACATTTAATGGATTTTTTAAATTCTAAAATATTGGCTTTCAACCATTGTGAATATAAGACCCCTTTTTAAATGATAGCTAAAATTTTTAATGGATTCAATAGCAATTAATTGTACAGTATCTGTTGATTAAATAAAATGTAATCAACAAGAAAAACTACAGGGACTTCAGCATTTCTTCAAATCCCTCTGTGTTTTATGTAGACAATATTAAAAAAATATATTCTATCCATATAGGAATTTGTGTGTAAATATATTCATAGGCTACTTCTAATTACTTTTCAACTCCTCAGGAAATCATAGCTCAGGTATGGTAGCAAATTTATTAAAGGGAGTCCTATAAACACAGAGACAAGCAAATTGATACAGGATTGAATAAAGAAGATTTGGTAGATACACTGAGCGGCCAGATTATTATGACCATCTAATGTTTGTAGGCAAATTAGCCGTACACTGCATTGTATGGTATATGGAAGCCGAAGGCCTGTTCGAACACCTTTGCTGTCTGCAGTTACCAAGATAAAACGTCTCCAATTCGCACAGGAACACAAGGATTGGACAGTCGAGCATTGGAAAAAAGTCATGAGGTCTGATGAATCATGTTTCCAGTTGCATCATGCAGATGGCAGAGTGTGAATTTGGCAGAAACAGCATGAAAGCGTGCACCCCACATGCATGAGTACAACCCTTCAAGCTGGTGGGGGCAGTGTTATGGTTTGGGGCATGTTTTCCTAGCATGATTTGGGCCCTGTAACTCGTGTGGAACAACGTCTGAATAGCACAATATACCGAAGTATCATTGCTGATCAGTTCATCCTATCATGTTGATGGCGTATCCTAATGGAGATGGCTTCTTCCAACAAGACAATGCGCCATGCCACGGTGCTCGTATTGTGTAGGAGTGGTTTCAAGAACATGAGGGAGACTTTACCTTGCTTAGGTGGCCCCCACAATCACCAGATCTCAGTCCAATTGAGCATTTGTGGGACGAAGTTAAAAGAGCCATCAGGCAGCTTGTTCCACAACCATCAAATCTCACAGAACTGGACAGTGCTATTCATCAGGCATGGTGTCAGATTCCTCTCATCACCTTTCAACATCTGGTGGTCAATGCCAAGAAGAATTGCCGCAGTATTGAAGGCAAAAGGTGGCCCAATGAAGTACTGATGGGTGGTCATAATAATCTGGCCACTCAGTGTATATACAATGGAATACTACTCAGCCATAAGAAAAGATGAAATAGTGCCATTTGTGATTACATGGATGGACCTTGAGAATATTATGCTAAGTGAAATAAGGCAGTCAGAAAAAGCCAAGAACTGTATTATTTCACTCATATGTGGGTTATAAAGCTGAAATTCATGGGCACAGACAACTGCATGGTGGTTATAGAAGGAAGGGGGTGAGGAGGTAGTGAAGGATAAAGAGGGCCAAATATATGGTGATGGAAGATGATTTGACTTGGGGTAGTGGGGACACAATGAAATATACAGATCATGTATGATAGAAATACACAGTTGAAACATATACAATCTTGTGTTACAATGTCACTCCAAAAAATTTAAGTAAATAAAAAAAAATACAGATAGTTATTGCAATGGTGGAAGAACGTTTAATAGAAATGATTTAACTATGTGATAGTCATTATTTTTTATCAATAGCAAATTTTCTAATTCAGCTTTTAAAATTTTATTAATTTTTTTTACTTTATTTTTATTTACACTATTACAGATGTCCCCACCCCTCCCCCTTTCCCATCTCCCTTAGTCCACCCTCGCCCCTCCTTCCCTCTGGCCATGACCACAGTGTTGTCTGTATCTGTGGGTCATGCATATATGCAATTTAGTTAATCCCTTTACCTTCTTTATCCAGTTTACACCCCCTCCCCTTTGACAGCTATCAGTCTGTTCCATGAATCCATGCCTCTCTTTCTATTTTGTTTGTCAGTTTATTTTGTTCATTAGATTCCACATATAAGTGAGATCATATAGTATTTGTCTTTCACCAACTGGCTTATTTCACTTAGCATAATACTCTCCAGGTCCCTCATGCTGTGGCAAATGTAAGAGTTCCTTCTTTTTTTTTTTTGGCTGTGTAGTATTCCATTATGCAAATGTACCACAGCTTTGTTATCTATCATCTACTGATGGGTACTTGGGCTGTTTCCAGATCTTGGCTATCTCTATATATAAAAGCCTAAGCGACCTTTACAACTGAATGACCGGAACAATCTGAACAACTGGTTGACCAGTTGCTATGCCGTGCACTGACCACCAGGGGGCAGATGCTCAACGCAAGACTGCCCCCTGGTGGTCAGTGTGCTCCCACAGCCAACCTCCCGCGGCCGCTCCCCCTGGCCAGCCGGCCCCCATCGGTCCCTGGTGCTAAACCATTCATAGAGACCTGCTTCTGGGTCAGGGTTTCATACATAGCAGAGCAGCTCCCTCACTGTGATCTATTGAAAGTCAGCCCTCGACACAAGGGTTTGTCTTGCTCCCATCCTCTCCCCACTCCCTGGGGGCCACCGGCTTGCCACAGTGGTGGCATGGTGGTGAGGGAAGAAGGAGGGAGGAGGCAGGGAACCACTCAGTGGTGGGGCACTGACGGAGGCATTGGCATCTGGCGTCCATTCCTTTCGCACCTGACCCGGCAACCATCACCTCCTCTCCCAACCCTGCCAGGCCTTCGGGCGGCGAATGTGGCCCCTTTCCTTGGGGCTGGCGACCAACCTCCTGCAGTCCCTCCCCTGGCCGGCCAAC
>NW_005371786.1:115098-115911 GCF_000412655.1 Myotis brandtii | reverse complement strand
TTCGTGCATCAGGCCTCTAGTTGTAAATAACACTGCTCTGAACATAGGAGTGCATATATTCTTTCAAATTGGTGTTTTAGCATTCTTAGGATATATTACCAGAAGCGAGGTCGCTGGGTCGAAAGGCAGTTCCAGTTTTAATTTTTTGAGGAAACTCCATACAGTTTTCCACAGTGGCTGCACCAGTCTGCATTCCCACCAACAGTATACTAGGGTTCTCTTTTCTCCACATCTTTGCCAGCTTTTGGGATATGTTGATTTATTGATGGTAGCCATACTGGCAGGTGTGAGGTGATAATTTGGTTTTAATTTGAATTTCTCTGATGATTAATGACATATTTTTTAGCCATCTGTATGTCTTCTTTGGAGAAGTGTCTGTTCAGATCCTTTGCCCATTTTTTTTTATTGGACTGTTTGTCTTCCTGCTTTTGAGTTATATAGGTTCTTTATATGTTTTGGAAATTGACCCCTTATCAGATATATCATTGGCAAATATGTTTTCTCATACAGTGGGTTCTCTTTTCATTTCATTGATGGTTTCTTTTGCTGTGCAGAAACTTTTTAGTTTGATGTGGTCCCAATTATTTATTTTTTCATTTTTTCCCCATGTGTTGTGGCACAAATAAAAAAATTGATTTACTTTATTTCTTTTGTTGATATATAAGTGATATTTAGATTAAAGTAATTGTGATTTCTAAAAAGCCTAGTTGTTCATAAATTATATATAAATCATTCCCTCCCTTGTATCTTCAAATTTAATTTTCTGCATGCTAAATTTGTCTGTAGTATGTGAGGTGTTCATCGCACTTGTGG
>NW_005371786.1:109206-114970 GCF_000412655.1 Myotis brandtii | reverse complement strand
ACTATATATATATATATATATTCCAAAATATACTATTTTCTGCTACATATGCTTTTTTAAATTTAAATTATTTTTTGTTTAAAGTATTACATAAGTCTTCTTTTTCCCCCACCTCTCTCTGGCCGCCCCCACACCGCAGCACATGCTGTATCCATTGGTTATGCTCATATGCATGCATACAAGTTCTTCAGTTGATCTCTTACCCCCTCACCGCCCCCACCTTCCCTCATAGGTTGGACAGTCTGTTCGATGCTTCTATGACTCTGGTTCTACTTTTGTTCATCAGTTTGTTGTTCATTGTATTTTTGTGGAATATTTTAATTAAAATAACACTTTTAAAATAAGAAATCTATAAAAAACATGTAAGTACAAATTTTAGTTATACCATAGTAAACCTGAAAACTAACATTGGTTTTACGCTCCTTTTTTTAATATGAATTTTCACTGCTATGCATGGTTCACAGACCCTTAAATTGAGAATTTAAGTAATTTACATATTTGATATAAGTGTGAATTAAATACCAAGATATAATTTTCCTATTATTATCTACTTCTAAAATAAAATTATTATATTTCCATGGACCTTTTCTATAATATATACATTAGTTCATGGTTAGAAATCCACAATTATAAACTTATCATTAAAATAATCTTGAAAGATTTACTGATTTGAAAAGTGAATTTGTTTTTGTTGTGTTGCTGTTGCTGTCATTACATACCCTCTGTCACTTTTTTATAGGGTTTTTATATGTCTATATTATCGTTATTTTACTTTTAAAATTTTAATGTATTTGAGATAGAAATAATATAAATTAATTTTTAAAGAATTTAAGCATCTCAATATTCCCTTAGAATTTTGATTGTATTACAGAAGAGTAATGAATTATAAAGTGACTTTCAACAGTCATTATTATGATAGTAAATCCATAACTAAAATTGTCAATTGGGTCCCTCCCAATGCTAATAATGAGGTAATAAGTCACATTTAATTATTTAAAAGTGTTTTCCCTTGTGGTGAATATCAAAATTTTTTTTCAGAAGCAATATAGAGGTGACTTTATTCATGTTTGCCACAAGCTGGAAAACCCCAATGTCCTTCAATGGCTGAGTGGATGAACTATAATGAAATACTATTCATGAATACAAAGGACTGAAGTACTGATACACTTAGTAAGATGGATAATTTGGGGATACATTATGCTAATTTAAGTAAGCAAGATTCAGAAGGCAACATAAGAATGATTTCATTTATATGCATTTCTGGGAGAGCAAAACTGCAGGGGCAGGAAACAGATCAGCAATTGTTATAAGAGAGGTGGGCAATCACCTTTGAGCAATAAATTACCATACTGAGTAGCCAACAGCTGAGAAAAACCTGGGTTATTCTATATAATAAAGAGGTAATATGCATATTGACCATCATGTCCTCGCACAAGATGGCCACCCCCATGTGGTCACAAGATGGCCACCACAAGATGGCAAGCAGGGGAGGGCAGTTGGGGGTGACTGGGCCAACAGGGGAGGGCAGTTGGGGGCAACCGGGCTGGCAGGGGAGGGCTGTTGGGGGCAACTGGGCTGGCAGGGGAGGGCAGCTAGGGGTGATCAGGCCATGAGGGGAGGACAGTTGGAGGAAATCGGGCTGGCAGTGGACCAGTTAGGCATCGATCAGGCTGGCAGGGGAGTGGTTAGGGTGTTATCAGGCTGGCAGGCAGAAGCAGTTATGGGCAATCAGGCAGGCGAGCAGTTGGGAGCCAGCAGTCCCAGATTGTGAGAGGGATGTACCGATTGGTCCCATATTGGAGAGGGTGCAGGCTGGGCTGAGGGACACCCCCTCCGCCATGCATGAATTTTGTGCACCGGGCCTCTAGTAAAAATATATTTGCCATCAGCATGGTTGTTGTCTCATTATATTACATGTAATGTTCTTATTTTACATAGGCACATGACATATATCGTTACAATGTATTTTACTAAAAATTCAAGCTAAAGACAATATTTTATTTAGTTGGTGTCTTGAACCTTAATATTAGCTAACAGTGTCAGAGTGCTTTGTTTTTATATATTTTATACATTAGTGTGGAACTTTTTTTTTTTTCAAATAGTGTAATTAATCCTCACCCTGGGCAATGACAGTGTGTCTGATCCCACTGTTTTTAATAGTGTTACATTGCGCTGTACTCTTCACAGGCTATTCCAGCTAGGTCCCATCTCTGAATAGGCACTTGTATTCCCTATCTAAATCATCACAACAGAGTGATCCAAGACAAAAACAGAAATCCATTTGTAGACTCAGAAAAAAAAGAACTTTATAGGCCATTATAACATTGCCTCAGTTATCCACTTCTCAGCACTGTTTTGAGAATTATTAGAGATCATTATGAAGCTTTAAAAATACCTCAGAAAATAGAACTAGTTACATTTTGCAGCACAGGTAAGATGTGTTTTAATAAAAATCTTTAAATGATCCCTTATGATGGTTGTAGAAGAAAATTTCACTGACTCTGTAAAGCCAGACTTCTAGAGATTTTGCTTACCTGGGGTTTTGGTTATCATAAATTTTATCATTAAACTTTTACCCTTAGAAAAGACTTTATGTAAGACAGAAAGCTGATATTTCAAATTCAAGGGAAAAATACAGTATTATTTTGAGTAGTTGTATTTAAGAAAAAAACTCCACAAGAGTCTGAATCCAAAAAAGAACATGTACTTAAAATTTAGAGACATAAAATAGCTATTCTATTTACTTTTAATTGTCCCACTTATACTATATAGAAATTTAGTCAGGGTATACTATAATTTGATAAAAGTATTTACAGTTCAAATTCAAAATATAAATGGAATTATGAGGTTGTAATCATTGCATTTTATTGCACTAATGTCTGAATAGTAACTTTTCATATTTATGCTCTTCTTTTATCTATTTATCACAGTATCTTTGCCCCCAATTATCATCATAAATCTCAAGAGAAGGCTTGGAAAATTTATTACGGGCATACCTCATTTTATTGCACTTCACTTTCTTGTGCTCGACAGTTGTGTTTTTTACAAATTGAAGCAAAAAGATGAAAATTTGCTTTAATGTGATACTTCTTTGAAAAGGTTTGGAACCAACCTGAAATATAACTGAAGCCTGCCTGTTTATGTTACTTAACATTGACTATAATCTATATATATAAAAGCCTAAACGACCGAATGACCAAATGACATAACAACCAAATGACCGGTCAACCGGTCGCTATGATGCGCACTGACAACCAGGGGACAGACACTCAAAGCAGGAGCTGCCCCCTGGTGGTCAGTGCACTCCCACAGTGGGAGCACCACTCAGCTGACCAACGGGTCTCAGAAACAGGGCTCACAGCTGGTGACTGACTGGGCGCGAGTCCGCGGCAGGCGCAGCCGGGGGCCGGGATGAGCAGGAGTGGCAGGCAGTGTTGGACTGCTGATTTCGGCCCCATCCTGTGGAGACTGGGCCAAAACCAGCAGTCTGACATCCCCTAAGGGGGTCCCGGATTGTGAGAGGGCACAGGCCAGGCTGAGGGACCCACTGCTGCATGAATCTGTGCACCAAGCCTCTAGTGATTAATAAGAAACTAGCTTCCTACCACCACACAGGGCCCTTAAAAACAACCTGGCAAGATCACTTAAAAATTACTTCTGTTAGTATGCCTAACAATGGATTATATTTTACTATTTCTTCCTTAGTTGTGAAGTGTTACTTGTGGGGTTTTTCTTCCCATCACATCATTTCTCTAATGACAGAAATGTGAAGGTGATAAAGAGGAGAGGGGAGTTGTTGTGAGGTGGTGTGGTAAGGAAGTCCTACGGATAATATCTAGCAGAAAACTGAAGCAAGGGAGCAGCAGACGTCCTATCTCACCCTTGTATGACCTTTCAGAAAAACACTGCTGTAGAAGTCTGTTCACCCTTAATAATGACCCACCACACAGTATACTATTTTGAAAAGACCTTTAAGGATGAACAATGACATAAGCCTCTGGATGGATTGAATGGGGCTGTCACCTCTGATGGTATTTTTCTGCAAACTGGCTTTTGATGGTGAAAAATTTCATTAACTTATTATTTTGTAGTTCACATATGATGATACAATTTTATGAGAGCTGGAATATAGTATACACCAGGGAGTTTTGTAATGAAAAGGGGCAATTTCCCATATCAAAAAGATGTGCAGTAAGAAAGTTGACTTGGAGTTACTCATTTAACTTTGGAGGTTACCAGTACTCAATATTTATATTTAAATCTGAAAGGTACCTTTGTAACATAAGTTAATTAATTTAAAATGTAACATATTTTAATGTAAACATAATTTTTTAAATTAAGAGAGTATAATTTTTTTCTCTGGAAACTGTTCATTTATTCTTACTGGCTTAAGTGTTAAAAAAAGTAGAGGAGGGGAAGAGAGAAGAGCTATAGGTTCTATAAATGTGTGAACAGATAGAATGAAATTCAATTTTACCATCCCATATTATAGTTGTGGTTTATAGAACATTATTTCAGAGGTCGGATAAATTGGAATTTTCCTTATATATTTTCATAATGTGCATGGTTTTTATCACCAGTTTAAAAAATGTAATTGTTAAAGGCGTCAGGCATTCTATATATTTATATCTGAGAAAGTACATAGATAGTCTATGTATATGAAACAATGAATAGGAATAAAGTAAGAAATAACAAATATGGGTCTAAAGATCTTGTATATAAAATTATGTACACACCTATAGAAATATTGTGTTTAAGTATGATCCACATCATAAAATCCACAGAATGTTTTCCTGAGCCCCCAGAACATTGTAACTATATTCACCTAAACATTTTTAATAGAGAAACACGCAAAAACCACACATAAATTAACATAAATTTTTAAAGTAAACATAAAATCAGAATTTTTATATGTTATTCTTATTGAGAGCTGGATGTATATTAAAGACTTTACATACATTATCTCATTTAATCCTCCCTTCAAATGAAATTTCTATTTTAATCCTCGATTCTGAGAAAAATAATGGAAGCTTGGATAAAAGACAATTTCCCCAATAAAAAGCAAAAACAAAACTCTTTATTGCCTGGTTCTGAATGCAATTTTTCCTAATCCAAAGTTGATGTTCTTAAACTTTTATTGTAGTTGTTTTTACTACTTGTATTCAATTTATACTTAATTAATACCTATATAAAATATACCCAAGGAATAATTATTTTCTATAATAAGTTTGACTTTATAAGACCAATGGTGCAATTTATCTTTCTCTTTGTTAAAGTTTGTTAAAGTTTAAACCCTAATATTTGGCACCAATATTTGGGAACATTTTTATTCCCTTTACTCATTAAATCATTTAACACCATTTTGTTGTGCTCCAAATATATCCCCAGTGATGTTTTAGGTTTGGTTGATACAGCAGGAAAAACACAGACAAAAATCCTTTCCCTCATAGAAGCAACATTCTGAAGGACAGAGATAGGCAATAAATTATATAATATATATATGTCATTTTAAATGGTGAAAATTCCATGGAGAAAAATAAAGTTAGAAAAAGTAACAGGATATACTTGCATTGCAATCTACACTAGTAAAAGACAAACATGCAAATTGACCGTACCTTCACTATGTCTTAAGCCACGCCCACCAGCCAATCAGAGCGACTATATGCAAATTAACCCAACCAAGATGGCGGCCGGCAGACACAGAGCTGAAGCAAGCAGGAGGCTTGGTTGCCCCAATGATGGAGGAAGCCAAGCATCCCAGCTG
>NW_005371786.1:99646-103512 GCF_000412655.1 Myotis brandtii | reverse complement strand
GATCTGCCGCAGGGATTTCTGAACTTTTGGTGTCCGCAGGTCTGTAGCTGTGGTCGCAGGTCTCTGTCCCCAGTGGCTGCAGGGTCCTGGTATGCGTCTAAGATCAGACTGGGTGGTGCTGAGGCCAGGATCCTAGTCTCAAGCAGCTCTGTTTCCCAAGATGGCGTGGTCGCTGTCTAGTTTTAAATAAAATGTTAGATAAATCCCTGACTAAGGAGGTGAGCAAAGACTCAGATGGACATAGATAAGGAACCAGGTAGATGTTTGGGGAAAGAAATTTTCTGACAAAGGAACTGCAAGTATAAAGGCTCTGAGATAGAAATCTGTGTGGTGTGTTCAGTGAAGAGCCAGGTGTCCTGTGTGGCTAAAGCAGAGAGAGTAGGGTAAAAAAACACTGGGAGATGAAGTCAGAGGGAAATGACAAAATCAGTATATCAGGCCGTGGATGCAACTGTAAAAACCTGAGCTTTACTTTAAGTGAACTAGAAATCCTTGGAAGATATGGAGCTGAAGTGTGACATGATCTGATTCAAATTTTAACAGAATGATCTGGCTGCTCAGTAAAGAGTTAAGAAAAGAAGCAGAAAAAGCTGTTAGGAGCAGAGGAGTAAGTAATAGAAACTTAATTTTATACATTCTGAGTTTAAGGTATTGACTAAGATGCAGGTGGATATATTAAATAGAGAGTTAGACATACAATCCAGAGTTTATGGGAAATATCCAGGCAGGCATACATTTGAGATTCATCAGTTTATGGATGGCATGGAAAATCCTGAGATTAGATGAAATTACCTAGAATGAGTGTCAACACAGAAGGTCATGGGACACTCTAACATTAGGAAGTCACTTGCTTGGGTAAAGAGACATTATCAAAGAAACTGAGTATATCAAATATACTACCGTTAAGGTAGTATAACAGCCCCCCAAACAACAACAACAACAAAATAAGCAAACAGCAGGTTTGGTTGCTTGACATAACAAAAGCCAAACTCATGAGGCAGGTGCTGGTGCAAAAGAAAAGAGGTTCTATTCAGGTGCTGGGAGACCTGGGAGAACGGTAGAGTCCCAACTCAGAGATCATCGCCCTTTCCTGCTCAAGCCTGGGGACTTATAGGAATAGGGAGGGAAAGGTGTTTTTTTTCTATCCAATTATCTTGCTAGCTTTTGTTGAGCTGGGGTCCTGTCCATTCATCTTTCTAGCTTTTGGTGCACTCATGTTGGCCAATAGGACAGACTCCCCTGCGCTCAGACTATCTACTGTAATAGTAAGTTGAAAAGATGGCAAGTACAGGTACTAAAAACCAATTGAAGAAAGTGTTCAATGAGAAGTTAATGATAAGCTGTGACAAAGGTCGCAGTATGTCAAGAAATGATAAAGCTAGTAACTGAATAATGGATTTAGTAACATAACATGAATATTATTGTTGTTGTAGGTAAGTGCAGTTGGGTGAAATGACAGAGAAAATGTATGATAGGAGTAGTTCCAAGAAAGATGAGTTAGAGGAAAATTAGAGATAGCAAGTATATGCAAATATTTCAAGAAGTTTTTGGGGGTTTTTTTCAGGTAGGGACTGAAATTTCTTTTCTTTTCCTTTTTTGGTAGTTAAATTTATCTTTATTATTGAAAGTATTACAGATGTCCCCTTTTTTTCCTGAAAAGAACTAGAGAGTAAAGTGAAGTCAAGAAAATGCCTTGTTATTTGTTTTAAGGAAAAAAAGTCATTTCCCCTCTAAAATTAGAAAAATTGAAAATGCAGAAGGGACAGAAAGGCATTTTAAAAGTTCCTTGAATAAGTAGAAAGACACAGAAGCTGGTATACAAGTGATAATATTTGTCTTTACTAAAAATATAGGCAGTCTGCCTTTTTTTAAAAAATTAAGAAAAGGTAAAACTATGTGGGTGTAGGTAGGTAAATAAATGGATGTGTTGATAGAAACTTATAAATTATCTCCACTGATTGTTGCAATTTTCTTAGTAACTTAGGAAGCGAGGTTGTCAGTTACAAAGATAGTGGAGGAAGGTTTGAGAAGAATATAATAATATTTAACTCTTACTTTGAGCTTTATAGACCATGCAGGCTCAAGTGAAATTTTCAGGATTCTAAGTGAAATCATCATACAAAATAATCAGAGAATGGATAGAAAAGATGGAGTAATATGATTGCTTACTAGCATTAGGAATCCACTTGAGAATCAGAGGCATGAATGAACATACATATCCAGACATATCCCACTATGTTTTCTGTTATACTCTACATATTATCTCTAGATAATAGGAAAGATATTTACTCAATGACTGTGAAAAAACACTTGACCCCCCAAAGAGAAATCATTATTTCTACTCAGGTTGCAGCTTAATCACAGCTTGAATTTGAATGCAAAGACTGGGGTCTGTGTGTGGTCCTGTTGTGCTGCTTTTCTGGAGGGAAAGTGAATTCATAATCATTTAACTCTGACTCTCAGCTCTATGGAACATGCAGGCTCAAGGGAAATTTTCAGGATTGTATTTAATTGAGTTAAATTTGAATACATAATATTTTTTCATATATGTACATTTTACTTTGAAATTTAATAATTTAGGAGGGTGCGGTTTTGTTTTGTCCCTAGCCAGAACAGTTCTTGAGGTTTTCACAAGGTTTCAAACTCTAATGATATAGTAGAAATAATGATTTCCCAGAGCAGAAGCTAAAAAGCACAAGCTGACAGAAATGACAGGAACAGGCATCTACTTTACAGTCATAAAATGGGAATGAACACTATGACTAGTCAGTGATATGGATTTCTTTCCCATACATCTATCTAAAACTTGGAATTTTCAGTCAATATCCCCATATCCATCAATAAAGATGAAATTAAAGCTTGCCAAAAAGTCCCTCACTTAAAACCTATGTTTTGACTGAACAGGTAATTCAAAGCTCTTAAGGAAATGACTTTAGGGAGATAAAGCATCTTAATTTGGGGGGCTGAGTTTTTGAATAGTGACCATAAAATAGAAATATTACCTTTTGACATCCCCAAATTACTTCGCGTGCATAAAAATATGCTCAATGATTATTTTAACTCCAATAAGTAATTACAATATTTTCCCTCTCCACGATTTTATTTTTAATTGAAACAGTAGTTGGAGGATTGTGGTTGTCAGTAGGTCCCTGATGGGAAAGCTGCCAGTTAAATGAAGTTCTGGACAATTGGCCCCCTGGGGAATTTTCTTGATGAATTAGTTTTCTGAAAACTGTAATATAGTTGTTTATCCCCTGATATCTTAAGGTTAAAACACTAAGAGGTGCACTTCACTCTGTCTCTCTCTCTTTTTAAAGTCATCATTGCCTTTTTCACTTTTAGTCATAAACTCATAAATCCTCTATCTCTCTTTATCAACACTAGCTCTAAGGTCAAGAGCGTGGCCCATCAACTATAATCATATTTCTAGATGTCACTCTTAGAGTCTAAATTACAAGTTTTCCTTTTTTGTTTTTTCCTTTCTCCTTTTTAGAGAATGAACATCTTGAAGTGACCAGGTCACTTCAATAGTCCTTTTATTTTAAAGGAATCTTAGTTATATCATTATTCAGTTAAATAGTGCCTCTGTCTTTATATATTTACTAGGAGCCCTGCGCACAAATCCGTGCACCATCACTCTTAGAGTCTAAATTACAAGTTTTCCTTTTTTGTTTTTTCCTTTCTCCTTTTTAGAGAATGAACATCTTGAAGTGACCAGGTCACTTCAATAGTCCTTTTATTTTAAAGGAATCTTAGTTATATCATTATTCAGTTAAATAGTGCCTCTGTCTTTATATATTTACTAGGAGCCCTGCGCACAAATCCGTGCACCAGTAGCTCGCCAGTAGGTTGCTGCCCCCTAGTAG
>NW_005371786.1:80813-99533 GCF_000412655.1 Myotis brandtii | reverse complement strand
GCCCATAGCTTGCTGCCCTGCCCACTCCTGTAACTCTCCACTGCCCTCTTGTAGCCAGTAGCTCTCTGCTGCCCTCCTGTAGCTCCCTTTGCCCTCCCACCCCTCCTCATAGCTTGCTGCCCTGCCCCCTCCTATAGCTCTCCACCGCCAACTTGTAGCTCGCTGCCCCACACTCCTGCTTATCTGTGATCTGGTTGTTATGGTCGGTCGTTATGCTTCAAGGTGTAACGACCATTTGCATATTACATCTTTATTAGATAGGATTTTTTTGTTATTCATGGAGTACAAAAATTGGCATGTACCTCATTAGAAAGGAGAAAAAAAGGCTGTAAAATGATGATGCAATATTATAATACAATCATCAGGCTGTAAAGAAATTATCTGTAATAATATTAGTTTTGAATTGAAAATGTTCTGTAGTATATGAACGCCTATTATAGACTTAATTTCATACAATTTCATGTACATTTCAGAAAGCTAAGATAAAGCTATGAAAACACAAAAACATATAAACAGTTCAAACCATACTTAATTTTCAAGACAAGGTTTTATACAATTAGATCTAATGGGAAATGTTCCAAATGATAATTGTTGTGATGAATATAAGTCGCAAAGTAAGATCCATAATAGGTGCTTCTTAATAATAATATTATAAAGTATTGTATAATTCTATAGCAATAATTATTTATATTTGCTATGTCAGAGTCAGTCAGATATTATATTTTCATAGTTATATCACAGCTATATTAAATATAAGCTTTTAAATTCTTTCAATTTTATTTAATAAATAAAAAGCCACCAAAACCTAAATATTATTATATAATAATTTATGAAATTCTTATAGACCAACACAATGATTATACCAAAATGATAGCCATTTCTCTATATAGCATTGATATTTTAATATATTTTCTTATATTTTTCATGGAAGAATTACATTTAGTATTCAGTGAATGACAATTAGTTTGTGAAAATCTTGGGTATATGTCCATAGGAAGAAAAATTTTAAGTTAAACATTAAGAAAAAAGGTTTAAAATATAAGTCCTAGGCTTACTACTAGTATATAGACATTTTCTCTCACTCTCCCTCCTCCTCTCTTTCTTTCTATCCTTTTCTTATCTTTCTCTCTCTCCCTGTCTTTTCTTACAGCTTGTTTTCTTTCTTTCTTTCTTCTTGTAACAAAATCATTAACTTTCTCTGGCTTCCATTCAACTAATATTGAGAGGTTAAAAGCAAGATAACTATGAATCTTCCAATTTAAAATTTCATGTATTTAGAGTTAATTCAGATTTGCATTTTTCTCTTGCCTAGATTTTTCTCTCTCCTCTAAGTATAGAGATGTAGGGGAAACTGCCATATCATGTGTTATGTCTGACACATTGGCTTTCTCTCCACTCTCAAGTCCACACACTGAAAATGGAGTTGATGACACAGAACTTTCTGAATGTGTTGGCATCCACTGCTTCTGTTGTTCTCTGCCATGGCCTCTGGTTATAACAGTCCCTAAGTTCACACCCAGATCTCTTCAAGTGTAATGGACTCTATGAATAATATCTTGAACTCAAAGACACATGTGGAAAAACCTTGGTCTTGGTCAATTTAGCACTGGGACGGGGCGGGGAGCGGGGTGGGGCTTTTTGTTTCTCTCACTGCCTGAAGATGTCATGCCATTGAGTTGACTCTAGGACTGCCGTCCAACATTCAAGTCAGGAACTCTACATGGAGTCTCCTACTGGAGTTCCAGAGAGGAAACACCTACTTCCAGATGCTCTTCTGGGTTCCTTTTATAATGCTCCCATCTCTGAGGCACCTCACAACTTCTGAAATACTCAGAACTCATCTATCTCTAGTTCTGTATCCTCTAAATCAGTAATTCTCAACCTTCTGGCCCTTTAAATACAGTTCCTCATGTTGTGACCCAACCATAAAATTATTTTTGTTGCTACTTCATAACTGTAATGTTGTTATTGTTATGAATCATAATGTAAATATCTGATATGCAGGATGGTCTTAGGCGACCCCTGTGAAAGGATCATTCGACCGCCAAAGGGGTCGCGACCCACAGGTTGAGAACCGCTGCTCTAAATCTTTCTGGGACCCCTGTGTAGCGTAAGAGTGGTTTGTTTTTGTTGTTTGCTTGTTGTTCTTTTGTAGGAAACTGGGATACATTGCCCCCTTGCCCCTCCTACATGTTCTTCTATTTTAAATCTACAAATGTATTTTCATTTAAGAAAAGTTCTCAGAAATTAAAATATTGCTTTAAAATATGTTCCCAGAATTGGAAACCAATACTATGATCTGTCTTATCTGTCCTTGGTTTGACCTTGTTGGACTTGCTGTCCTTGTGAGGCATGATTAATTTCACTTTTATTTCAGGAAGAACAGCCAGACCAGGAAACTATACTAGAAAATACATATAATTCAATTACAGTAAAAAAAATGGCTATTATATCTCTGTTCATCTTAAGCATGGAATATTGCATATCCTGTTATTAGGAAAGAATTACAATGGTTACTCCCTTGGACATAAATCTACTTCATAGTATTTTTTTTCTTTTATTTGACATAAGCCATAAGAAATTTATTCAATTAAAAACACTTATCAGGAAAAGAACACAAGAATAAACCTTACTGTACCTAAATATTAAAATATTATACGTTTATTTATTATTAAAATTCACTATCAATTGCTACTTCCAATTTTGCCAATACATTTGCAAGACACATTTTTAAAGGAATTGTCCCCTAATAAAACAAAAGTTATTGATTTTTTATTTCCTCAAAGAAAATTCTCTTATACCACTTAAGTATGTGGACTTCTCCTTTCTGGCTAGTTATTTCAAACAAACTTTTATAGATAGCTATTTGGAAGAATTCTGAAAAATATAGCATGCTATGTACTACTATTCTGTCTCCAGCTGTGAAAAATAAACTTTCTTCGACCACACACTGCAGCTTTCATTGGGCAGTTAGATTGCATATGCTAGTACACAGCATCCCTTCTCCTTCCAATCCTGAACTTTAAAACTTTATAAATATTTAACATGATTAACTTATAGCTAGGAGGGCAGGAGGTAATTCTAGTAACAGTTAGCTTTCACATTTTTAAAGCAAGCTAAAGGTTGAGTGTGTAGTGAAAATAGGAAAGGAAATAATCTTTATAAGGTGAAGGAGTCTGCTTTCACACTCAGTGGTTCCTCAAACTTGCCCTGAAAGCAAAATTATTTATCAATTAATATGTCTGCCTCTGTCTTATATGATATGTTTCTACTGAGAAGATTTAGAATGCTTTGATCCCAACAACATCTCCAATTTATCTTCAGTGACACCTGAAATATTTAAGGCCTTCATTTAAAGTAACAGCAACAACAGAAAACAATAATATAAAACCTCAGAATTTCTCAATGGTTTTAGTTTTAACTGACCATTAACATACAAACATAAACAGCTGATTTAAACCTACAGAGAAATTACAAGATCTTTTGAGTCATAGAAGCATTTTAACAAACATGATTGTATTTATTTAATCCTCACCCAAAGCTATTTTTCCATTGATTTTTTAGGGAGAGTAAAAGAGAGAGGGAAAAAGAGAGAAATATCGATGTGAGAGAAACACACTGATTGGTTGCCTCCTGCAGGAGTTCCAACCAGGGCTCAGGCCGGGGAGGAGCTGCAACCAAGTTATGTGCCCCTGACTGGAATTGAACCCAGGATCCTCTAGTCTGCAGGCTCATGCTCTATCCACTGAGCAAACCAGGTAGGGCTAAACTTTATTATTTAAACTTCACATTTTTCTTAGGCTTTGACTATGAGAGAGATACTAATAGGGAAAAACACAGATAAACTTTACCACTTGCTTGGAAAAGTAGTGGATACATGATTTCTGTTAGAGGACAAAAGATTGATTGATAAACTTTAAGTGCTAAGAGAACGTGGTTGCCAGACTGTATTCATGATTACAGGATGGTCATTTTCATTTTTGCCTGAAAATACAAATACATTTCCTTTCTAAATGAAATAATAGGCATAATTTAATCTATTTAATTTAAAAAATTAAAATACCAGCTTGTAAGCACATTTTTTAAGGAAAGTTCTGATGGTTTTTTTAAGAATACAAGTTGAACCTTTATTTTCAGAAATTATACTAATCTCTAGAATGTTTGTAACTGCCCTAGACCAGTGGTTCTCAAACTTTTGAGAAATTTTTTATAATCTTAAAAATCAATGAAGAACCCAAAGATAATTTAATGTAGCTTCTACCTAACTATATTTTCCATATTAAAACTAAGAAATTTACTAATAATTATTTAATAATTTATTTAAAATAAGAATAATTAAGCCTATTTTATTTTAACATTAGTTATGTATATTTTATGAAACTTTGCAAATCTCTTTAATGTTTGGAATAACAGCAGCCCACAGTATTCTCATACCTGCTTCTGCATTTCATGTAGTTTCTAGAAAATTGCACTGCACACTCCTGAATGGATTAGTATGAAACACAAAATAATATAATGTGTGACATATATACCTTTTTTGAAAACAGACTCTCATTCCTTTGTATTATCTCCAATATCTAATGTACACATGCATTTAAATAATGCACCAAGTTGAGGTTTCTGCAGCATGGAATATTTAAATTGAATCAGTTTATTTTAAAGATGATAAAGTTGTGCCAAGAACTTCCTAAAATTTGGAGAAAAGCAGCCATATCTCTTTTTTCCAATGTAATAAGCTATCAATAAACAAGTACTTATATGCACAGCATCCCAATACATAAATACATGTCACAGACCAAGTTGGAGAAAACACAGATCTCTCTAATTTAGAATCCTTGCTTCATCTTCTCTTCTTCCAGGCTGAGCACCCAGTTTTCTACCCCGGAACTTCAATGCACTCTCTGTGAGTAAATGCTACCTCTTCCAGCTGAGTGGCAGCTTCCTTCTATTTCCACTTGTCCAGACTCTGGAGCACATAGCACATTATGTATTTCTCTCTCTCTCTCTCTCTCTCCCTCTCCCTCTCCCTCTCCTCTCTTTCTGTCGCTCTCCACTCCCCCTTCCCTAGCAAAGGCAGATATTGTTGGTTTGAGTCTGGTTGGTTTCTGTACTAGACTCATTTAAAGAATTGGATTTTGTCACTTTTCTTTATGCTATCTTTTGGTCCCATTATCATCTCTTCTTCTTTATGACTTTCCATGAAAATAGAATATAATACATTTGCCTCCAGGGCACACCTATCATTGTCCTGTTATTAAAACTTAACCCAAAGCAAGAAAATTAAATAAAGGCTGTAGAAGCTTAACCTGGAGAAAAGGAAATGGTTCTAATTAGAGATTAATGTTAAGAAGCAAATTACCTTATGCAAATACTAGTTAACATATACGTGCTTTTCACAAAGAATGCTTAATGTAGAAGTTGTCCGTTAGTGACTTTCAGGACAGGAATTAGAGTTGTATTAAACAGTAGTTCATACATAACTGATTCCAGGTAAGTAAAATATAAATTAAGGTTTGTTTGGCTTAGTAGTCACTCATTTATATTTGCTTGGCTATATACACTTTGTGGTCATGTTATTAAAGGGGAACTATAGGCGTTTCCAAACCGATAACTAATTATTGCATTCCTTTACAACGTTTTTGAAAATCCAACAAGAGTATAATTTTGATGACTGAAAACTAGTGATATTTTAAAATATTTAGATTTACGTGTATTATTTGCTAGCACAAATAATGTATTTCTACATGTCTTAAGTTGCTTACCTTTGCATATTGCAATTGATAAAATGAATAACTCTAAAACTTTGCTACAAAGTTATACTCCTTGAGTTTTGATATAGTTTCTGTTTCCATGTAAGCATTTCAAATTAAGGACAAAGAGGATCTTTTACAATTAATTCGGTATAGAGAAGTATACCCATTTTTTCTTGTGTTGCTTCACTTGACAATATTTGAGTATGCATATGGGTGCTGTGTATGTGTATGTGTGCATGAGAAAGGGAGCACAATAAAATTAATATATTAATATGCCAGAAGACCAAGCACTAATCTTCCAGAATGTCACTTTTGTTTGCATCTATACATGAATCAAGGAAACACTTTTGCCTGCTCAATGCAATAATGCAGTCCTGGATTAAGACATAGGGACTTAGTTCATAACTAGTGCTATAGTGTTATAGCCATTTTATTATCAGTTTGGTAATTAACTAGTCTTTTGTAATCAGAGTATCTAACTTTCCATACAAAAAATCCAACATAACATGGTCATTAGAAATATTAATTAAATAAGCTTACTCCCTGATTTTAAAGAAAAAATACTCTCCACATATTTTGACTTTGTGGCTTTTCTAAAATTTTCTGACTTCTAGAATATTCTTAGCTAGTTAAATACAGCCTTGAATGCCTGTGAACTATGTTATAGAATAATTTTAAAGTAAAACATTTGAAAGTCACATCTATTATAAAACCTATTTAATATTCCATTAACTTTCATGAAATTTTTAATTGGTTTGTGATTCTTAAGGTTTTTGTTTTATTATTTAAAAATTATTATATAGTAAAATTGACTTGTTTTGGTGGGATAAAGTTATTTGAATAGATTTATGTAGCCATCCCACACTTATGATAATTTCACTGGCTTCTATAGGCTACTTGTTTTATAGTCATATCCTACCTCAATACTAAACCTGGTAAACATTCTATTGCTATAGATTTATTATTTTATTTTTTAGACGATCATATAAATGGGATCACATGCTCTAACCATTTGACTGGCTTATTTTAATTAGCATAATGCCTTTGAATTGCACCTCAATTGTTCCATTCATCACAAGTTTATTCTTTTGTAATGCAGAGTAATACTTCATGGTGAAGCATAGTTGTATCTTTATTAAGTTGTCAAAGTGCATTTGAGTTGTTTCCAATTCCTGATGATGACAAATAAAGTTACTGTGTGTGTGAACATAAATGTTATTTCTCCAGCTAAACATATAGGGCTGGGATTTTTGTCTTTCTTTCTCAATGGTTTGATTGCGTTCCAACTATTTGATTTTGAAAGGTCTAGGTGTTGGGAAGTTTCAGCTATTATTTCTTCAAATATTTTCCATACCCTATCTCCTCTCCTAGGGCTTTGATTACACAACTGTTAGACCTTTGTTATTGTTTCACATGCCCTTAAAAGTTTTATTTATTTTTTTAAAATATATTTTATTGATTTTTTTACAGAGAGGAAGGGAGAGGGATAGAAAGTTAGAAACATCTATGAGAGAGAAACATTGGTCAGCTGCCTCCTGCACACCCCCTACTGGGGATGTGCCTGCAACCAAGGTACATGCCCTTGACCGGAATCGAACCTAGGACTCTTCAGTCCACAGGCTGACGCTCTAGCCACTGAGCCAAACTGGTTAGGGCTAAAAGTTTTATTTTTTATTTACATTTTTTGTTTTTTGTTAAGACTGGGTAAATTCTCCTGTTATCTTCAAATTTACTGACTCTTTCCTCTGTCACCTACTATTAAACTATCTAGTGAGGATTATATTTTTGTTATTGTCTTTTTCATTTCTAAAATTTCCATTGGTTCTTCTTTATAGCCTCTATTGTTTTGCATAACCCTTCTATTATTCTATCTGTTTCAAAGTTTTAATGATTTCTTTTGTACGACGGCTGTTTTAAAATCTTTTTTTTTCAGATAATTCCATTATCTGTGTTATCTTGGGGTTAACCTTTGTTGATTGTCATTTCTACATGAGATGAGATTTTCCTCAATTTCATTATGCCAAATGATTTAGGAGTGTATCCTGGACATTTTGAATATTATATCTTGATATTTAAATCTTATGAAGAACATTGATATATTTGTCTCGGCAGACCATTGGTTCAGGCCACAAGAGCTTACCTACCTTACTTTCTGTGGACTGTGGTCCTAATGTGCATTGAGCACCAAAGACTTTGCATTGCTATTTGGATCTGTTCAATATGTCTACCAGCCAGTGGCCAGTATGGGGCCTGGGCAATGGTCTACCTGTTAGATTAATTCTCCACATATTTGACATACAAATCAGGATTAGATACACACTTGGAGGTGAGCCCCAGACTTCTATAGGTTATTTTTAAGGTTGTTTTCCTGAGTTCTCCCCTCTCCCTTGTACATTCTGTTGTTACTTTCTGTCTTTAGTCAGAAAGCTAGAGTTTACTAGCAGTTATCTTACTTTGTTAATAATTTCTGTGACTATGTTCTTTTCTGGAACAAACAGAAATAAGAAAGACAGGGGAAAGCAATGGCATTTTATGATTCAGAGAGAAAGAGTCCTTACCCTCAGAGTTTGTCTTCTGTGGCTCCTGCCATCAGATTGCTTAGGGACTAGGATGCAATTAAACACACACACACACACACACACACACACACAGACTGGTGGGTTTTGCCACTTTCTGAGCATTAGAAGTCCTCATTCTGCTCCTCACACTAGAACTAGAAGGCTGCTCTTGGAGCTCCTTCTGTGTGCTCAGAGCGCATGCCCAGGTGCCAGGGTGTGCCGCCTCAGGCTAAGAATACAGGAAAGGATATAAAGGGTAACTTCGCTGCCAGTTTGTTGGTGCTTCACATTGTAGTCTGCTTCTCCAGTTCACCTGCTCCTACATCTTTACTTTTAGTCCTCCAACAGCTGCTCCATGCATTCTGTACAAATTTCACAATGGCTTCAATAGGACAGACACAGTGGAATATGTCTACTAAATCTTACTCCGAACTGGAATAATTGTTTTCCTAAATGAACTATTTTTTCTTATTATAAGATTTAGATATATAGCCATTAAAAATGAATATGCTCAGAACATAGTTTGTCAGACAGTAATAAAAGCATAATATTTTGGCAATGACTGTCACAAATCTTGCTTCATGACCATGGTGGTATTAAATGAAGTAGGTTTTAATTTCTAAGTGTGTTCTGAATTTTCATAAATTAAAAATACACACACCTTTTTAAAGGTACAAATGAAATTCTGCTATGTCTCACATGCTGCATTATTGAATATGACTTATGCCTTAATCTTAAATAAATGAAATATTTAAAAATAAAGATATTTCTTAAAATCTCAAGCATTAACAATTCTGTATGTAATAACATGTTATTTATGTATGTAAACAGAGAGAATGTTTCAAATATATTTCCAATTTTTGAAGAGTAAAAGAAAGTTGGAAAATACTGACATATTACTATTTGATATGATTTCAGATGTAACAGAACCAATTACCTGTTTTTAATTTTTTGAAGGATTAATGCATACAATTTAATAGCCGACAGTAATTTATGCACTCCTGTCAGATTTAGGTCAGTTATTTCTACCAAACCATTGCCTGTTACTATTTATACAGAATATAAAGGCAACATATTAGATCTCTAATACTAGATAGATAATATTATAATTAAATAATAAAATGTGCTCTTAGAAAGCATTTTTTACTACCCTGTTACTATTTATACAGAATATAAAGGCAACATATTCGATCTCTAATACTAGATAGATAATATTATATTATAATTAAATAATAAAATGTGCTCTTAGAAAGTATTTTTTACTAACCCTAAATCACTTTTTAAAAATATGCTTCCTTTCCATTATATTTTTTAGGACATATTATCAACAAAAAATTACAGGTGCATCAAAAATATAATGTCTAGAATAATCTAGTCTACCCTAAAACAAAAGTAGGGCTTATATTTTTAAAATTAGTGGCATATGTATCTTATTAAACTGGTGCCTATAAATACTATAAATAATTGAAAAAGCACCTTGCCTCTCATTTCTTTTAGGGATTATTCAAATAAATTTTGTAAAATTACTATGGAAAGATAACAGAACACAAAGTAAATGAGGTGTAATTCTTCTTATTTCTACCTAGAAGACCTTGGAAAACTTCACATAAGATAATACAGGTTTAAATCCTTCCACAAAAATGTTTATCCTTTTAAGATGTCAGTTTTTTTCTAGCTTTGTCGCTGTCAGCATATATTATGTGTCTTATAAATAAATTCTTGTTCATGATTTCTTTCAGAAAAGTACTGAGAAATGCAAATGGTGTGTTCTTTTGTGGATTCAAAACTCATTCAACTCTACTCTCATTTTGAACTTTCTGGGGCTGTGCAATTTTTAAATATTTTTATGATTTCATATAGTCCAATCGACAAGGTTTTAGGACAAGAAACAGGAAACATTCTAGGCATGTTAAATACCAAGGTAATTAATGCAGGAGAATAAGTACTTAGACAATAGTTAGAAATTCTGGGAGTGAAAGGCAAGTAAAGGTTGCCAGTATGGCTGATTAAAAGGACACACAAAAACACTATTCTGCAGAGGTAGGGAGCCGCCTCTACTGCCGCTGCCACTGTATCAGTAGACACAGTTCCTGTGGGTGAAAGGCACAGTGATACTGATTCTAGCAGCTACAACTGCTTCTAAACAATCCCATATAATAAAAGGCTAATATGGAAATCGACCGAACAGCTGAAAGGCTGGTTGCTATGACACACACTGACCACAGGGGGAGCACCGCTCAGCCAGAAGAAGGCTCATGGCTGGCAAGCACAGCGGAGGTGGCAGGAGCCTCTCCTGCCTCTACAGCAGCGCTAAGGATGTCCAACAGCCCCTGAGGGCTCCTGGTCTGTGAGAGGGCGCATGCTGGGCTGAGGGACCCCCTGAGAGCATGAATTTTGTGCACCGGGCCTCTAGTCTCATAATATTACTTGATACCCAAAAGTGCAGCAGAAAAAAACAGGTTCAAAACTCCAAGCATTCATCTATTGGGCCTAACATGCATTCTAGAACCCTAGCTATAAGGGGGAATCTATAATATATAATTTTGTGTTTCCCAATAAAAGAGGTTGAAAATTGATGTAAAATATTAATGAACATATCAATAAACATAGAATATTTTTCTACAAGTGTCTTTTCACTTAACTGATACCTTTATGAATTTAATTCAATATGTTTGGATAATTTGCATTTGTTTGTTTAATAATGCCTTTATGAGAACATAATGTTTTATGATGAATGTGAGAAATCTCACTTTGTTATCTAACATCAAATCTTTATGTCTTTCAATAAGTGGACAGGAATATCCTAAACTATTCAAACAAGATAATACTTATAGGATCATACAAAATTAAAAATAAAATAAAATTATTTATTCAAGTTATCTGAATTGGGGAAGTGAGAATTTTGGATGGTAACTCTCTGAGATTCAAAAGTATAAATTCCAAATTGATGAGAATTAATAAGCAAACCAAAAAACAAAGATGAAGGAAATTTAAAAATATTATGCATGCTCTATTCATTACTCAAGTTGAATTATGTTCTTTAATTTTATGTTGTTTCATAATTAGTTTGAGGCATTTACTTTTTTGTTGACCATTTGACAGAGAAAGAATTGAGTACATCTAATTCACTATTATAAATATGACATGTACATAATATATTAAGTGTGAGAAATGTTGACTATTATGCATATATTTTATAGTACAGCTAAATAGGACTAACATGGCTTTTCAAGTTTCTAAGCAAATGATGATAGTTTTAACCTGTTACTTCACTGTATCTGAACTGCATTTTCTGTTTTTTTAAAATATATTATTATAAAATTAAGTTTATTATTAATGGAGGTAAAATAATTTATGTTTCATATGAAATGAAATTCTGCAAAGCATTTTGGGTTACATTTTCTAATTTGACATATGCTATAATTAGATATAGCCACTGGGGAAAGCCATTTGATGGATATACTCATACTGAACATATACCCACGCGATGACCTAAGAATCCTTTTTCAACCCATATTCTCAAAACAAATGTATCCACAGCTTCACAAAAAGACATAGGCAAGACTATTATAGGGGTATTATTTTCAATAGCTCTGAACTTAAAATTAACAAAATGCCCGTCAATTACAAAATAGATACATAAAAATAAGTTATTGTATATTCACATATTGGGATAATATATAAAAATGATAATGAACAGATAATAACTAAGTGATTCAGTACTTATGGTATTATCTGGTAGTATTTTGTTTTTATAAATTTCATGAACACTCAAAGTGAAATGTGGTGTTGGAAGTCAGGCAAGGGATTACGTTTGAGCGTGGAGGGCTAGTGTTGGAAGGACATGCCTGAAGGACCCTGGAGTTTTGCTAAATATTGTTTTTTAATCACAATGGTGGTTACAAAAAGTTTGTTCAATTTATAAAAACTTATCAAGCTAAACACTTATGATTTGTTTTATTTTCTTCATTTATATATTAATAAAGATTTTAAAGAAGAGAAATGTAAATTTAAATGTCTTTTAGTAGAAAATCACTTTCCAGTTAAGGGCAACCTTTTGTTTTTCCTCCTTAATGTGTAATTTCTGACTGCTTCACAACTTTATAGCATTAGCCAGATGTCATTGAATTTTTAGCCTGTACTGAATCTAAGCATGTATATGAACTGCTTAGATCACTCAAAATAATTGCCAAGGAATTAAATTCTTCATGTTTCCCGAGTAAGAGCTGACAGGATGGAGTAGTTTTCTGTTCTACTTTTCCCATGATTGTCAATATAATTATATGGCACCTGTTCTCCTCAAACAATTGCATTTGTAAAACTCTGTCGAAATGCAAAGCATAGTATTAATGTGTCGTTATGGAGGACAATAGACTTTTTGACACATTGAAAGCAAACCATTTTTTTTTTTACTTAAACATGCTTAGATATTGGATGTGTGTGTTAGGATTTGTGATTGCTGTTATTTTAACCCAACATTGACAAAACTCGAGTGCAGACGTATGATTTTATGTTATGTTCTTTACTAATACATACCAAAGGACTGCCCATTGCTCCTTTTGCATATCTCCATGTTTCAAACTCCTAACTTTCAATTAAATAAAGAAATATGTCTTTATGCTATCTTTTAAAAAGTGGTTGCTCCTTTTATTACATGCTGAATGTCTGTGGTTTTATAGGAGAAAGACCCATATTTTATTTCTCTGTAACCTAGTAAATACAGCAAGTATTCTTCATATTCTTTCAGTTGCCTTTAAATCATGTGGCCCTTAATGTCAGTCGACGTGTAACTGAATAAAAAAGGTTGACATCCAATTAACAGGAGCTTTTACAGGTTTAATGAGCAATAATAAATTTAAATCGCTTCTTTGGCATTTTTAAAGAAAGTGTAATAACAAGTAGAATGAACTACAAGGAATATTGCTCCACTTACTCATAATAAATTCTTTCTAAGCTCTTTGTTTCCAGACAGGGGGAATTTGCTTTGCAATGAAAGCCATAGGTTATTTAAACATCTCTGTCTAATGTAAAGCCAAATAATAAAATACAAATCCTTATACTATATAGGAAAATCACAGGGTTTAAGTCAGGGCTTGCTGTTTTATTTTGAGGCATTCCCATTGCAGCTGTTTTTTGCCCTCCTCCCCCCCTCTTTTTTTATTTTGCTTCCAGTAAACAGAATGTTTCATGTTATTAAGGTAATATCAGAGATTTATATAAAATGTAACATTAAAGTTTTAATTAGCAAGTAAAACTTTTGCAATACAAATGTACTGTCTCAAACTTTATCCTTATTAGAAAATGTGCTTGAAAATGATAGCAGAAAGGATTTTTTTTTTTTTGCTGGTATGGAGTGATATAAATTATTGAAAGTAATTCCAATATAGCAATAATTAATTCAGCTTTAATGTGTATAAAAGAATATTTTGAAATGATAATAGCCAATTATACTCATTCCATAGACAAGTGGCTCTGAAAATCATCTAGTGCATGACTAAAGTTTACATAATTGATTTATTATTTGATGATTGTGGTAATTTTCTCAGAAATATGCTTTTCTAAGAACTGAGTTTTCATCATTTTATTATCTCTCGCATTATTAAAAATACATCTTGCAGCCCGGCTGGCGTAGCTCAGTGGTTGAGCATCGACCTATGAACCAGGAGGTCAAGGTTCAATTTCTGGTCAGGGCACATATCTGGCTTATGGGCTCAACCCCCAGTGCGGGGCATGCAGGAGGCAGCCAATCCATGATTCTCTCTCATCATTGGTGTTTCTATCTTTCTCTCCCTCTCCCTTCCTCTCTCTGAAATCAATAAAAATATATTTAAATAAATAAAAATAAAATAAAAAGACATCTTGCATATATATTGCCAGAAAAAAAAGATAGATCATTTTCTAAGAGTTGCTTTCCAAGTGTACTTTCCAAGCTTTCTTATAAGATGATATTAAAAGTTATTTCTAAAAATACCAAGAACAAAAAATAGCAGTTACACATGTAAACCTAGTTCATTTTTGTTTAAGCCCATTGAAATTGGTTTTGGTAAATGCAGTGTTTTGTGACTTTTCACCCAAAGAGGTCTCATTGAAATGTACCAATATTTCACTTATGTGCACTTTGCAACAATTATATTATATCTAACTTGAGTATAAATGATATCTTGATCATCATCACCCATGTCATTGCCATTGAATGAGGTTGATACCCATTAAAGTTTTTAATACATGAAAAAAGACTTTAACTGCTATCTCAAAAATAGCTCAAATTCATAGCATATAAATTATAGCTCTAAATGATAAAATAAAACATTTATGGAATAAAATATAGAATATTATCTTAATGAACTAGGAGTAGGAAAAACTTCTAAAAAGACACCTAAACCATTAGAAGTAAAAGAAAAATAATTGTTCATTGGGTTTCATTAAAACTAAGAGTTTCTGCCTGACCAGTATGGCTCAGTGGTTGTGTCGACCTATGAACTGGGAGGTCATAGTTTGATTCAGGTCAGGGCACATCCTGGGGTTGCGGGGGGCTCAACGCCCAGTGGGGGGCATGTAGGAGGCAGCTGATCAATGCTTTTATTTCATCATTAATGTTTCTATCTCTCCCTCTCCCTTTCTCTCTGAAATCAATAAAAATATGTTTAAAAAGAATTAAGAGTTTTGGTTCATCAAAAGATACATGAGGTACAGATGTCCCCTTTTATTCCCATTGACACCCTCCACCCCAAACCCCCCCCCAAAAAAAGGGACATCACTAATACTTTCAAAGGTAAATATATATTTTTAAAGTATACATGTAGTAAATAGGTAAAACATGCTAAGAAAAAGAAGTCACTCTAGATAGAGATTAGAGCTAGAGATAAAGATAGAGATGGAGTTTAGAGAGATAGATGAAACAAGGACTCACATCTCCTGTGCAGAATATCTGAAGACTGTGTGTGATCGGCAAACAGTCCAATTTAAAAAGGACAGAATACAAAATCAGAAAAAAGTCAGCCATGACAGTTAGACAGCTGTCAGTTGTTGGATGTCTCTTCACTATTAGTTAGGTTCGGAGTTCTCCTGCTGAACTTTAACAATTTCATGTAACCACCAATAGCAGACAGTGTCACTCTGTGACAGCCCTGGTGTGAGAGAGAAAAACAAGTTCCTTCATAATCCCGCCCAACCACAGATAGAAACAATAAAACAGTGCAAACCACGAAAGTGAACATGGACTGTCCTCTCCATGCTACCATGAGTGCCCACTGATAATTTCCCAATTAGAGGCTTAGCTGCCTTTTATTCTTTTTTTAAAAATTTCTTTATTGATTAAGGTTTTACATATGTGTCCTTATCCCCCTATTACCCCCCCACACTCATGCCCTCATCCCCCTGTTGTCTGTGTCCATTGGTTAGGCTTATATGAATACATACAAGTCCTTTGGTTGATTTCTCCCCCTTACCCCCACCCTCCCCTACCTTCCCTCTGAGGTTTGACAGTCTGATCGATGCTTCTCTGTCTCTGGATCTGTTTTTGTTCATCAGTTTATGTTGTTCATTATATTCCATAAATGAGTGAGATCATGTGTATTTATCTTTCTCTGACTGGCTTATTTCGCTTAGCATAATGCTCTCCAGTTCCACCCATGCTGTTGCAAATGGTAAGAATTCCTTTTTTACTGCAGCATAGTATTCCATTGTGTAGATGTACCACAGTTTTTTAATCCATTCATCTGCTGATGGGTACTTAGGCTGTTTCCAAATCTTAGCTATGGTGAATTGTGCTGCTATGAACATAGGGGTGCATATATCCTTTCTGATTGGTGTTTCTAGTTTCCTGAGATATATTCCTAGAAGTGGGATCACTGGGTCTAATGGGAGTTCCATTTTTAGTTTTTTGAGGAAACTCCATACTAGGAACCCTTGTGCACTGCTGGTGGGAATGCAGACTGGTGCAGCCACTGTGGAGAACAGTATGCCTTTCATTTTCCCGCCTTCTGGACTTGGTCCAGGAGACCAAATCACTAAATTGTCCCTGCTTTATAACACCTAAGCCAAAACAAACTCTATTTTCTTGAACATAAAACAAACTCAACTCTGAATCATATAATGAACCAACGCTTTTTTTTAAAAAAAAATGTGTTTTTATTTATTTTAGAGAGGAAGGGAGCAGCAGAGAGAGAAACACGGATGTGAGAGAGAACCATCTGTCTGCCTCCTGCATGCCCCCTACTGGGGATTGAGCCTGCAACCAGGCATGTGCCTCAACCTGTAATCCAATCTGCGACCTTTTAGTGCACAGGATGATACCCAACCAACTGAGCCACACCAGCCAGGGCAATGCTAACACTCTTGTATTAAGAAGCCTCATGGTTTCTCATAGAATGTGGTCTTCTTTATTGATGCAAGCAAAAATACTCAAACATACTTAATATCATTATTTTGCAGAATGTTAAAATAATACTAGAATGAGAATACCTAAAATGTAGAAGTCTGGCAATATCAAGTATTAGAGAAGATGTGCCATACCTGGAATTCTTCCACATTATTGGTATAAGTGATATAAAGTTTTTTTTCACTTCCATAAGTTTTAAAGGTAATTACACACAATGCACATATATAATGTATACAATATATATGTAATGTATACAATTTGATGTTTTAGCACAGACATACAAATGTGAAATCATCACCAAATTCAAGATAATGAACACATCAATTCCCCCAAAGTTTGCTCATGCCCTTTTGTCATCCAACTCTTCTATTCTCTACTCCTCAGACCCCAACAAGCATTAGTATGCTTTATAATTACTGTACATTACTTGGAAGTTCCTAACATTTTATAAAAACTGAGTCATGCATGTTTTTTTTTATTCCAGTTAATGTTAGCACAATCATTTTGAGTTTCATTGATATTGTTAAATGTATTTGTAGCTCATCACTTTTTATTGCTGCATAGTATTACATTGCCTAAGTACATGATAGTTTACTTAAACATACTGTCATTTGGGCAGTTTCTAGATTTTGACTGTTACAAATAAAGCTTTTACGAACATTTATGTTAAATTCTTTATATGAACATCTGCTTTCATTTCTCTATCTCAAAATCAATTGGCTGAATCATAGAGTTGATGTCTATTTAACTTTTTAAAGAAACTCTCAACCTCTTTTCCAAATTCGTTGATTTGTTTTCAGTTCCTATCAGCAGTGTATCCAAGTTCTAATTGCTACACATCCATGCAAATATTTGGTGTGGTCATTTAATTTTATTTATTCTAACAGGCGTATAATGGTATCATTGTATATTTGATTTACATTTCCCTAATGACTAATGATGTAAAGGATATTTTTATGTGCTTATTTGCCATCCATATATCTCATTTGGTGAATTATCCATTCAAAACTTGACACAGCTCACAAATCTATTAATGAGAGAATGAAAAATAATTAGCAGCACATTCATTCAATAAAGGTAACCATCATGCTTTATGTGATATCAAACATCCCAAAAGATATAGGCATGTTTCTTTCATTTTTTTTTCACCACACTGTACATTAAATCCCCAGGAATTATTTCTCTTATAACTGGAAGTTAGTACCTTTTAACCACCTTTACTTATTTTACCCTCTTTCCCCGACACTGTGCCTCTGGCAGCCTTCCATATGTTCTCTGTATCTATGAGTTCATTTTTTTTTTGGGGGGGGAGGGGCTAAGATTTCACATATAAATGAAATTTACAATATTTGTATTTCTCTGCTTGATTTATTTCACTTAGTGTAATGCCTTCAAGGTTCATACATGTCACAAATGCAGGATTTTCTTTTTTGTTAGGGATAATAATATCTGATTTTATATTTATATATACACACACATTGTCTTTATCCATTCATCTGTCCATGGACACTCAGGTTGTTTCCATAACTTGTAAATAGTGCTACAGTGAACATGGCAGTGTATTTATCTTTATGAAATGGTGATTTTTGTTTCCTCAGGATAAATATCCAGAAGTGGAATTGCTGGGTCATATGTCAGTTATATCTTTTCACTTTTTGAGGAGTCTCTATACTCTTCTCCAGAGTGTCTACACCGACTTATATTCCTACCAACTGTGCACAAGGGTTCTCTTTGCTTCACATCCTCACCAACATTTATTTCTTGTTTTTCTTTTTTATAATAATGTGAGGTGATATCTCATTGTGGTTTGGATTCGCATTTCTTTGATTATAAGTGATACTGAGTACCTTTTCATGTACATGTTTCTATTCTTATGTCTTCTTTGAAGGAAAAAAATCTATTTAGATCCTCTGCTTCTTTTTCAATCATATTGCTTGGTTTAGTTCTATTGAGTTGTATGACTTACTTATATATTTTATTTATTTTTTTATTTTTTTATTTTTTAAATATATTTTATTGATTTTTCACA
>NW_005371786.1:68901-80679 GCF_000412655.1 Myotis brandtii | reverse complement strand
TTAAATCTTTATTGTTGAAAGTATTACATGTGTCCCCCTCTTCCCCCCATTGACCCCTTCTAGCCCACCCCATCCCCCACCCCAAGCCTTCACTACCCTATTATTTGTGTCCATGGGTTATGCATATATGCATATAAGTTCCTTGGTGTATATATTTTATTGATTTCAAAGAGAGAAAAATAGAGGGAGAGAGAGATAGAGACATCAATGATGAGAATCATTGATCAGCTGCCTCCTGTGTGCCCCCTACTGTGGATCAAGTCTGACACCTGGGCATGTGCCAGACCTGGAATCCAACTGTGACCTCCTGGTTCATGGGTCCATGCTTCATCACTGAGCCACACTAGCCAGGATATTTATATATTTTAAATGTTTATATGATAAGCTTTTCTTCTATTCCATAAGTTGTCTTTTCATTTTGTTGATGGTTTCATTTGCTGTTAAAAAAGCTTTTCAGTTTGATGTATTCTTATTTATTTTTGTTTTTGGTGCCTTTCTTTTGGTGTCAAATCCAAAAAAAAAAAAAATAATTGTCAAGACTGATTTCAAGGAGCTTACCAATATGTGTTCTTTTAGAGGATTCATGGTTTCAGGTCTTATGTTTAAGTCTTTAATCCATTTTGAGTTGATCTCTGTATCTGGGGTAAGGTAGAGGTCCAGTTTCATTCTCTGGCATGTGGGTATCCCATTTTTTCAACCCCATTTATTGAAGAGATTGTCCTTTCCCCATTGTGTATTCTTGGCTTCTTTGTTATAAATTAATTGAACATATGTGCATGGGCTTATTTTGTGGTTCTCTATTGAGTTCTACTTAGGCTTATTTTAAAATAGGCTGGGAGGTACCATTTGTGTAATTGTCATGTCACATATATTACTGTAAGTAACTTTGTATACTTTACGTTTGTATTACTAGTGTGTAGATAAAATACATCAAAATAAAAGCTTTAACTTTTATTCTTCAGTAGGCTACTGAAGAATGTTTTTATTTTTTTATAGTTTTTACTTGTCTTGTAGCTGTTACCCCAGAATATTTGTCACATTCTAGATTACTAAATACGACAGTGAACTGCCTATAAACAATTACTTTAAAAGAGGCAGGGACATAACACTTAAAGACTTAAAAAATTGTCAGTGAACTGCTGTGTGGGATGTGAAATTAAATTCAATCACTACATAGCATCTTTATGGCTGTTGTGTTTCACATTTGTATCTGCACTTGATGAATACAATACATATATGCATAAGACAAAGATAAATGCATTAGGTTATGAGTAAGAGTGCAGTCATTCCAAATAGAATAAAAACTTTATTTTCTGTACTCAGACCTTAAGGAATTCTTTTTTATTGATTACCCTCTTCGGTTTTCAAAAGTTCAGACATAAATTATTTATTGTTATGGCCTGAAATCCTTGTATAGCAATTCACACCTATCATTTTTCAGAGTTTTTGTCTTAGAATAGGTGCATAATACCTTCCATTCTCTTTTGATCATTCGCTATCCATTTTCCTGCTCTTTTCTCCCAACTAATACTTATAAACTAATTCATTTATAAGTATATAGCCTTAAAAATTCAGTGCTACTTGTCTTTTCTTATTTTTTTCATAATTTTAAATGTTTTTTATTGATTTTAGAGAGGAAGGGAGAGGATAGAGAGAAACATGGAGGAGAGAGAAACATTGACTGGCTGCCTACTGCATGTCCCCTACCAGGGATTGAGCCTGCAACTCAGGCATGTGCCCTGACCCCATTTATTGAAGAATTGAACAGAGACCTCTTGGTTCATGGGTCGATGCTCAACCACTGAGACACACCGGCCAGGCCAGGTGACATGGGTCGATGCTCAACCACTGAGCACACCGGCCAGGCCAGGTGATCTTTATTATTTACCAGTTATAATGGGTGAATACAGTATAAATTGGGGATCATAGGAGTAATTTTATATATTAACTAGAAACATCAACCCTTATATATTAGTTCATTCAACTAAGAGAAAAATTTATAGGCCTGATCTGATTCGTATAAAGGTATGAAATAAAGTAAATAAGATTGCTAATAAGTTTAACACATGGGAATTAGTCAATGATCTTAGCAAAATGATGAACTGGAGATTTATGTATTTATTTATATTTTTTATTGCTTTCAGAGAGGAAGGGAAAGGTAGAGAGAGGTAGAAACATCAATGATGAGAGAGAATCATTGGTTGGCTGCCTGCATGCCCCCCCCTACTGGGAATTGAGCCCATAACCCAGGCATGTGCCCTTGGCCGGAATCTAACCCGGACCCTTCAGTCCGCAGGCTGACACTCTATCCACTGAGCCAAACCAGCTAGGGCTGGAGATCTTTATAATGTAAGAAATGATTCTTAGTTCATGTGTAGAATCTGAATCAAATCACTTTGTTAACTATGGCAGGCAATGTACACTTGAGCTTAATCGCCTTTAAGAACAGAAAGGAAATTATTTTTTTGCCTGTGGCAAAATAATCTTGGCTCTCTAAAGATGATAATGCTTATGAAACAATTTCAAAGAGAAATTATAAATTATTCTATCACCAAAGAATTAATATTCGTTGCTTGATATTGGGGCTTGGGGAGTGGCAGATTCACTTGTTAGCATTTCATCTGGATAAACCAAGGATTTTAGGTAAAATATAGAGATCTAGAAATATGAAAATGCTATCAATAAAAGCTGAGAAATTTTATAGCAGGCATAATACTATTAGATAATTATTTGCTTCAAAGTTCCAGGAAGATTCCCTCTGGAAATCTAAGACTATAAAAACAATTGACTGAGAAACAGCATTTTGCTGAGATTATAGCTGTTAAGTCAAATATACATTATGTACAATGAGGGTATTATGGCAGGTAATAACACACAAATTGGTCACTCAGAACATAAATGAAATTAACTGCCCAGTAAAGAAGTTTCTTAACCATTTGAGAGACCAAAATCACCTAGATGCAGAGAAATTATAGCTGCAAAACATGCATCTAGGAAAGATGAACATTGTGCTGAGTATATAATTTTATATGAAAAAGCTTTAGAATGATGTGTGAAAAATAATAAAGAGTTCTCAGGCCCAGGACATTTTTTTAACTTTTTTAATGAGTAATATCTAATAGAGAGGTACTTGGAATGCAGGTACAACACAGACTTTAGCAGTAATAATACACTCCCTTTTAATCATAATAATAAAAGGGTAATATGCTAATTAGACCAGACATCTTCCAGACATCCTTCCTGACGAAGCCGGGGCCAAAGGGAAGCCAGCCGCCAGCCTAGGTCCCGACTGCCTGCGGACAGCCCCGGGGAAGCCAGCTGGGGTCCTGGGTGCCTGCAGGTGGCCCGGGGGTTGCCAGCCCAGGTCCCAGGTGCCTGCAGCTGGCCAGCGGGAAGCTGGTGCCGGAAGCCGGGGGAAGGAAAGCCTACTCTTGCATGAATTTTCATGCATCGGGCCTCTAGTCTGTATATAAAAGAGTATAAGGAGGGACTCAGCCTGGGAAAGGAGCTATGGTCGTGCTATTATTAATGGGCAGGGAAAGTCACTTTCTTTGCTCTCCAACAGTAAATACTCACTCTGGTGATGGAAGAGAGCATGTGTATTATACAGCTAGACTGAAGTGTGAATTTTAGCCATGTGTCAGCTATATGGAATCTAACAAGTACATTATTTAGCATTCAATCAGGAAGTAAAAGCACTCTGAGTGACAGTGAATAATAAGTTTATTAGTGACATTAGACCTTTCACAATTATGGGAGCAGATAAGGACTTGGCAAAGCTGAAGGAAGACACACAGCTCCAGAAGCTAGAGTTGTTATGGGCTCGACCCCATAGCTACAAAGTGAGCCAGCAGAACAGCAAAAACATGTGTGAGCTGCACAGCACCTGACAGTCTCCACTGATTCCACAGGGTAGCAGCTGTTGCTTCATATCACTTTCCATATCTCTCACTCATTTCTTCGGTAGCCAAACCTAACCGAGAACCACCTAGGGAAGGGCATGCTGGGAACAGTAGTTCCAGCTTAGCCAAGTTCAAACAGTACAAAACCACTACAGCATTATAATACCTAAGCCTCCATTTATGTGTTCTGAAGTGAGGAAATATTTTCCTGAGTTGATGTGAGTTGGAAAATATGTAAATTGAAAAGTATGGTAGCTCCACTCACTACCAGAAACAGCTATGTGTCTTTCTCCCTCTGCCAGCACTACCACACCGGTGAGAAGCACTTTGTCATAGCAGATACATCTACAAAGACCATGATAAGTCCTCCTACTGCTTCTCTCCGAGGTACATCCATTTGCAACTCTGCCTCGGAGAAACAGCCACATGGAGACATGCAGAAATGATGACCTTCTTATCTTCTAAGTTGTACGTTCAAAGAAAATTCCCAGAGAAATAACACCATAAACGGATTGATAAAGTCAAAACCACAGATTTTGAGTCAGAAAGACTTGTAAGGAGACTCTGCATCTTATATAAAGTGTGACAACTTATCCATTACATTGAGAGTAATATTAATAGACAATAGTGTTACTTACAGGGCTTTTCTGAGGGCTAATGAGATTCTTTGAGCACCAAGCACAATGCCATGCACACATTGTGTGGGGGTTTTTTGTTTGTTTGCTGTTATTGTTTTGTTAAGCCTCACTCAAGGATATTTTTACATTGACTTTTAGAGAGAGTAGAAGGGAAGGGAAGAGACAGACAGAGAGAGAGAAACATGGATGTGAGAGAGACACATTGATTGGTTGTTTCAGGCATGTTCCCCTGACCAGGGCCAGGGGTGGGCCTGTGACCCTTTAGTTCACAAACCAACTCTCTAACTACTGAGCGAAACTGGCCAGGGCTATATTGTGCTTTTGGTAATAAATAAATAAATAAATAAATAAATAAAATTTATATATATTGATTTCAGAGAGGAAGGGAGAGGGAGAGAGAGATAGAAACACCAATAATGAGAGAGAATCATTGATCGACTGCCTCCTGCATGCCGCCTACTGGGGATCGAGCCTGCAACCCAGGCATGTGCCCTTGACCAGAATCCAACCCAGGACCTTTCAGTCTATAAGCTTACGCTCTATCCACTGAGCAAAACTGGCTAGGGCCATATCGTGCTTTTAATAAATGATTTCTCTTTGCCCGTTTCATTCCCATGGGCCAAGCAGGTGTTGAGAGACCTGCATGGACTCCACTCCCATTTATTGCATTGCTCTTGTAGAAAACATGTTGAATTCAAAATAACCTACTGTCAAGTAAACTTTTAGAAGTAAAAGTAAAGTAAATGTCAGCTTATACTTAAAGGTTACAGAAAGCATAAGAGGAAATAGAATAGACTCCTTCAAGAGATTCAAATAAGCTAGTTTAAAAATCAGAAAAGAAAAGACATTTGTAGGTCAAATAATTCACTTTTGTGATTGCCAAGAAATGGTTTCAGTCTTTGAGATAGTTCGTTTATCTCCATATCAAGCTTCCATTTGTAATGTTATAATTAGAATTTGAATTCCTCATTCTTCTTTAAAAATGGGGAGCAAGTAAATGATTTTACAACAAGCTATCAGGTATTAGAGGTAAGCACTAAAAGCAATATAACAGATAAGACCTGATTGAATGTTACAAAATCATTTTTGAACAGAAAACTAATTATTTTAGCCAGTCCTCACAAAGATTTGAACAAAATAGATAGGATATCTTTTAAATTAAGTACAAGAAGTGAAATTTCCTGCTAATAGGCCATTAACTGAAGCTAGCCTGAAATACTTGCATGTAAAGAAATGAATTTAGGAGCAGATAAATGTTGTAGAAAATTTCTTTTAAAAACACATTTTATATCTCAAGAAGATAAATGAAAACTTATAGAATAGGTTTGGTATAATCAATTAATTAATAATTTCTCTCAGCTTAAGGGGATTTAAAATTATTAAAAATCATTTCTATAGTCAGAGGTGGTAAAGTTGGGTCAGAGGGAAATTAATTTTATTCTCTCAATTTCTTAAATCATTTTCTATCAATGTCTTTCCCCAAAAGGATTTGACATGCCTTTTCCTATCAGGGGCCCAGCTGTTCTCTAGTATAATAACTTGCTTTTAAGCCACAACCCAGGATCAGTTGTTTATACTATTATTATGTTTTTTAAGTTAAAGTTTTAAATTTTTGCTTACTGGTATTTCTAGTTTATGATTCATTTCATTTGTTGAATAGTTTTGCTCTCCGTGTCTTTGGAGGTTTATTTATTGATCTGTTTTTTGGTGTCTAGGTTTTCTTGATTAAGTAGACATTGTCATATTGTTTAGGGCTTGGTGTTTGGAAAGCACTCTGCCACTTACAGATTGTGGTACCTCGTGTGAGCTATGTAACATTTCTCAGCCTCAATCTCCTCACCTTAAATGGGTATGATATTACTTACCTGATAGAATTGTTGTCAAGATTAACCAATGTGCCCTAACCGGTTTGGATAGAGCGTCAGCCTGCGGACTGAGGGGTCCCATGTTTTATTCTGGTCAAGGGCACAAGTTGCGGGCTTGATCCCAACTAGGGGGCATGCAGGAGGCAGCTGATCAATGATTCTCTCTCATCATTGATGTTTCTATCTCTCTTTCCCTCTCCCTTCCTCTCTGAAATCAATAAAAATATATTTTTTAAAAAATATTAACCAATGTAATATACGTACCAGTAAGAACATATAACACAATGCTTGGAGTATATTGAATTGCATTATTGCTATTTCCAGATCTCATGAAATTTCAACAACATAACATTCAGATTTATAAAATCAACTCTAATTAAAGTCCCCTTTTTTCAAGATACTGTGTTCATCTGAATCTTCTTTATTCAGTGGAATAGTTGGGACTGTACTTTATATCCTCTTCACTACTTTCTTCCTTTTTCCACCTAGCCTAATATATAAGTATGACTTGAACATGTCTTGGCCCTTATAGGCATTCAAAACTATTTTCCAAATGACTGATGCCAACTAGTACTTTATTCCCCTTATACTCATGTGCTTGGTTCAGCCCAATGATAACTATACACCCCTTATAAACCACTAAGCAAGAACGTTTACAAACTATTTTCTTCACTTATATCACAACCCAAATTGATTGCAATAATATTTTTTTCTGAATATACAGTGAGAATATTGAAAAAAATAAAGAACAGTATTTGGCACATTGGTGGGATCTGGTAGGATGAGAATTAGTGACTTTATCTAAATTAGTATCTCCAACAGATATCCGATAAGATGTCAGAAGCTCTGTAGTTGCGAATATTCCCAAACTCATTCATAAAATCTGACTAAGCAACTAAACCCAGAAATATCCAGAAAACATTTGAAACAAAACAAGTGACAAGTAGTCATCATGAAACTGAGAACATGACAGACTACCAATAGCAGCAGTACTCTGCTCTCAGAAAGTGTGCGGACAGATAAAGGAGGGTAAATGGTGAGATAAGACCTAAAAGCCTGAAGAATGACAAAGTTGCCAAAATTTGCTAATGAGAAAGGTCAGCAGGGCAGTTTGAGGGCATCAGCTGCAATTAGGAGGAACCATTTCAGGTCCAAACTTACAGGTGAGTGCAAACATATTTCTATAATATTTTATTGTGATGGACAGTCTGGACTCAGTGAGTTATTAAAATTAACCATCTGAAACTCTGATTAGGACTCAATTAGAATTTATAAACCACTAAATATAAAAGCATCCTGAAGTAAACACATCTACATGGAGAAACTCCTTATTATACCACAAAGCTAGGAAACAATCTATATAAGATCACTGGAGTGATCTTATGGCAAAAGCTGGCTAAAGCTAACTTGGAACAATGGGCAAACATAAAGTAATTTAAGTCGCAGAAAGAGTAATCGTCTTCATGGATTGCAGCACATCAAATTTATTAAAATCCATACGTTGTAAAAATAAAGCAGCAGTACTACTACCAACAAATTTATAATTCAATTTTTAATATATTTTTATTGATTTCAGAGAGGAAGGAAGAGGGAGAGAGAGATAGAAACATAAATGATGAGAGAGAATCATTGACTGGCTGCCTCCTGCATCACCCCACTAGGGATGGCTCCCGAAACCCATGCATGTGCCCTGACCTAGATTCGAACCAAGACCTCATGACCACTGAGCCTTGCCAGCTGGGTTACAAATGTATAATTTAAAATGTAATTTACTTCCTACTTTTAGAGAATGTTAATGAAAAGTAATCATTATTTTAAAAGTGAAAAATAAAGGAGAAAAATCAAGTTTCAGTCTGCCTTTCCTGTAATGTAAACACATTATTATTGACCTCATTTCACCAAAACCTGGCTTAATACAATCATTCACTGCTAACATCATTGGAAAAAGAAAGAGACAAAGATGATAGATATATGATAGCTAGATAAGAAAAGGAAAGAGGGCGGGAGGGAGGAAAGGAAGGAAAGAATGAGAAAAGAGACAATATATTTTTTTCTGATAGATGTACTCATTCTATTATCTTATAAACTACTCTTACCTAATAAAAATTGAACAAAAATAGGTCAAAACTTAAAAATTAACAGTCAGATTACAGGAAATAAAGAGACCAGAGAAATATGTTAAATGCAAGCACAGGAATACTTAAACAAAATGCAAATTGTGAAGCACTCTATAAATAGACAAAAGAATTGGTTTCTATTGAAAATAAATTGCAAGGAGAACAAACAAACAAAAAAGATTTACTTTAATATTCAGAGACCCAAAAAGCATATAAAAATGCATGTGTGGATGTTCTTTGAATTTGATTTGAACAAATTAACAGTTATGAGAAAATTAGATATGTACAGTGTCCAGATATTAGATAATAAAGACTTTTTGTCAAATCTAGGGTGTAATGATAATATTGTGGTTATGAAAGAGTCCTTATGTTTTATATATTTGTGCTGAAATATTTATATGAATAGTGTTTTGATATATGACATTTGCATCAAAATAATCCATTGATGATGAAGAGAATGGGTGGGAACAAAATTGTTAATAGTTGCTGAGTCTATGTGATAAATATATGGGAGTTCATTTTACTATTATTTCTACGTTACATATTTTTATGTTTGAAATTTTCCATAATAAAGGTAAATATAGATAGATGAGGTAGAGATATAGATATCTTCACCCCCAAAAATATGCATGAAAAGAAAACCATATTTTAGATATTTCTATGTTATTGGAGGGTACTAAGAAAATACAGCATTCATTTCATAGCAGCACAATTCACAATAGCTAAGATCTGGAAACAGCCCATGTGCCCATCACTACCATCACTAGATGAGTGGATAAAAATGCTGTTATGCACTTACACAATGGAATACTATGCAGCTGTAAAAAAGGGATATCATACTCTTTGAGACAGCATCGATGGACCTAAAGAGTATTATGTTAACTGAAGTAAGCCAGCCCTAGCTGGTTTAGCTCAGTGGATAGAGTATAGGCCTGTGGACAGAAGGTTCCCTGGTTAGATTCTGGTCAAGGGCACATACCTCGGTTGCAAGTTCCTCCTCTGTCCAGACCCTGGTGGAGCGTGCATGAGGCAACCAATCACTGTGCTTCTCCTACATTAATATTTATCTCTGTGTTTCCCTCTCTATTCCACTCTCTCTGAAAATCAATGGGGAAAAAATATCCTTGCGTGAGGATTCTTAAAATATTACATTAATTTATAAATAAATAAATAAAACAGTCAGGGAAAGATAAATATCACATGATCTCACATATATGTGGAATCTAAGGAGCTAAATAAATTGACTAATAAGATAGGACCACAGCCCTGACCTGTTTGGCTCAGTGGCTAGAGCGTCAACCTGTGTACTGAAGAGTCCTAGGTTCGATTCCGGTCAAGGGCATGTACCTTGGTTGTGGGCACATCCCCAGTAGGGGGTGTGCAGGAGGCAGCTGATCGATGTTTCTCTATCATCGATGTTTCTAACTCTCTATCCCTCTCCCTTCCTCTCTGTAAAAAATCAATAAAATATATATATTTTTTAAAAAAGATAGGACCACCGACATGGAAGCATAAAACAGACTGACAGATCTCAGATGGGGGCGGGGGGAGGGAAGAGATTAACCAAAAAATTTATAAGCATACATGCATAGCCCATGGACATAAACAACAGACAGGGAAGGCCTGGGGTGGGGTGGAAGATGGGTGGAGGGAGGCAAAGGAGGGAAATGGAGAACATCTGTAAAACTATCAACAATAAAATACATTTTTAGAAAATACAGTGCTCATTTAGAACTAGTATCCTGAAAAATAGAATGAGAGTAACAAGATGATAATTACTTCTAGAATCTGCATCTCTCTCATTGATATTTAGTCACAAATAACTCTCCTTTCCTCTTTTTCTCTCTTCCTCCCTCCCTTTTTGGTAACTTATTATCTTCACCACTATCTGTATGTAAGAAGCAGTGCTTCTACTAGCTAGAAATAAGATATTAAGTGAACGATGAACAATTTATGTTGGGACACCTTAGATTTCTACTTCAAACACTTTATTTGAACATTTCCCAGAAATTCAATTACTTTGATATAAGCTTTGAAAATATTCTATGCTAATAATTTTATCTCAGATAAGCAGAAAAGGGCATTGTATTTCAAGTTTAAGTTAAATGAGAGAAAATATATTTAAATGTGTGTACCTTACTCGATATAACAAATGTCTTCCTGAAAATTATATGATTATTATGTCTGATAAAAGTAACTGTAATTTAAATTACTAAAATAGCATGTCATTTTTATCACATACCCTGATTTCTTCTAGGTTTTCTTGGTTTTTGACCTTTGCTGATGTAGTTTTTGCATTAAATTTTTATTGTTGTTATATTTAAAACTGTGATGTAAAGACCTGAACCTATTAAATCTATAGTAGTCCTTATAAACAAGCTTTATTGCCCTTCCTATTCTATAGGAAAATTATTTCTGGTAACAGAGAAGAGTTTATGCATGATTTTTTCTTTTTATCTTACATACCCTCTTCCTTTCCTCAGACTAATGTCTGGCTGATGCTTCCTCCTGATGCTGTCATCCTGGAAACAGCAGCAGTCAGAGACTCTGAGCCATACCAACCATGTTCAACATGCAGCTGCAAGGGACAGCCAGAGAAACGGTCAGTTCATGGTTGTGAGCAGGAAATGTCTAAAGTAAAATTCTCAAATACATATTTCTGGATATATTGATCAAAGCTAAAAATTACAGTTCTACTTAATATACTTTCTTTTAATAATGGGAAGATTTAAATAAGATAAACAATATAATTTTGAGCATATTAGCATTTAATAATTATCAATGCTCCTTATCTCCTTTTTTGGATTTTTATAGTTTATTATTAAATTAGGCAATATTTAAAAGTATAAGCCTCATCTAATATTATTATAACATGGAAACTATCATCAAAGAGCTCAAAACATTTTCCAGATTTTTATATCATGTATCTTTTTTGGTACATATTGCAGAATTTAGGAGGGCATTTTCACACCTATGTTCCTCAGCAGAGTTTTGGTGTCAGGGTTATATTAGCACTTATAAAAATGAGTTGGAACTTGCCGGGAGCTGGTCCATCCTTGCTGCTTGACACAGTCGCTGCAGAGAAGAAACGTCTGCACAGCATATGTTTCAAGGGACCTGGCGTATATAGCATACTGTTCTTAATATGTTTGCTCCCCTTAGCGCTATGTGTTTTAACCAAGGTCACCTCTCCGAGAAAGGTTGTTTCCCCAGGTAGGGATTTTTCCCTGAAGTTAGGGAGGAGATAAAACCCCTT
>NW_005371786.1:67984-68439 GCF_000412655.1 Myotis brandtii | reverse complement strand
TCCTGGCTAGAGATCCTGGCTAGGCTGCTGATCAACTGAAGGCTGTCTCCATGTCATTCCTTCTTCGCCGACTCCGTCCACACCTTTGGGGACCCCTGGACCTGCTGGGGATGGACCCCAGCAGGAACTGTTTTATTTTTTTAATTCTTATTCTTTTTTAAAATATATTTAATTTTTATTTGTAATTGACATATAATATTATATTCCTGAAACTTAGATTAGAGGAATGTAAGAACTTTTTTATTTTAGCTATCATGTTTTATCATTCTTTCAAATGTCTAACTTTTTGGTTATTTCTCTTTTCTTTTCTTTTTTTAAATATATTTTATTGATTTTTTACAGAAAGAAAGGGAGAGGGATAGAGAGTTAGAAACATCGATGACAGAGAAACATTGATCAGCTGCCTCCTGCACACTCCCTACTAGGGATGTGCCCACAACCAAGGTACATGCCCT
>NW_005371786.1:65567-67844 GCF_000412655.1 Myotis brandtii | reverse complement strand
CTTCCCCACCCTACTGTCTGTGTCCATGGATTATGCATACATTCATACAAGTTCTTTGGTTGATTTCTTCCCTCCCACCCACGCTCCCCCGCCTTCCTCTGAAATTTGACAGTCTGTTCCATGCTTCTATGTCTCTGGATCTATTTTGTTCATCAGTTTATTTTGTTCATTCTAATGCATCTCTTTTCATGCTGATTATTGTCTTCAGACATAATTTCTAGTCTACCAATGTGCTCATGATTCTCTAATTTGCTGTTGGGAAAAACTCATAACAGTTTCAAGAATAAATATTTTTCATTAAAATTTTTTGTTGTCCTTTTGAAAATTAATTTCATGAAATTTGCTCATTTTCATGATACTTGCTCATTTTTGTGATATCAATCATTTTTTCATAGTTCAGACTTGTTACTCTATATTATGTATCATATAACTCCAATTTATGAAATCCTCTGTGGTTGAAATATAATGTTATCTGTTCATACTGACTTTTATAATATCTTGTTACCTGTGTGTTAATAAACTGATCATGAGAAAATATTTCTTTGAGCTTAATCTATGGAAATTCTGAGGAGCAAAATTGATAATTCTCATTTCAGAGTTAAATTTTATTTGGAGTTATGGGTGTTATTATAAACTTGGTGCTACTAGAGATCTATGGGACCATGTTTGGTTTTGTCAAGGTTCATGCTTCAAATAGGAAGTAAAAAGTTAAGCTCACCAAAGTGCCACGAGTACATGAATTAATCTCGAGATCTTTGTGAGAATTTGTTCATTTGCATTCATAGTTTGTGTTTCAGGTATATTATTGGTAGTGATGGACTGTAAAATCCATAATGCATTGCAAAGTATGTTTTCCCTAGGATTTAGGTAATGGCCCCTTAATGCAGTGATGACGAACCTTTTGAGCTCGGCGTGTCAGCATTATGAAAAACCCTAACTTAACTCTGGTGCCGTGTCACATATAGAAACTTTTTGATATTTGCAACCATAGTAAAACAAAGACTTATATTTTTGATATTTATTTTATATATTTAAATGCCATTTGACAAAGAAAAATCAACCAAAAAAATGAGTTCGCATGTCACCTCTGAAACGCGTGTCATAGGTTCGCCATCACTGCTTAGTGCATGTGTTCTGCATAACTGCAAGAATTGGAAATCTTATACACTTTCTCAAACTTCCACTTCCTTGGGAATCAAAGACAAAAATTAATATTATCTATCATTCTCCTCTTTTACATAAAAGGAGAGATTTTATAGCACCTTAGTAGCATTCCCATCTCCACACTCACCCCACAATTGTGGTGTGTGAAATATATCAACTCTGATGCAGTGGAATAACATAGGTAAGAACTTTCTGACATCTTCCTTCTTTGAGATGTAGTTTCCAGTACCTGGAGAAGATGAATAGAGAGGATGGATGGTGATCTGAGCCTGACAAATGCAGTACCTGAACAGTGGAGGGTCAACTTCAAAGTTTGTTTTGATTTTGGTTTTTCTTCCATTTATTTTTTAAAGGATTATTGAGCATAGTTTTGTGACAAGGTAGGCAGAGATTTCAAGAAAGTGGCCAGGGTTTCCATATTAGCTAAGATAAATTAGTGTTACATCAGATAATCTTTTTCTTGATTTATCTTAATTTTTGATCAATTTATTTTTAACATATATTTAACCAACTTCTTGTAACAAGCTGTCCATCAGTGTTGCTGCTAGCATACATGTTCTTATTTTCTGGGACATCACATTTATTTTAGTTGAAAGACATTAGAGTGTCAAATAATATCAGGTATTATTTTAATCCATGTATTATCTAAATTATTTTATTTATATTTTAAGCACTAGCTTTATTCAAATACTACTCATCAAAACAGTTGAGAAATAAATGTTTAATTCTTCCAACTAAATTTCAGTACTACAAGGCAAGGACAGTAAAACAATGATACACTGGGGGAAATGCAGCAACTTGTTTAAAAGACAAGTACCATGATTTTACTCATATGTGGAATCTAATCAACAAAATAAACTAACAAACAAAATAGAAACAGACTGGTAAAGAACAGACTTACAGATGTCAGAGGGGAGCTGGGTGTAAAAGGTGAAGGGATTAAGCAAAAAAGAAAGAAAGAAAGAAAGAAAGAAAGAAAGAAAAGAAAGGAAGAAAGGAAGAAGGGAAGAAAAGAAAGAAAAAGAAAGAAGAAAGAAAGAAAGAAAGAAAGGAAAGAAAGAAGAAAGAAAGAAAGAAAGAAAGAAAGAAAGAAAGAAAGAAAGAAAGAAAGAA
>NW_005371786.1:64087-65547 GCF_000412655.1 Myotis brandtii | reverse complement strand
AAAGAAAGAAAGAAAGAAAGAAGAAAGAAAGAAAGAAGAAAGAAAGAAAGAAAGAAAAAGCTCATAGACACAGACAATAGGATAGTGATTACCAGAGGGAAAGAGGGCTGGCAGCAGGTAGAAGTGGGTAAATAAGGATAAATGGTGCTGAAAGGAGACTTTGAATGGTGAACACACAGTACAATATGCAGATGATATATTATAGAATTACACATCTGAAACCTATATAATTTTATTACACAATGTCACCCCAATAAATTCAATAATAATAAATAGACAATAAATAAATATAAAAAGACTGATAGAATTAATGAAAACCACCACCAAAAAAAAAGGAAATCGTGTAAACACATTGAGAAACCTCCAGAAGTTCTGGAGTACAGAAATGACCTCCTTCTTCACTATTCCACAGGAAGCACTGGTAGGCTATTTGCTTAATATTGTCCTGGGTGTCTCAATTAATTTCATCTCTTTCTACATATAAAATTCCTATGGATTTCAAAAGCTATACCATACCCAAGTGAAATCTTAAATTAGCTGAAAGCATGCTAATAGTTTTGTTTTATCTGGGTATTTTTAAATCATGTGCATTCAATAAGGTATTTTTCTCTGCTTTTAAAAAACATTTTCTTCTTGTATTTGCCTTAGTTTTCTCTATAAACTTTTTCACCTGCTTTGTATTCCATAGAAATTCTGTAAAAAAAAAAAAGAACAAATTTATTTCTTAATTTTAGTGACACAGTTTTTGAAATAAAAGTAGTGCTTGGTTCATGGGAAGGAGTTAGGAGGAAAGAAGGTCATTTGATCAGTTTTTATGAGGTCCTGTGTTAGCAGTTATATTTGGGTTTTCTTGTTATATCGTGGCTGGCTTGCTTTCTCTCTTCCAAAAGGTAGCTTATAAACATTGAGCTGAAATTGAAAATCATTCTTTTATTTTTAATTACTTCAAATCTCTTGGTTTATGATGCTCCATTCCCTGTGTATCCTTCAGGAAATGCAGATTAAACTTTTCATGTTGCCTTAGTGATTTAATTAGCTACATTATTCTCTGAAATTTAGCTTTATTTGGCCTATACTTCTAGCATCGTTTTAATATATAAAGGAGCAGGACAGTAAAGAAATATCGTTCTTAGCAACCTCTAGTGACCCTTAGTGAGGGAATATAGTACATGTATAACTTCCTGAAACTTAATTTAATTAAGTTAACTATATATAATTCTCATTGTAATTAGTGTAATTTTCCATGAATCATTTTTGTTGACTTTATAAAATCATTAGTTTAAAATAATCTTGCATGTTATTATAGATATGTGAATCTAATGACACTAATTGAGCATTGCACTTAAGAAATTAGTATCAAAGTTAGATCAAAGAACTTGAAGGAATTAAAGAACATATATGCACATCCCATAGACACAGACGATAGTGTGGTGAAGGCCAAAAGAGGAGGAGGTGGGGGT
>NW_005371786.1:62820-64075 GCF_000412655.1 Myotis brandtii | reverse complement strand
GGGGGGGGGGGGTAGAATGGGGGAAGTCTGCAATAATGTCAACATTAAAACATTTTAATAAAAAAGTTAGATAAAATGGATAGTTCATCTTCCAGATATAGTGGCAGAATGTGGCCTAATCATGGCAGGCTATGTTTCAGGTTTTTGGATTCCTTTTTTCATGTTCCTCATTGCTGCATTATAATTAGCTGTTTATAACATTCCTGTTTTGAAGGATCTGTGTCTTATGCTTTATTGAAATCTCAGTTTCTGTTAGTGAAAGTCTGAAATTATGCAATATAAAAATATATATAAGTATATATTTACATATACATACATATACCTTGAATTAATTAACTCAGGCAGAGTATCCAGTAGAGAACAAACACAACATAGTCTGGGCACATGAAATTTTCATTATCTACATCAACACTGATGGGACTGGGGTGAAAGATTTAAATATACCTGGAGAATTTCAGGTCTCAATCTCTCTCTCCCTCTCTCTCTCTCTCTCTCTCTCTCTCTCTCACACACACACACACACACACACACACACACACACACACACACACACGGAAACACACATACACACACTCCTATAGTATGCTGGATTCCAGTACTGGTTCAATGAGATAGCAGAACTACCATGTGGATAGTCTGATTTTGGTTTGGTAAAATTAGAAATTTGCTTTTAGGCAAAAGAGACAAATAAGACATGACTATAATTTTGTCACAATTGTTGCAAAATTATATTATACTAGAGGCCTGGTGCATGAAATTCATGCACTGTGCGGTCCCTAGGCCTGGCCAGTGATCAAAGCCCAAGCTTCTGGCATGGAAGGGCCCGTCCCAGCTGACCTCTGGGCCCTGGGAAGCACCTGGGTCCCCAGGCTCTGGTGCGCCCCCCTCCGCCTGAGTCATTGGTCCCCACCCAGCTCCCTCAGTGCCTGAGAGCCAGGCGGTGGCCCCGCCTCCCACCGCCACTGGTCGCTGTCTGCAGGGTGATTGGTGGGGCGATCAGGCCCCCGCCCCGGGGCCCCTACCACCACTGCTGGTTGCCATCTGCGGTCTCGCTCTCATCGGGGCCCATCAGGGCTGGCAGCTCCTCCACTGCCACCCACTGCCAGCGCCACATTGCCTACACCTGAAATGTTCTGTGCCACCGCCTGGTGGTCAGCGCCTGTCATAGCGAGTGGTCAAACTCCAGGTTGAGGGGGCAATTTTCATATTAGGCTTTTATTATATACTAGAGGCCCGGTGCACAAAAATTTGTGCA
>NW_005371786.1:56799-61469 GCF_000412655.1 Myotis brandtii | reverse complement strand
CAGCGCAGGCGGGGAACGTTGGAGTCCTCCTTCACTGCAGCAAGCAAGCCTCATGTTCGCTTTAAGCCGCCTGGCTGCCGGCCGCCATCTTAGTTGGCAGTTAATTTGCTTATCACCCTGATTAGCCAATGGGAAGGGTAGCGGTCGTATGCTAATTACCATGTTTCTCTTTTATTAGTGTAGATTGTGATAGTCTTGCCCTCTGTCACTATATAATCTGAATAGTAATTGATGTTCTTGACATTCTGAAGAATAAAACATTGAGTCACCTATTGATGAGATCATGTTAATTGGACCTAATGAGTATATAGAGGCAGGTGTTCTGGATACCCTGGTTAGACATTGTGCTCCAAAAGGTACTCCAGATCAATGAGTACGTAAACATGCCACTAGACTTACCATAGCTGACAACACCCAAAAACCTCAAGCCTGATGGAGCATTGGCAGTTTCAGATAAGGCACAACTTGGACAGGTGCTGTCATTCAATATGTGGTGTATTCCTTAAACTTTTGGCCATAATATAGTAGAATACATAGGTCCAATAACCAAAAGGAGAAATAGAAGTAGTCATCTTCACCATCATATTCAGAGACCTGCCTCGTGCTTTCTGATACCACAGCTTTATATTTCTTGGGTCTAGTTGTATGTGTGGCAAGTGAAGGAAAATTCTTTGGAATTGACTAGATTCAATTATAATTTGGAGCTCATACAATATTTATGCCATGGTTCTCAGATTGGGGCACTCCCATCATGAAACCAGTATAAGTTTTGCTACAACTGTCACCTCATTTGAGCTCCTTATTTCTGTAGACTAAAAAGCATAGTAAGGAGTCACTGAACTAATTGGGGCTAATATTCATGAGAAAGCATTATGTGAGTAGGGAAGGGCATATCTGAAATGCAAGGGATACAATGGAGTGTACAGTGGACATGGTGCTTCCAGTTTTCCCTATGAAGAGACAAGTATTACAACAATGACCCCATCAGACATGATAACTATGGTGAATGACTGGTTTACTTTCCCCCTCCCAGACAATTCACCTAGTCCAGCAGAAGCACTGCTTGAGGAAGAGGATGATCTAGAATGTTTTACAGAGCAGAATGATAGTCAGTGTCAATTATAGTCTTAGGACAACCTGCAGAAGCCTAGGCAGCAGCTAATCTCACTGCCCTTCTTCTTGAATATGTTTTCAGTCAAAATAGTAACCAAAGAATCTATCAAGGTTTAATGAAACTTAATATAAGAAGTGAGTGGGTATGAGGTACATCAATTTCATAGATCTTTGCAAAGAACAACTCGTTGTCATTGATTATTTCTATTGTTTTTCTGATTCACTTTTCTATTTCATCTATTTCATTGATTCCTTCCTTCTGTTTGCTTTTGGTTTACTTTGCTCTTCTCTTTCAAGTTTCTCAAAGTGGAAGTTTAAGTTATGCTTTGACATTTTTAATGAGTTTCAACAATTTCTTTATTTTTACCTCAGATACTTTTTAAAATTTAAATCAAGGTTACCTGACAATTTAAAAGCATTTACATACTATATATGAAAATCCTAATTTTATTCCGGTATTTCTTTCTATATATTGATGTTTAACTAATGTTAATTTTTATTCATTCTAGAGGATGAGATATGGGATGATACTTTACATTATTCTATAGTTTACTTAATTGATAGAATACTTCATAAAGTATTAAAGTACCATTTTAACAAAAATTTAAATAAAAATTAAGATAAAAAATAGAAATATAATTAATGATAGGCCTAATGAATTCTTCAACTCACCTAATCAAAATGAATTAGACTTAATAATAGTCTATAGCTCTTGATTACTTACTGAAAAATGTACTTTATTTCCATTATGTAAAAAATGAATAGTTCTAAAAATTATCCTTACATGTAATGATTTATTATATCTGGCTCCAAGTTATGATTATTTAGGAAGTATATTCAACCTTCTTCAATAAAGTTTTTGAGGTAGCTTCATATTAATAATAATAAAATTTTAATTAAAAAATCAGAATAGAGATCACACAAAAAAGGTGAGTAGCTATAATATGGTATTTTGAATGAACTAAGTAAAAATTAACATTGGCCTGGCCAGTGTGGCTCAGTTGGTTGGAGCATCACACCATACACAGGAAGGTAGCAGGTTTGATTCCAGTCAGGACACATGCCTAGGTAAGAACTTCAGTCCCTAGTTGGGGAGTTGGGAGTGTGAGAGAGGCAACAGATGGATGTTTCTCTCTTCCATCGATGTTTCTTTCCATCTCTCTCATTTCCTCTCTCTAAAAATCAATACACATATCCTTGGGTGAGGATTTAAAAAAATTTAACATTGATTGCTTTGATATATTCAAATGTCATATTCTGATATACAAATATGTCAAATAATCTGAAGGTAAAAATTTTCTGGGAACAAAGATGGAAGAAAAATGTGTCACATCTTTCAACATAAAGGATAAATTAAACAGGAAATCCACTGGAAAATGAACTTTTCTACTTTTTTTTACATAAAGCAGATAAATAATCTTATACAAATGCTTCTTATATATAGCATCCCTAAATGCTGAAGCCATAACACTGAGTCAAAAGTCTGACATATCCCATTTAAATATCATATATAGGTTTATATTCCACTCTAGAAATAATATGAATGAGTATTAATATGAATGAGAGTTAAATAATTTATTGATTAGGAACACATACTAAAAACTTGAATGTGCTTTTATGTCCCTTTTCTTTCCAAGGAGCTAAGCCTAAATAACTTGACAGACAAGGCAACTTCTTTAAGAATTTTATCATCACCTGAAAAAAATATAATTCTATGGATAAGACATTGCATAATGATTTATCAAAACATAATCCCCGACTTTAAGGTACTATAGATAATAAAATAATAAGGCAAATCCCTAAGAAACAGCACCAGAAATTTCCCTTGTTATTTTGTTGTATGAGTTGCTAAAGATAGGTAACTCTTTGTAATTGACTAGATTTAATTATAATTTCAAGATTATACAAAATTTTAAATATATATATATATATACATAAGTTTGTTTCAAGATGTTTCCTTGACTTTCTTAATGTGATAGACAATGAGGAGTCAATAAGTCATCCCAGATTCTTCCTCTCAAAGGTTACCTGTCTTATTGTAAGTCACCATTAGATTCCTAAGAATCCACAATCATGAAAACCTGTGTTGGTAAGGTGTGACAGATTTATTCTATATACAGTATTCTCTTTGGCTGATGAAATCTAATAATATTTGTTTCACATTCCAATTCTATATATACCAATATACTAAAACCTATAGAAAAATTTTATTTGGACATCTCACAGACTTTATTAAATAATATAAATTCATGCCTAAACCAAGTAAGCTAAAATCAATCTCAGTTTGGCTGAAATCAAGAATGAAATTTTTATATATTAAATTGTCTTTATTCTATATTTAAATTCTTTTTATATTTTGAAGTTTTTTTATTTTGCCTTATTTTTCTATTCTTTAGACAGTCATGAACTATTTTTTCAGATAATTAACCTAAGGATACTTCTCTTTTAATTTCAAAAAGAAAAGCAAATTTCAAGCTACTATACTCTACTAAAAAATGTAAGTTATTTAAAAAATTGGGCAGATGCAAAGAAAGAAGAAACAATCACTCATCACTCATTTATAATTTTTTCTGTTTTCAGGAATGCATTGCTGCTTTGTCCCAGACTCTGCACTTATGCTAGGACCCAGAAATAGAAGGGTCACAGACCCTACGATGTGAACAAAAACAACTCCAAGGTTCAGAGAAAGCTTAAAGGATAAGAAAAAATATTTTCATTGTCTGGGATGATGTTATATTTAAAAAATATAAGTATTTAGTTCTATATGAGCTTGAAAGAGTAAAAAATAAAGCTAAAGTGCTAGTTAGAGGGCAATTCATAAATGGCTTATAATAAGTGAAAGTTTTAAAAAATTGGCTTTGATAGACAATTATTTTAATAGTTGCAGAGAGACTAAAACCATCCTTCTATATGTCAAATGAAAATATGATTAATAGAACGTGTGGTGGAACAAATCATTAAGAAAGCTGATCATTAATTAACCAGCATCAAGCAAATTTCTTTTTGGAGAATTGGCTTTATTCTACTTCAATGGTGTAAAACCAGCACAGATATTTTAGTTAAGCTCAACTTCAAAAGAAGCACAAAAAATCTTAGTTAATTGTGAGCTTTCTTCTATACTGAAATAAAGAGAACTAGGTACCAAAAACCAAAATGTCAAATCAAGTAAGTAATTTAGGTTGTGCTGTATACCAACTCATCTGAATAATGCAGTTCTCTGCAAAATGAAATACTACATGAGATATTTTGAGATAATTTTTGACAAGCAATGGTACCAAGCTTTTTTTTACAGCATAATTGCATCTTTTCTCATCTAAATGTCACATCATCCAAAATCTCAGCAAGACATGTGTGAAATATTTTACATTATACACAGTTCTTAAGAAGAATGAAATATCTCTTCCTTGTCCACTCACCTATTGTAAAATAGACTGACCCTGTTTATGGGAATTAATCATCTACACTAATAAAAGAGAAACATGGTAATTAGCGTACGACCACTACCCTTTTCATTGGCTAATCAGTGAGTATATGCAAATTAACTGGCAACCAAGATG
>NW_005371786.1:53750-55571 GCF_000412655.1 Myotis brandtii | reverse complement strand
AGTGCACAAATTTTTGTGCACCGGGCCCCTAGTATAACATAATATAAAGCCCTGGTGCATGACATTGAATGTGTTCTGTTTTTCAGATGAATGTGAATTCCTTCGCTTCTTCCCTCCTGATCAATATTTTCCAGATTAATAGCCATCTTAAAAAAACCCCACAAGAGTTCTAGTAAAATTGCTTAAATGTTCTAGTGAAATTACTACATCAAGCATAGTAGCTACTATTGAGGCTACCATGATCAATTAGTGGTAATTCCTTAACACCCACCATGATCCACTTGTTTTGTTCATAATCTATATTGTTCAGTTCATTGGGGAACTAATGAGACCCACAAACCCCTGAGCCCTTGAAATCTTTAAAAGTGAACCAATTCTACTTAAAATTAGTTATTTTAAAAAATATTTGTTACTCTTGGTAAAGGTTTCTCACCTGCCTTTTCCTACTATATTAATTCTGATTCCATATTTCAAAGAACCAATATTAGAAGTTCTTCCAGCTTCTAAATATGTCCAGCATTATGAAACTAAAGAAATAATCAGCTGGTGTGTTTGTGAACCTATTAGACCCACTATGAAACAGACTTACACCAGGACTGCATTTGTTACCTACCTCATTAACCTCTATTCAAACATGGGGCCACAATGTTTGCTTTGGGCTCCCAGGGATCAGTATCAACTCTGACTCTATATCCAATAATCCTTGAAAGATATGAGAAAATGGTAGAAACCATCTTTGGAAAGGACTAGAGAAAGCACTATAGAATTCACTTGCTGAGGTGTTGTTCCTCTTTTATTTACTAGAGTCTGGTCCTGGGTACTATTGCAAGTCTGGAAACTGAGTAAGAAGCAACTCACATCTTCTGCTTGTCTACTCTTGGTATTTTTTTTATTATATGTGTTCAGCAATAATATTATCAACTGCTCATCTAACTCATCACTAGGAATATTTCACATTCTTTTAGCCATTGTCTAACTTCCCTGTGGTTCAGGATACCATAGTTCTGATCTTGCTACTGATTTAGGTAAGGACATCTATCTGGCTTCTAATGACTAAGTGCTGGCATGCAGTTTCTGCTATTCTGAATTTTATGCTACTTGTCACTACCAGGGAGCCCCATTCATTAAAGTATCACCTACTTTCAATCCTCCACCACCCCTCACTACATTCAAGTCACAGCATGGCCTGATTGAGTAATGATGTACATGCTAAGAGAGAAGAAGGAGGATTGTCTACCAAAAGAGGTATGGGAACAGAGAAAGCACACCTAGAATTGGATATGCAGAGTGTTAGGACAGTGGGTCCTAAGTAGAATATGAGGCCAGGTAAAGGATACTTTGTTAACTAAACAAGTACTCACACATGACTCAGAATTCATACCCTGGCAAGGTCCCCTGGAACTTGGCAAATAACAATGAAATACATGTCCTGGCTGGGTAGCTCAATTAGAGTGTCATCCCAATACACCAAGGTTGCAGGTTCAATCTCCAGTCAGGGCATAAATCAGTGCATAAATGAGTGAAGAATGAAATTAATCTCTCTCTCTCTCTCTCTCTGTCTCTCTCTCTCTCTCTCATCAAGCAATAAGTAAAAATTTAAACAATGGCATACAAAAAATACCATGGAGATATCAGCATTGGCTTGTCAGAATGTTGAGTAATTAATTACATGGCACACAGAAGTGAACATAGTAGAACAGATCTATTATATTACACTAGAGGCCCGGTGCACAAAAATTTGTGCACTCGGGGGGCGGGGGAGGGGGGTCCCCCAGCCCGGCCTGTGCCCTCTCGCAGTCTGGGACCCCTCGGGAGATAACG
>NW_005371786.1:51584-52774 GCF_000412655.1 Myotis brandtii | reverse complement strand
AAGCCTCCCTGTTCGCTTCAGTGCCTGGCTGCCGGCCGCCATCTTGGCTGACAGTTAATTTGCATATACTCACTGATTAGCCAATGAAAAGGGTAGCGGTCGTACGCCAATTACCATGTTTCTCTTTTATTAGTGTAGATAAGACCTAAGAACTTACTAGATGATCTTTTGTCTTGGCTTGAGTGAAGGGGTTGAGGGAGTCCAGAGATTCTAGTATTACTCAGATAATAAGGTATGAAAGGACAATCCAGAGTGAAAGTTACCATAGATTATACCACTGTAAGAGAAGTGAGCTAAAATTTTCTACTCTTCCAACTCATCCATTGGCTAAGAGTGCACCCTAAAGGGATGTGAATTCCCAAGTACTACTGGTTTTCTGTAAATATGGACACAACCTAATAGCTTGAAGATAGTCCTTTGAAGAAAAGTTGCAGGTGCAGGCCTTAGGAAGCAAAAGGTCTCTGAAGCCAATAAGTTTACAGAAATTATGGAAGGACTTTGGGGAGATATGGGCAGAGCTCTGAGTTGGATAAAAACAAATAACAAATGTCCATCTTGCAGCTCCTATTACACAGTTCAATGACCTTTAGCATTTCCCTAATTCTGCAATTAAAACTTGGGAAATAGCACAATGTACACTAATATAGCTTCTAATTCATAAAAACTAAGCTCTGAATACCAAATTTGCCACCTTAAAGCTATGAACCTTGGGTAAGTCCTTTCATCTTTCTGATTCTTTTTGGCTATCTGTTAAATAGGAATGTTAGTACAAACCTTATTCAGTAATGTATTAAAACTAAGGAAAGGAGATTTGGTTTTGGAGCTGATCAACTGAAATAGTCAAGGATTTGAATACTTAGGATACACTCAACTAAAATGTTTGAGACAATATTTAGATCTATAAATATTGATCTCTTCTCTTAGGACAGTGATGGCGAACCTTTTGAGCTCGGCGTGTCAGCATTTTGAAAAACCCTAACTTAAATCTGGTGCCATGTCACATATAGAAATTTTTTGATATTTGCAACCATAGTAAAACAAAGACTTATATTTTTGATATTTGTTTTATACTAGAGGCCCGGTGCACAAAAATTTGTGCACTCGGGGGAAGGGGGGGTCCCTCAGCCCGGCCTGTGCCCTCTTGCAGTCTGGGACCCCTCAGGAGATAATGCCCTGCTGGCTTAGGCCTG
>NW_005371786.1:26490-50499 GCF_000412655.1 Myotis brandtii | reverse complement strand
TTGGAGTCTGCAGTCACTGGAGCAAGCAAGCCTCATGTTCGCTTCCAGCTGCCTGGCTGCCGGCCGCCATCTTGGCTGACAGTTAATTTGCATAAGGATATGCTGATTAGCCAATGGGAAGGGTAGCGGTTGTACGCCAATTACCATGTTTCTCTTTTATTAGTGTAGATATTTAAATGCCATTTAACAAAGAAAAATCAACCAAAAAAATGAGTTTGCGTGTCATGCATGTCATAGGTTCGCCATCACTGTCCTAGGATGATACCACCACACTGTTTATCCTTTGTTCAACATTCTTTGGAAAGTGTTTGTGTACCTTTATATAATTCTAAATTCTAGATTTAGCAGTGTTAATGAATGAATGAATAAACTACCTTTGCTCACCAGCAAAAAAATAAAATTAAAAACAAGAACCCATAGGCCATAATACTTCTCAGTGATGGTTGCATTTACAGAACCAAAATAGATTAATATATATTTTTTTTATGTTGCTTTCTTCACATCTATTTATTGAATGAGTGAAGAGAATCAATTAGAGAATTCCTTCCCTTAAAAACAATAGATAATTATTGTGATATATACTTCATATCTAGTGAGATATCATGATAGATCATTCCAGGCCAATGGCCTTATCATTGGTTGTAATGCACAACAGCCCTTATAAGAGAGTATAGGGCTGGGGGTTGGTGTGCTGCAACCGGGCTTTTTCATGAACATAGCAATGAAGGCTTTTTCATGAACATAGCAATAACCATTCTTAGAGTTAATGAGTGAGCCATCTCTAATATCCTCTTCTGAATCATGTGTTCCCCTAAGGTTCCTTGCGATACAACTTGTGGCCAATGAACAACTCCAGAGAGATATTAACATATTAGTGAATTATTGTTGAGTGACCAAGATGAGCAAGGAAATATTTGAGAATTAAATAAAGTTACCACTGGTACATGTTGATCACTGAGTTACTAAACCAACAAAGGTTGCTTAAAGAGCATACTCTCATTACATACCACATAGTTTTGTTCTCTGCTTTATTGAACAGCTTGATCAGTAACTTGGGAAAGATATAATAGGAATGCTGATCAAATTTACCAAAGCTCAACTATTTTAAGACAAGAAAAATACTCAAACAGAACTTAGGTGTTATTAAAATTATTTAAAATGAATGCTCAATTTCTTTCCATTTCTCCAAGTTACATTATTCAATTGATCTATTTATCATTTCAATAGCTTTATTTTATTTTAGTCTCATCCTCATTAATAACCATTTATGAATACACCTGTCTCACTTTTGTTCATTTCTTAGACTTCTTTTTTTTCCTCTTCTACCAGTACTCTCTCTTTTTTAGGGATTTTAGAGGGATAAGTCTTATTTATCTAACTAGAGGCCCGGTGCATGATAATTCATGCACTTGGGGTGGGGGGGAGGGGGCTAAGCCCGGCCTGCACCCTCTGGCAGCCCAGGAGCCCTCAGGGGATGTCCACCTGCCAGTGGGGAGCAGGCCTAAGCTGTCAGTTGGATATGCTTAGCACTGCCAAGGAGCCGGGAGAGGCTCCCGCCACCGCCACTGTGCTCAAGCCCTCAGCCTGACTTGTGGCTAAGCGGAGCTCCCCCTGTGGGAGAGCACTGACCACCAGGGGCAGCTCCTGCATTGAGCGTCTGCCCCCTGGTGGTCAGTGTGAGTCATAGCAACTGGTTGTTCTCAGTTGTTCCACTGTTAGGGTCAATTTGCATATTGCGGTTTTATTATATAGGATAATAAGTCTTATTTACCTAGTGAATCTTAGAACTGAGCAGTAATTAAATACATTTTCATATGAATTTATAGATTACTCACTCTGTATAAATCTTATGTGAATTCCCCAAGGAGAGAGAAGGTGTATTTTATCTCTAGGTCAACAGCATGTAGAATAATATTATTAATAGTAACTAACACATTAAGTACTTATTATCTGTGTGTTAACTGATTAAACCTCACAATGCTATAAAATATGTGCATTATTATCATCTACATGTACAGGTGAGGAGATTGAATGAACATTTAATAGTAGTTTGTTTAAATCATTATCAGATCTTATGACATTATGAAAGGCTTATCTACATGCATCAGTACAATAAAAATATTTTTATAATTTAATTTGAAAGCACTGGGAATGCCTTCTCACCAGTCTATAACTTCCACCATTTGTCAATATATTCCTTATGATATTCATTCAGCCAGATTCATCTTTAAAGAGAAAATACTCAATGGCTTGCATATTGTGGGTCATAATTTACTAATGGAACTCAGTTATGGCAAATAAAATTATGAAATAATAAAAATATATGTGCATTAAAAAGAAGGGAAGGATGATGTTATAGAAGGTAAAAAGCCATGATTTTCAGGAACATCTCTATTATACAGAAAGAAAACTGAATATTGTAACCTATAGAAAAGTCTTCCATTTTAATAAGAGAAAAAAAATAGGGGCTTCTATCAGTTTCCTAGTATTTTTAGAATAGTACTGACTAAACTCTCTGGGCATTTCCAGTTGGATAACTGATGTTCACTGGGACATGTCTGTCTCTTGCTGAAAGTGTTAGAATTATTACACATTCCACTGTGGTTCCAGCTGGAAAGAGAATTGACAGTTTCCACGGAGTCTTAGCCAGATGTCTCAGACATTTAGCAGTTCAATTCAAGCACCTGAATTTCTAAGGCATCCACCTGCGTTCTCATTATTAACACAGAAGTTCATTTTTATTTGATTATTAGTAAGTAGAGTTGATAAACCATTTAGGAAAGCCAAATTATGTGCATTTACTTGAATATCAAATGCTTTTGAAAAAAATAGTTGTGTATGATTTTGCTGTCTTTGATCTTCTGTACTCATACTTCTTTAATCTTAGAGTAGCTTTTCATGATAATTTTGAATGTTAATAGCCTGATGATATCATTGTCCAAATATTTTTATTATTTGTGATTTAAGAATTATACTTTTAAATTGTGAATGAAATATTTGTATTATATATATTCAGTATTTGCAAGATAATTGATAGATAAATTTAATCTGAGTGTTTTGCTCTGTCTTGTACTTTTCTTGAAGTTAACATTTAAAATTTTTAAATTAATAATTTATTTTATCACTGTCACTATTTTACTACATTTTCTCCTTTAGATACTCCTTTTTAGAAAACATTTGTAAGAAAACTGCAGACTTGATGTTGCATTCCCCCTAGACACTCTAGTGTGAGTTAGCCAAGGAGAAGGATATTGGACTGGATATTCATTATACAACCCTCCAAAGCTGGAAATTGATGCTGATACATCACTATCACCCAATCAACACATTGCATTTAAATCTCACCATTTCTCCCAACAATGTCGCTTTTACTTTTCTTGTCCATGGTCCTGTCAGAGAGCATGTGCCACACTCCATTATCATGTCTATTCAGGCTCTTTTCAGTCTGTGGTTTCTCACTTCTTTCACACCCCTCCTATTTTCACAGTTTAAAAAGATTTGGCCTTCAGCCTGTGTCCACCCAATGTTTTGGTATGACCGGACTCTGACCATGCATCATGCTGATGTCTGCCAAACGTCTCCATGATACACAGCAGAATGTGAAACGTTATTCAGAGACACTGTAAGTACTCTGACCCACATCAGACATCCACTTTATCATTCATTGATGGCTCCCACTTGAACCAACCAGCACACGATGTTTATCATTGATGATTTTCTGTGCCCATAATTACTTCTAATTTTTTTAGTTAGTAGTTTACTGGAAAAAAAAACGTTTTTCCTTATTTTTCATTTATACTCTATAATTTATCTATTCATTATCATAAAGACTCATGAATTCCTATTTCATGTAATGTATTTATTAAAGCTCAAATTGTCCAAATTTTGTCATTGGGGGTCACTTCTAACTGGTTTCTATATCTTCTTGATACTTTCCCATGATTCTTTGAGCATCCATTGCTTTTGGAACAAGAATATGCTAAATATTCTCACCATAGTAATGGAATTATCCATTTCTCCAAAGAACTCTAGCATGTGTGTGTGTGTGTGTGTGTGTGCACGTGTGTGCATGTGTGTGTGCACGTGCGTGCGTGTGTGTGTGTAAACCATGACTATTGCTATAATTATCTGTGGATAATTATGAGTCTGTGTATATGTGTGTATTTATAGATGTATACATATTTCTAGGTTTATTAATTCCTTCTTCACAGTGAGAAACCTTTCATCTCAACATGTTTACTTATTTGCACAATCAATTTATTTTATTTGTTTAATATAATCAATATCTCAACCATGCCAGAATGATAGCCATATCCACCAGCTCTAGCTGCATCCCATCCCACTTCCTTATTCTGGCTACCTGCCAATTCCTTCAGAGCCTCCCACACACCTCTCAACCTCATCATATTTCCTTGGTCACCAGACATGATGCTGACATCTCTGTGCAAGAAAAAGAAGGGCCAACTATATTGTTACAACACAGTGAAGCAGGGAAGATCATATAAGTATTGAGCTGTCATCATATTCTAAATGTATTTTAAAAGGAGATGACAGAATTTGCTGGTAAATTAAATGTATGTTGAAAGAGAATAGTCAAGGATGATTAAGAGATTTTGACCCAAGTAAGTAAATGATTTAATTGACACTGCTTGATACATGGAATAATGTGGAAGAAAAATATTGGAGTGGATTAGAAATTAAAAGTTCTTTGGACACACTGAGATTCAGATGCCTCTTAAATATTCGAATACTGTTAACAGAGCAGGCAGTTGGATAAATCAGCCTGGACTTTAGGAAGGAGGCCAGGTAGAAAGATATAAATTGAGATTCAACAGCACACAGATGATATTTAACACCATGGACTGGATGAGTTCACCAAGTGATAAATTGAATGCAGACAGAGAAAAGAAATATATACTGCAAATACTAGTGAGAGGTGAAGTGAGAATTGAGAATTACATTTCAGATTAGATCTCTAACCTGGTTTTGTGGTTAGGATGAAAACTTGGTTAAGTGGTGACAAGAGAAAATAGAATGTGAGGAATTTAAGACAACAAGTATAAACAAGTCTTATGAGGTATTTCACTGTTATAAAGAGGAGAGAAGGGATGTGAGCTGTAAGTAATATGGGTGTCTTTTTTGTAAGAATGGATAGTACCACAGCATATTTGTACACTGATGAGCCAATATATCCATTCAGAGGTGAGAAGTTGATGAAACTGGAAAAAGATAATGTGGAATTAAGCCCTTTCATAAAAGGAGAGTGTGGCATATGGAGTTTTAGCTTTATATTGGAATAAGGGATGCACATCTATTTTTTAAAAAGCAGCCAGACAGGGTGCATGTATCTAAATGCAGGTAAGTTGTTATAGATACAATGATGAAATTCTCTTATTTTTACATTTTCTTAGAGTCAAAGACCATCTTAGGGTGAGGAAGGGAAAATGTGTTGAATATTAATAGGGAAGTGAGAAATTTAAAATAACTTTCTATGAGAATGGGTGAGTGAATGATCTCTAAAAAACACACACACCAGTATTCTAGGGTAGAACTGAGGGCACAAATGTAGTTGTGGTGATGAATTTAAAGTAAGAAAAGCATTATGTATGTTTTCAGTTTCAAAAACAGAGAAGGCAGAGACTGAACAGGGTGGGGTTTGACACGTACTGGTAAATTTTCTAGAGATAGAATGGGTGGGGGATGAAAATGTGTTCAAGACTCTGATTTTAACTTATGAACTCTAAGCCAGGTAGGAAGGGATATTGACTATCAAAATAATCTATTAGAACACCAAAGTTTCATTAGAGTTCCCAATTGGGTTGCAAAATGTGGGAATGTGAGTTCTAGAAAATTGTGCTGAAAAGGTAACAGGACCTGGTGAAAGGAGCTACTTGAAATTTATATTTTTGAGGTGGTGCAGCTATTGGCAATAGCCAGATTTGGTTATGACTGCAAGAGTGGTCATAGTGGTCATAGGAAAGATGTAGAACAAGCTCATTGGACAGGATGAGGTCAAATAAATGAGGTGGTAAACTACATCAGGTTCTGAGACAGGTAAGAAGGATGACTTGGATCCAGTCAAAGGTGATTTTCCTTTATTTAAATACAGATTCTTCAAACAATAATGCAAGAGATATAAGAAATTGAGTAAACACAGCTCCCTGATGATTCCCTAATTCTTTAAAATGATGACTTGACATTAGTAGACATGCTGCCTGATAGTACAAAGGAGTCAGAGCTGCTACCTTTTATATAAACAGAATGAGGACTGGCTTTGTCAACATTCAATGATATTTCATCATCAAAGAAAGAGATTTCTTTACATACATGTATGCACATTTTGGATACTACCATACTTATAACAGATGTATAAATGCCTAACATAGAGGACCTATGTGAATATTAAAATCACCAGGGGTTTTGATAGCCATCATAGTTGAAAAGAAAAGGGATCTAGAAGCGAATATAGAAAGTTATAAGTGAATGCCACTAGATAAGCACAATAAGAAGACATAGCAGATGGTGATATTTTTTGCCTATTTTTTAAGGTGCTGGGAAATGGTGGTGGCAATGAGGATCCAGGAGGAAACCTGACTGGCATCCAGCCCTGGTAGTGGAAAGGGAAAGGGAAGAAAAAGCAGCCTTAAACTTGGCAGTCCTGCAGGAAGGGCAAGTGTGTGCAGGATAAAAGAACCAGTTCAGTTTAAATTGGGAGAAGAGTTTCAGAGAAGTCATTTTGCTGATGGTAGAGTGTTAATGCCCAAGAAGGAATGTGGGGTGATTAAGGAAAGTTGGGAGATTGGATCAAATTAGGGATTTATAAAGATTTATGGGAATTTGGGTACAGATGTTGAGTAATAAGCTTCATGGAGACCCATACATCTTATAATTGCTGATAAAAATGAAGATAGATTAGAACTAATAGTTTCCAAGATGGAGGAGGAAAATCAGATCTAATTATATCTTTCTAGTTAGCAGTGGTCTCTTAGGCAGTGTTTCTGCTGACATGATGAATGTCAGGGTGGCTTGGGGTCTCATTATGAATAAGAAGGGGTTTGTAGACCTTTCTTTCAGTCATACCAAAGGCAGGACTGAGACCGAATGAAGGCTTGTCTTATCAGGATTACCGCGTTAGGACTATGAGTGTGCTTCCTTTAATGCTTATAATACCAGCAGACTTGATGCTTCTATATTTGATCATCATGAGTAGCTGTGTGTTTCATGCCATGCTGACCTCCAATTAAATGGAATATTTTTCAATAATAATTGTTTGAAGATAGAATGGCTATGATAAACAACAACAACAAATAAAATGTGCTAGCGCTGATGTGGAGAAAAGGGAATCCTCATTCACTGGATTGGGGGGATTGTAAATCAGTGCAGCCACTAAGGTAAACAGTGTGGCCATTCCTCAAAAATGAAAAATGGAGCTACCATATGACCCAGGAATTCTACTTCCGGGTGTTCCTTCATCCAATGAAAACAAAAACACTAATTCGAGAAGTTATATGCACCCTTATGTTCATTGAACCATTATTTACAATAGCCAAGATATAGAAGCAACCTAAGTGTCCACTGATAGATGAACATATATACAATGGAATATTACTCAGTAATAAAAAAGAATGATATCTTGCCATTTACAACATGGAGGGACCCTAGAAAGTATTATAGTAAGTGAAATAAGTCAGACAGAGAAAGACAAATATCATATTTTCACTTATATAGGGAATCCATAAATAAAACACACACACACACACACACACACACACACACACACACACACAGAATAAATAAAACAGAAACAGACCCATAGATATAGAGAACAAGCTGGAGGTTGCCAAATGGAGGGGAGATGGGAGGCTGAATGAAAAAATATAAATACAAATTAAAAGGAACACGGAGCAGATGGGCTACCAGCCTCAGACCAGGATGCAGAAAGCTAGAAAGAGCTTTGTTCGCATTCTGACAATGAGAAAAGACTGGATAATAGCAAAGTCAACACTTGTTCTGAACCTATCACAGAGTTTGTCACAGGAGCCCAACTTAGCCTGAAATCTAAACAAAGAAATGTAAACAGGTGCCTCTTAGGAGATGAAAGACATAAGCCCTGGCTTTTTCATGTGGCAGTGGTAGAAAAATGATAGGTAAAACAAAGTTGGGTAAAATGTCCATGAATTGCTAAAGACCCAATGCTGCCTGTGTGACAGAATAGGGCCCTGGGAACCACAGACCTTGGGGGAGTTCACATCCAGTTGCTGGCTCTTCTCTGTGGTCCTCACTGGATACTTTGAAAAAGTCTGAGGCAGGTGAGAGCTCAGGGAGTGCTCTTTAATGTTATAAGCTGGAAGAAGTGGATGGCCAGTATAAGCGAAAGGCATGCCGCCCTCAGGTTTCTTCTCCTCTAAGAAAAGCCTTAAGATTTAGGGGGGAGGTGACAAACTCTAGTGAGCATACAATCAATTCTAAAAAATAGTTTAAAGAATAACCTTACGCTATTATAATGAACAACTTTATGTCCATAAATTTGTTGATGTAGATAAAATGGACAAATTCTTTGAGAGGCACAAACTACTAAAGCTCACTCAAGAATAGTTAGCTCACTGAAATAGTTCTATATCTATTAAAGAAAGTACTCTTATAGTTTAAAATCTTTCAACAAGTTAATCTTCCAACAAAGAAAACCTCCCCTTGTTTACCTCACTTTAGTTATCTATCACACTTTTCTTTTTTCTTTTTTGAACATGGTAAGTACCCTCCCACGTTGAGCCCTTTGCTTATTCCCCCTGCCCCCAGGTATTTTCTTACCTAATTTCCTCATCTTCTCCAAATCTTTGCTTAAATTATAATGTCTTAAGGAGGCCAGACTGACTACCCTAATTAATATTGTATTCATTTCTACCCCTTTCCCAGAACTCCAGTTCCTTTCAATCTTCTGTATTTCTTCCGTAGCACTTATCATTTTCTCAAGTACTATAAAATTACATATTAAGTGTGCTCATTGCTTATCATGTCTCTCCCTCAGGTAAAAAGTGAACTGCTAGAGGGTGGATATCATTGTGTTCTTTACTGATAGCTCCCAAGTATTTTCAGCATTGACTGGAGCCTAAATATTTGTTGAGCATATGAATGAATACTTTATGTTGCCTATTGTTGTAATTATAATTTGGAGATACAGTTATTTTATTCTTTTGTATCTCCTCTTGTGAAGAGGATCTCCACTTTGAATTCATGCTGCCTGTACTAGTAGGAATACAATAATTGTTTTTGCACAAAAGAATGGCTTCTTAGTGAGGAAAACTGATTCTCTGTTCTTTGCTAGCTCCCATCATCTTGACTTCCATTCTATTTTGAGTTAAATTTAAGTTGTCTTTGTTAGAATTCTGTAAAATTACTTCAAAGTTGAAACAAATTACTATTTCGACCAGCACCATTTGCCTTTGTTCCCCTCTAAAAACACCTGTAAGAAGTCACTATTTTGCTCTATAGAAATCACTTCCATTTATTCTAATACTTCATTTTTCAACTTTATACAAATATTGTCAGCGTGTCAAGCATATGAAACAAAGCTCAGATATAGATGAAGAAATTGTGTTTTAGAATACTTTACCTGTAAAAATCAATGGATTTGATTGCTATCTGGAAGTTATAGTTTTTAGTTATGCATTATCTAATTTTCAAGTATACATGGATTAGTTGAACATCTGTTTCAAAGAAAAGCAGTTAGGTTCTTTGTATAGTCCTTTCCATTTTTGGTTTTCACCAAACAACTAAAAGAGGTCAAGGTACCTTTGCTATACAAATGCCCCCTATGCATGTTTTCAGGGGGAAAAAAATAACCAAGGTTGCATAGATCTAATCTTGGAGGCACCAAGTTAGATACCAGTTAATATTTTATTAGATCTTTCTTTTAAAAGGTGAATCATGGAAACAGGACAGTTTATTTTATTTACATTTGCATACTTTATTTTCTTTTCAATTTTTCAAATGTTTGATTTCAGCATAGTCATAGCACAGTATATAACCAATATTTAATTTTGTTTATCTTGAAGTTTAAGATAAGAAGCCAACATTTTAATAAAAATAGTATGTCATAATTAATAAAGTGTATGTAACCAATGTGGAATTACATATTTGTTATGCAAAACTTCTAATACACTTATCTATGCAATGATGCCATTACATCCAAGTCATTGTTATCACTTAGAGTCATGAGACTAAGAACAACACATTTAAAATTATTAATTACTTTAGATCATACATAGATTTTATCATATTTGACACATTGGTTTGGTCTTGTACAAAGCACATTAAATAAAAATTAGGACTCAATGGCACTATAACTTAAGCTTAGTTTCTATCTTTTGCTAATTCTTACTATTTTCATTAAAATAGTATAACAATTAATTTATGTGATTCCAATAATTTATTTAAATATAAAGATCTCATATTTTTTACTATAATAAAATTGTTACTTAAATTCATTTAATATGTCAAGGTTTCATAATGCTTATTCCTTCCATCACATTTGTGGGAAATGTATTTTACTAAAAGCTTTGAGCCTGTAAAATGTAGTTGTTAATTTTGTTACTATTTTTTTGCCATCTCTAAATCTTCTTCAAGTCATCTAAATGATGAATTGTGAAGCTGGAATGTGAATTTATGGTGCAGTTATTTTTAAACTGAAAAGAAACAAATTTTCCATTATTATTTAAAAATGACTTTTTAACTACATGATATGTTAGCCAGCAGGCAAAAAGAATACAACTGAAATTGGCTGTAATTCTGGCAATTATTTCAGTTTTTCTAGGAATAAAGTAATGCAGAAAGAACACTATATTTTCAGTAGACACAAGAAAAAGTGATGCACTAGTATTGTGATTCATGTATAAAATCTAGATAAATTTGCATTGCTGTGAAAACCTTATGATTCATTCATTGTACTATGAAGAAGATAATATCCACCTATATAAACCAGTTATAATATGTTACATATTAAAAAGAAGCATTTTCAAATGGAAAACAAAAGGAAAATTCTGAATATTTCCTTGGCCTCTCTTCCAAACATCACCCTAAAAAAATAAACTCAAAATGGCAGTGAATATCCATTCTATTGATATCAGCTAGAACTTATAAAGTGGTTATAATGCATCTTTCAGTAATAATGCACTTATTTATCTCAGATGTGATGCTAAGGGCAAATTTTAATAAGAGTAATATTATCAGACATATTAATACTTAGTTTCATATTTTACTTCTATTCATGTGGATGTTGCTATTTAAAAATCTATTTCAAACAGAATAAATAACCCCATATGATACTAAGTTTTAAATAAGGACTACTCAGCCATATATAAAAGATGACATTGCCATTTGTGAAGACATGGATGAATCTTGAGACTACTATGCTAATTGGTTATTTTTAAAGATAACTTTTGAATATACTAAATCTGAAATAGTGGTTAATGCAGGAATATTTCCAATGTACTTTTTGTAATCTCTCTGATTGTGAGCACACTTTGTTTTTAATGGTTGAGAAATGTTAATAATTAGAGTGATCATTAGGGTCCATCATGGATTTCATAAAGGAGGTCATTCCATATTAATCATACTTAATTATTGGGTAGATGTTTTACACCAAGACCTGGAAACCTGCTAGGCACAATATGTATGGATGTTACCATGAGTTTTTACAAATTACTATATTGTATTCTTGTATCCAAGAACAGAATAGAGCCTAGACAATAAAATAAGTATAAAAAAGATAAAAGCATAATAGATTATATTTTGCTGTGGGGCTATAAAAATTCTCTTAATTTTGGAGTCCTTTATCTTTGTATACAAGTTAATATGGTGACTGGAAAATAAAAAAGAAGAGAATAGATAATTGATCCTATAAGCTGTAAAATATTTGCAAAGTATATTGATTTTCAGGTTTATATCAGTTCGTTGACAGTTCTTTTACAAACATCAAAATATGTTTTTTTTAATTCTCAGATGTAACAATTCTGAGAGGAATTCATATATATTACATTTAATCAATTGTACTGATAGAAATTAATGATAATTTACAGTTAGCTGAGCAAAATAAATTGAGAGAAAACTAACTCGTGAGTGATCAAACTCATATAGATCAGCTTTAAAGTAAAATAAATCTGTGGGCTATGTCCATTAAAAATAGAGTGTATAAATCAAGAGAAGTGATAATTCTACTGTACTTTGTAATAACCAAATTCAGGAGTTTCTTTAAAAAATTATCTTTATTGTTGAAAATATTACAGATGTGCCCTTTTTTCCGCCCATTGACCAGCCTCCACTCCCCTGTATCCATCTAGACCTTCACCAAACTATAGTCTGTGTCCATGGATTAGACATATATGCTTAAGTTCTTTGGTTAATCTCTCCCCTGCCCCACCCCTCCTTCCCTCTGAGGAGTTTCTTGTTCATCTGGATATGTCACATAAAGAGACTCAAGTTGATGTATTTCTAGCTCAGAATGACTAGGATGATGAAGACTGTACAGCAAAATTGAAAATGATGGTTAAAAAAAAGTTGAAGGCCTTATAGGGAGAGGAAAAATAAAATTATATAAGAAAATAACTTCAAATACTTGAATTTCTAATATATAAAAGAGGAATTCTATAAAACCTAGGTTGGCCAGAGACTCAGAATAAGTTACTAGTTCAAAGAGATTCTCCATGACACACCAAAACAAATAATGCACATGTTATTTTTTATTATAGTATCTAATATTTTTCTTCACAGAACTTACCATGATTTATAATCATATGTTACATATGGATATAGTACTTTAAATTTTATTATTTTTACAGGTGGTTTCACTATTAGCTTATACAATATTTTTGGTTTGGTTTGGTTTGGTTTAGTTAGGTTATGCTTAGTGGGGTGTAAGGAGAGACCTAAGCCATTGGAATTTAATGGGTGATTTTAAGGGCCTGGCTTGAATTGATCTTTAAAGATAACTGGCATACAATTCTACCAAATTTAAGGAAAGTAAGGGATAGGTTAGGGGTAAGACTCACAGATGATTATGGAAGCCTGAAACCTGTAATGTGAAGGGCCAATGAGAAAGATCAGTAACAGAGAAGCCAAAAAGACTTGAAAGACCATTTCTTAAAGAATGGTGAGCCATATCTTGAGAATGACCTAGCATAAAACACATTAATATGAATCAATAATATTTTTCTTTTAAAATTAGGTTTTAGAGCATCGCTGAGATGACAGCAAAATCAAAGTAATTATAGAGAGGCTAGATAAAGCAAAAATCCACCAAGGTCAGTTAGAGGTGAAGATGTATTCTCTTTGGAAGTGACTACCATTATCTGGTACCTAAGAGTTATTAATAACTTCCTGAGTAGAACAGAAGATACAATACTGTGACTTGAGCAGACTGTAAGACTAGGGGGGGCAGGGGGCAGGGGGCAGGGAAAGCCCTACATAAACCCAAGACTCTTAGGAGAACATGTGGTGGCTGACATGGGCAAAGCAAAAACAGAAGCAACTATTCCAGTTAGATAGAGGATGTCTTGGCCTTGGACACTAATGAAGTAAAAACAATACAAGACAAAAGTGATTTCCATGAAATTCCTAGCTACAAACTAACAATAACCTGAGCTAGAAGTATGAATGCATATTTACCTATGAATACCAACTAACCCCAAACAAAATTTTAGTTAAAAGTTTTCATAGATTGGCCATGACCTTTAGATAAGTTTCCAAACACAAGAACACAAAAATTTTCTGCTGCTAATAGCCTACCACAGATGAAAAAAAGTAAATATTAACAGAAATTCAAGGATAAACTTGTAAACCTATCAACTTTTAATGAGATTCATTTTTATTTTGTTTCATTATTATTCAAATTTATATATCAAATAAATCCCCTATTTCATCTATAGCATTACCCCCATCTACAAACAGTGAGAAGGAAGGTTGTGAATGACATTGGCTTTAGTAAGATTATCAGCAGCTCTACCACACTTCTCTGACACTTGAAGCAAGTAAAAAAGTCATCAGATAAATCGCTAAATGAAATCTTTTATTTGAGGCAATTTTCTAAAGTGCAATGTAAACTTCTCCATTGCCTTGATGAAATTCTTTAGAAGTTTTCTCAATTACTAGTACACTGGAACTTATGGTTTTTGTCTTCATATAGGTGGGATTCCAGGGGAATGTTGTCTGTCCCATCTGCATTCCTTACTTTAGAACAGAGTAGGCAAAGAAGCAGATGTTTAGTTCTGGGGACAATCACTGTCTCAAAGTTCCAGCCATGTGCAAAGTTTTAGGGGGAAATGGTGGGCCACCCTAGGTCATGGAGTGAGATTCAAGCTCAGTGTATTTCATGGAACATGGACACACCAGTTGACATCCGGGTTACAGTTATTTTTCTAAATGTTTTGTATAATGCCTCCCTCTTCCTCTAAATTTTAAATATCGGGAAGGCAAGAACTGTGTCTGATTTGTTCACACCAGTATGTTTAATGCCTTTTACTATTTTCAGCCAATGATGGAGGCTTCACAAATAGTTGAAGAAAAGATAAAGGAGGGCTATTCCTAGAATTAGAACTGTCCGGAGATGGTAGCTAATGCTTAAAAAAAAAAAGAGTACCTCCCTAGTGGTATTGCTAAGTAAAACCTTTATATATATGGGTTGGCAATATTATAGAGGGACTTATATTGAATTGCAGTGATAGAGTTTGAGTTTTATATTTCCTAACACAAATTGTATAAAAAATATTTAAGAAACTATGTAAAATAATCTATAAGGACTAGAAACAGTTTTCCGCCCCGGATCCCTGGATAAAAAGAAGGAAATGTCAGCAGATGAACTATGATCAGCCTTAATAAAAGGAAAGAGACATTTTGGGGGGACAAAGTAAAACACCAGAATTAGATGGAAAGATTATAAAGTCATAATTGATCCCTGGAGTGATATGTCTTTTTAGGAAACACTGTCTAAATGCTCCAACAACTACAATTCTGACTATAACAAAGAGATCACCTTTTAAATGTAATCATATAATAATAAAGCCTAAATTTATTTTTAAATCATAGATCTGTTTACCAATTTATCCTGGAAAAAAAAATCAGCTGTGGCAGAAAAGTGAGGAACTCTGGCTACAGATTAATAGAAATTGTCCAAATTAATAATTTTTGTATTCCTCAATAGTGGCCTCTATTCTGAAAACCACGAACGATATACTTTGTGATCTTATGTTAAAAAGTGTTTTTAGTAGAGATGTTTTGGTATTAGAGTGAAGCAGTTGTATTGCTTCTATAAGTTCCTTCTGTTTCCTTTAGAATTTTTATGCACTGTCGAGTTCTGCCATTTCTCTTTCAATTTCATCTCTTGGGACGTCATTATATGGGCTGTGTTGATGACCCTTTCCCCTGCCTTGCCCGCTGAGACCTCTTGAGACATCTCTAGGTACACCCCTTTATATTATCTCCTTTTAAAATTGCCAAGGTCACGTCTTTGACACAATCATCTCAAACTTCTGTGCTTTGCTCTTTCTGACAGCATTATCAGCATTTGCTCTTTCATCACATTTGATCTAGTTTTCTCAAGCTAGTAACCCTGTCTTTTCTTCTGTTTTCCATCCTTGACTTATTCCACTTCTTGACATTTCAGAATGTGAACTTTGCTTTTCAAACAATAGGTGGTGTTGACATATGATGCAAATAGAGAGTTTCTTTTCATCACCTATGAGAGTGTTCTTTTTTTTCTGGTTTCTGACTTTCTCCAATCCACTGCAACATAACATTTCTGCATGCTGATGACACTTCCTCTAGTAACCCATCAAACTACAACTTTAATAAACTATATTAAAAATTTACAGATAATATGGAACTAGAATTTCTTTAGATATCCGTAAAGATATCAAAATGCATTTGATATTAGTACATACTTCTTCAAAAAAATATACTTATCTAGCCTTATTTAGTGATTTGGAAATAAAAACATTCTGCTTTTATTAAATATACATATACATTTGCATATGCATATACATATGCATGCATGTGTGCACACATAAATACATATAGAATGATTGATAGTAATTATATAATACCATATGTTTTTTGAAAAATATGTTCAAGAAGGGCATTCAATTATAGATGTGGCATTTTAATCAACTATTCTAAAGCAGAATTACAAACTGAGGTCACTACTGTTCAAGATATAGAAATGTGTACACTAATAACAATATAATTTGCCGAATTTTATAAATTAAAATGTGACAAAAAATAAGTTAAAATTCAGGGAATAGTATTAATATTAGCTTTTGTTATTCAACAGATTTTATTTAAAATTATGGTAGTTAATGGAAAAAAATTATAAACAATTTGGGACTTTTTACAACTTACATAAAATCTCTAATATTCAATTTAATCTCAGAAAAATTAAAGCCAGTGGGTACGCTTAATTAGATTCATATTTAATACACTTAGCTGTAATTCATGTATGTAAAAATGACAAAATTCACAGTTTAAATAAAAATACAACTGTGAGTATTCATTTAAGTTAACCCTTTTTAGATTAAAAATAGATAAATACAAATCTAAGATACATATGAACAGTCTGTCCAGCACTTGAATTTCAATACATTAAATTCAAGCCTATATAAACAGGTGGTAATATGCAAATTGACCATCACTCCAACACACAAGATGGCCGGCAGGGGAGGGCAGTTATGGGTGACCAGGACGGCAGGGGAGGGCAGTTAGGGGCAAACCAGGCCTATAGAGGAGGGCAGTTAGGGGCAGTTGGGCCGGCAGGGGAGCAGTTAGGCATCGGGGCAATTGGGCCAGCAGGGGAGCAGTTAGGCATCAATCAGGCTGGCAGGGGAGTGGTTAGGGGTAATCAGGCAAGAAGGCAGGCAAGCAGTTGGGAGCCAGCAGTCCTAGATTGTGAGAGGGATCCCATATTGCAGAGGGTGCAGGCTGGACTGAGGAATACACACACACACACACACACACACACACACACACACCATGCACAAATTTCATGCATCTAGCCTCTAGTATTTTTATAATATAAATAGGACTCACTGTATTTGTAAATGTTTTATGTACAAACAGTGCTTTTATGCTTTTTTATCTACTAAACTGTAAATGTATATTGTTGTTACTGTGTGCAAAGAGTGAGTATACTAAAAGAAAGTTAATAAATTTGGTTGTAAGATGTGGCAAAGTTGAAATTAGAATATTATATGCGATTTTCCCTTGTTCTACTCTGTGTAGTATAATGCAGTGAACTGCTACTGTCAATACAAGTTTTCTTCAGTGATATAAAAATAGGTGGGCGCACAAAGCGCTGCAAATCAATGTCACCCCAATAAATACATTTCAACAAGAAAAATAGAAAAACTGCAACCATTTGAATTTTAAACATTTATGAATTTTTGCTTATTTTAAATATGAGAAAATTTAGTAAAAGGCAAGCACAATATACCAGCTCTTGTATTATAGACTAAACTATGTTTTTAAATGATGTTCCAAAAACTAACAAAAAGTTAACTCCTGGGCAGATAGTTTAACTTCACAGCCAAGGACAGAAGGGACACATAATTCTTTGTAGTGATCTGTGTATGTCCTAGTAACAATCTGTGACTGTCAATTTGAGGTTGAGTGAATATCATACAATTTCCGTGTAACCATCTTTCACTTCTAAAGCTATCCTTCTGTTGATTTGAGCTGCATCAAAGATTACAATAGAAATCGAAACACTCATAAGTAATCCTTCTTTAGACAGGAATATGTGCACTGTCCTTGTGGGAATATTTAATGTCAAAATTCAATACAATGTTTCTCTTCTATGGTTTGCCTATGTGCAAACTTATACAGCTGAGTGGACTGACAACTCGCTATCAGACCTGCTTTCTGGTGGCTCATTAAAAAAAGAAAAAAGCCATGAAAATAAAGTGATAAATTTAAAGTTTCTCCTACTAGTAACATTCAGTTCAAGATCCAAGATTTTATTTTTAAGAGTGTCGTGCCCTCATTGCTATAGGGCAGCTATTTTCAACAGGTGTGCCAGGGCACACTGGTGTGTTGCAAGAATTTGTAACACATGAAATTTGTAACACCTGTCTATGTAATCAGGAGCACTGACCTCTTTTCCCTTAGATCAGGGGTCCTCAAACTTTTTAAACAGGGGGCCAGTTCACTGACCCTCAGACTGTTGGAGGGCTGGACTATCGTTTAAAAAAAACTATGAACAAATTCCTATGCACACTGCACATATTTTATTTTGAAGTAAAAAACAAAAACAAAATGGGAACAAATACAATATTTGTATTTACATGTGGCCCGTGAGCCATAGTTTGAGGATCCCTGCCTTAGATTGTAAAAAAAAAAAAAAAAAAGGCAACAGGCAACACAATGATAGCCATCCAGTGTGAATAAATCAGAAGTATACCTTTTTATTTGTCAGATTGGCTATATATTTATATTGGTGTGCCACAGAATTTTAGTAATCTGTTTACATATGTCATGAGATAGAAAAAGTTTGAAAATCACTGCTATAGGGTGAGACAACCAAGTGGCAAGGTAAACGTAACTGGCAGTTTGAAATAAAAGTAAGTTTCAATTAATGTCATCTATAGGTTCTGAGACTTTAAACAAAAGGATGTATAATGAAAAGAATTTTACCGTAGGCTAATTTATATGGAGGTTTTCTTAAAGCATGGTGGTAAGGGAAAATCTTTGAGGGGCTTTGTGGTAGCGATCCTCTGTTGGCTTAAAAGGACTGAAAGAGATTCAGTAATACAAATGGGTTTTCTGATTTCTGTGGGAATCAGAGATATGACCATGATGGAGAACAGGTCGGAAGGGCCAAGCAGAAGGCCCTGGGGCTGCTCTGACCCCAGCAAGCCCTCATTTATGGAGGAATTGCCAAAAGAAGTGCCATCATTAGACATGAAAGATGGATGGATGTTGATTCTCTTTACATCTCCATGGAACGGGACTGTTTGTCATGTGCCAAAGGTAAATGTGTCATGGACAGGGACCATAATTTTGTGACATCTTAATTATTAGGTTATGCCACTGTCTCTATATTTCAAGAACAGTTAAGACTTAATAAGTGACCGCCAGCCTCCCTTGAATTTTCCCCACTTCCCAACAAGGAACAACAAGAAAAAGCCAAAAATGCAACTATGCTCCCCAAACCAATCACATCCCATGCTCCTCTTGTATTAACGCATAGCTGAGGACTTCCTTTGTCTCACTCTAAGGCTTTTTCATTCTCCTGCCTGCCTCTGTGACCCTTTTGGTTTGACTATTGCTTTGTATAGCAAACTCTGAATTAGATTGATTTGGTTTTATTCAGATCATGGGTCTTTGCTTATTGTTCGTTTTCCCCGAGGCTCACAGGTGCAGAACTCAGCCTTCCACCAGGGATGGTACCTAGGGAGGCCCTTTGTGCCTTGTGGCTCATGTTGGTGAGCTAATGCCAAAGTGATAAATCAGCAGCGAGCCTGAACTCTGCTCTCGTGGCATGGAGTTCCTCCGCTATTTAGTCACAGTCTGGTTTCTGGATTTTGTTATCGGTTCCCATTTGCTGTGTATTCTTGCTGGAATCAGGCCATTTATTTCCATCCCTTTTTGTTTGCTGTGTGCTTTCACTTGGCATTTGTTGTATGGAAGTGGTGTTTGCCATAAGGAGAATCCCAGCGCCTGGTAGATACAGGTGCTGACTTTCTATGTGAATTAAACCTGCTCACTTTGGTCAGCCTCTTCCTCAGGGTAAATCTACAACACAGGTGGTAACTATTCAAATAACCCACGGAGTTTCCCAGGCTCCCAGACATTAATAACAATCCTTGAGCCCTTCACTAAAAACATTCCTTTCTCTTCTATATCACCCCAGTTAATGTAATAGGCTATGGTAGGCAGAGCAATGCTTCCCCACAAGGAAGTCCATATCTTAACTTATGACTATCTTAGATTACAAGGCAAATGGTAATTAAGTTTGCGGAGGGAACTGAGTGTGTGAATCAGCTGACCTTAAAGTAGAGCGTATCCGGGATTATCCAGGTGGGCCCAATGTATTCACAAGGGTCCTTAAAATAAAAGAGGGAGAGACAGAAGAGATTCAGAGGGAGACACAGCTATGGAAGGGCCGCAGAGACCTGAGGTGGTTGGAGGAAGAGCCCACTGCCAAGGAATGTGGGGAGCCTCTGGAAAAGGTAAGGGAACAGATTCTCCACTAGAAGCCCCTGCTAATTGTCTATCTTGATTTTCAGCCTTGTGAGACCTCTGTTAACCTTCTAACCCATAGAAATTGGAGTTGTTTTAAGACAGTGGGTTATTTAGAGCAGCAACAGAAAACTAATACAAAAGCGGAGACTCCCAAGGATGTCCACATCTAGCAGGTATGCTTTTGGATAGTATTTGACTTTGGAAACAAAAGGTGTTTCTTATCTCAGCTGGAATCCCTATGAAAAATGCACAAGAAACTTTTAGACACTCATAATTCTAAAGAGGTGGATATTATAAAGGTTCAGGCTCATGCAAAAACAAGATATTGTGGAAACAAAAGAAATGCTCTAGTACAGCTAGTACAGCGGTTCTCAACCTGTGGGTCACGACCTCTTTGGTGGTCGAACGACCCTTTCACAGGGGTCCCCTAACACCATCTGCATATCAGATATTTACATTACGATTCATAACAGTAGTGACATTAGTTATGAAGTAGCAACAAAAATAATTTTATGGTTGGGTCACAACATGAGGAACTATATTTAAAGGGCCAGAAGGTTGAGAACCACTGCTCTAGTGTGTCAAACATCAACTTGAACCAAGGTTATCATCCTAACTAAAACCTCTGAGGACAAATCTATGGACGGGTTTGAAAAGGTCTTTAAAATATCATCATTTAGCCTCTGATTTAGAAAAAGGAACTTTAGATGGATCATGGAAAACCCAGGTTTATATAGCACATGCAAGTTAGTTAAAATTTTATTTTTAAGGGTTTGTTAATGCACTAATAAACTTAAGAGTGGTTAGATTCTGTGCATAGGGCAATGTGGATATAGATACATTAAGAAGACTATAGATAACTTAAATGGATTTCCTTTAATAAACCTCACTTCGTTTTCTATAACTCTGTGATGTTTGCACATTCAAAATCATATGTAAGTGGACATTTTGGTGAAACCTCACTGAGTGGAGAGGACTTACACTTTAGTCATCTAGAAAAAAACTCATTGATTAGGAAGGTATGATAATCTGTACACCAAAATAATGATTGCAAGCAGGATGTCAGAGCCAAAAATGACCAAAAATGTTTCTAAACTTTATATAAATGGAAGTTTCAATATGCATTCTTTTGTATCTGGAATCTTTTATTTAATATTTTATCTGTGAGAGTTGTTCATGTGATAGCAATAGTAGTAGTTCATTTTAATACTATGAATTACTCAATTGTGGAATATACCAATATTTATATATCCCTTCAACTACTGGTGAAAACTTGTATAGTCCGTTTGTCACTCTCAAAACTGCTTCTAAGAACATTATTAAAATATAAATTCTGAAGCATGTATGTGTTTTAGGAGCATGTTTCTAGAATTTGTTACCTGATACATGCATATTTGAAGTACTACTAATTTTTTACTCTCACAAGCATTAAAGAGTTAAGTTTTTATACATTTTTGGCAACACTTACAACTTTCATTATTTAAAATTTTAACTGTTCTTCTAGATTGTAGTGGAATCACATTGTGGATTTGATTTTTATCTCCTGATAACTAATGAGGGTGAACACAATTTCATGGTTAATTGCAAGCAAGAAAAACCTACTTGGATTAGAAAATATATGTATATATACATAACAACTCTTTCTTAGCTAACCAGTTAGGTTTGTAAACAGTCCTGTGAGCTAAGACTTGACTACTTTCCTAGAATTAAAACTTTATAATATTTCACTTTCTCTGCAGATACATCCTTTTCTAAAAAAATAAGTATCTATTCACTTTTTTTAAAAAAATCACAAATGATTTCTTTTGGAAGCTATCTGACAAAATTTTAATTTACTTTCTTTACAAATTACAAATGAGAGTGATTATGAGCATTATATACCTGTTTCTGATGTAGTGTAAATGAACATCATATGTTTACTTTTGAAATACAACGTAAAGACTGGCAGATGTACAAATGGCAATCATTGAAAAGTACAAAGCTATTTTGAATGAAGAAAACAAAAAAACCAATTTTGGATTTGTAAATAAATACAAAGAACATGTATTGAAACATATTTCAAGTAAATACATGTGGTTAAATGAAAGACTAAGTAATAATCCTTTGAAGAATGTATACACTATTTCACAATAACATCTGGAGACAGAGCAATAACTGTCAATTCCTTCTTGCTCACCTGCCCTGCAAGGGCTCATGTAGATTTGCCCTTTGCAAGCAATGTAAACCTTGTTGACTACTTTGCCTTTTGAAATAGCCTTTCATAGACTTAGAAATATGTCAGTATTGTTCATATTCCAGGTTTATCCTACCCATATAAAAGAGGGGAAATGTGGTCTTTTATCTATGTTACCTTTAAAGAAACTTTTTCTTGAATTTCATTGACCTTTTGGAAGTTAATTGTCTACTCATTCCATTTCTCAGAATTTTCAAAGCCTCTAGGAAAATTTTAGTTATGTGTTTTGCATGATATAATGTTTTAAAATGTACTTCAAGTAAATGGTATTATTTTTCATTTTTCAGTATAAGAGGAATACACACACACACACACACACACACACACTATACATATAGACTAGAGGCCCGGTGCACAAATTCGTACACCAGTGGGGTCCCTCGGCCTGGCCTGTGGGATCAGGCCAAACCCAGCTATCTGACATCCTCCGAGGGGTCCCAGATTGCGAGAGGGTGCAGGCAGGCCAAGGGACCCCATTGGTGCATGATCAGGGCTGGGGAGGGACGCAAGAGATTGGCCAGCCAGGGAAGGACTTCAGGAGGGCTCTGGGACATGTCCGGCCCATCTTGCTCAGTGCCGATCAGCTGGATCCCAGCAGCAAGCTAACCTACTGGTAGGAGTGTCTGCCCCCTGATGGTCAGTGCACATCATAGTGACTGGTTGACCAGTCGACTGTCTGTCCCTTGGTGGTCAGTGCACATCATAACGAGCGCTTGAGTAGCCTTAGCATATCATTAGCATATTATATTTTGATTGGTTGATCGGCTAACCAGTTGACCAGAAACTTAGCATATTACGCTTTTATTATATAGGATGATAGATCTCATTATTATATGTAATAATAAAATGTTATTACATATATTATGTATAATAGATAGCAGATATATAGTTAGTATATGCATTATTTATATATTATATACTATAACATAATATATAAATAATATATAATCTTATCTATTAAATCTGATACATTTATTATATGCTATAATATAATATATAAATAATATATAATCTTATCTATTAAATCTAGATACATTTAATATCTAGATTTATATTATTAAAATAAGTCTAAAAAATTATCTCTGAATTCCATCAATCAATATAGGATATTAGCAGGCACTCAAAGCCCCCACATATGATGTTTAAAGGAATAAATAAATGGGGAAAAATTAACAAATAGGCCTGTAATTTAATCACCCCAAACCATAGAGAAGCCAGCTGTCATTACTGTTCTTTAGGTCACTGCAGGAAAGATGGCCCATGTTGAGAGAATACAGATCCTTAATTCATTCTTTATCCACTCAGTAGTTTTCTATTTGTATTAACTATAGGACTGCAATGGTGAGACTTTAGTACCATGACTCACTGGCCCACAGCCTTCTTAAATTAGCCAGAATTGCAGTGGGCACTCACTAGCTTCGGGTCCAGCTTTCTGGACCTCATCACAAGCCTGTACGGCACATATTTCCACTTTCTGTTTAGGGGCTTCTCTAAACCACTGGAGTCCACTCTGGGCAAATACAACTGAGATATCGACAACTCAGAGGAAAACT
>NW_005371786.1:17500-26383 GCF_000412655.1 Myotis brandtii | reverse complement strand
ACTCCTTAAAAGGTCTTGGTGCAATTGAGTCCTGGTTGCCCATTGCAGTAACTCAAAGTACTCCCTGATAGTCTTGTTCTGCTACCCTATCTCATCTCTTCCCCAGTCTCTCACCTCCACTTCATAGAAAACTCAACTGCATCCAAATTCTTGTCTTTAGCTCTGATTTTTTGAGAATGCATTTTAAAATATTTGGTACTAGAGTTACCCTAGAAGGCAGAAAACCAAGATGGTATGATTGAAATGGATCACTAACCTTCCCAAAAGTAACAAAAACACCATGGTGAGTTGCAGGCATACTGATAACCTCAAAATGCTGCAGGATCACATTACTAAAATAATCATCTGAAATGGTTGGAGATAAAATACAGTTTAAAATAAAAGCATTGGCCTTTTCACTTGTTCTAGAAATTGAAGTATTTTTATAATTGAAATTGGAAAGATTATGAAGATAGCTGGCTTTTGTTAAATGCCTTAAAGTAAGGCATCCAACTCTTACATCAGAACATGAAGTAAAAGTCAAGTCTCCAAGGAAATATTTAAAGAAATAATTATCGTCTGTATCTGGAGGTCAGGCTGTTCAGAAAATCAAGCTCAGGATTTAATTGTAAATGGGGTTAGACCAGAAAAGGAAATTGAATGTATAGTCCCCTATGCTAAACTCAAGGCCTGTAAGAGAAGAGTGGTTCAGTGAGAGACAGCATAGGAATATTTGGGTGAATGTGTTTGAACCTTGAACTTGAATGTTTTGGCCACTAGACCCTTTACTGGACGGTCTGGTTCTCCCTTGACTGTCATCTCTCCCATAAACCTGTCCACTTCCTTTTGTGCCATCAATAAAGAGTAGACTTAGCTCAAAGAGGTAAATATAGACCCTGACCCAAGGGAACAGTTCACGAAATAAAAGGATAAAAGGACCTGGGTCATACCAGCAAGGACAAGCAAACACAGCTGAGAGTCTGTACAGAGATATAGTGTATAATATAAGGATGGGTTAATACCAGGGCACAGCTGTCAATTACTTAGGATTCATATCCTGTTAAATTATATCTATTTTCTATCCTAATATATGGCTGTAATGACAACTTAGTTTGGAATTGCTAAAGCCTGTGTAAATGAAGTGGGCATGCTAAAACTTACTTGACAGAGTCTTGAAAAAGAAGTCAGGAAGCTAAAGGTGGTTTTAGAAATGATGTATTATGTGACACCACAAGATTCATCACTCAATGTATGTATTCTCTTAAGGACACATTTATCTCATAAATGCAGAGGTCAGCGAACTATGGCCTTGGGCCAAATCTGGAGCGTGGCCTGTTTTTGTATGTCTGTGAGTTAATAATGTTTAATATAAAAATGTTTTATACATAAATATATGTATGCTTCTGTATAGATGTTTATATATCTTGTATATGATAAATGTTATTCACTTTTAACAGATGTAAAAATGCGAAGGCAAATATTTTATTGTACATGGTGATCTAAAAATCCAAAATTTTACTATGTGGTTTTTACAGAAAGTTTGGTGACTCCTGCAGTCAGGCCCTAAAAATGTACTGTATTCTTGATTAAGTTCATTGATGGTTATCCTCTGTTGGCTAGGGTGCATATCAGGTTGTGCTACTGCCAAGAAACTGGGATCCCTAGTATCAATTGAACAGATAAGTTTCCAGAACAGATAACTTTCCAGAACAATAGAAGCCACATGGATGCATGTAACAAGGTGCAGTGCATGTAATTGATAATATACAGCAAGACAAGAGTGGCCACCAGGGTAGGGTGCATTGATTCAGAGAGATCTGCTGAGATGATGGTATTATTAGGAAGGAGATAAATAGACAAAAGATTGGTTGACTTGTGTAACCAAAAAATGTTAACTACTCAGGAGCTGAAGGCTGATTTTAGCATTCTAAAGAAAAAAGTGCCTTTTTTTTTTTTACTCAGTTTCTAGAATAGAAAAAATTCTCAAACTGAGAGCACATAGATTGAAAAGAAGAGTAGTTCTTTGAGGAAGTCCCCTCCAATTCTACCACAGGTAGTTCAAATAAACATTCTCCCCACCCTCTCCAGAATGAACACTAGGTTTGATCTAAGTACAGCTTATTGGACAAAGAAAATACTCAGACCTGTTCAGGACTCTGGGATTGAGGATGGAGGTGACGCTAACACTAGGAGCCTGTATTGGCATCATGAACTCACGATTGGAGTGAGGTTTTATGAGAAAGATGGTGAATAATATTGTCTCAAATCTATTTTACAGCGGGCCCAACAGGTCTTCAAACCCAATTTTGTGGTTATTTCCCTGGTCACTAAATTTAGTCAGAATGGATAAAAAATGCACAACCCAATGATGTAGTAGCTAGGAAGTTTAAAAGCGATCTGATCCATGAATATGGAATGTCTTTTTTAAAAAAAGACATCAATAAATACAGTTTTTCATTTAATTTTTTTCAAAACAATAAAGAATGTTTTTCTTTATTTGGTGGGTGGTGGTGGAGGGTGGAGGGATTGAGCAAAATGAAAAAAAATAAGAGAAAGAACTCATGAACACAGACAATAGTGTGGTGATTGTGGGCAGGGGTGGGTGGGGGTGGATAAAAATTGTTTAAACAATATTTTGGAGTTTCAGTCTACAAGTTTTGAATTTCTTTTGTTAAATTTTATATTTAAGTATTTTATTTGTTTAATGCTATTGTGTATGGAATTACTCTCTTAATTATATTTCCAGAATGTTCCTTGTAAGTGCATAGAATATATTTGATAATTGCATAGAGTTATTATATGTTACTACTTACTTAACCTTTTAATTAGTTCTAGTAGCTTTTTTAGTATATTCCTGAGGATTTCCTTTAAACAAGATAATATCAAACTGGATGATGTTTATATCTCTTTTTTTTGCCTAACTTTTTTTGTAGAACCTCCAGTACAATTCTAAATAGAAGTAACAAGAGTGGACATCCAATCATATTCTTGATTTTAAGAGGTGAGATTCTATTTTTCACTATGAAGTATGCTATAGATTGGGGGTTTTTTCATAGATGCACTATTTCATGTTGAAGAAATTTCCTCCTATTTCTAGTTTGTGAGTATTGTTAGAAATAAAGTGTTTTGTATTTTGTCAAATGGTTTTTTCTACATCTTTAGATATGTTTGTATATTCTCCACCATTCCATTAATGTGGTATATTACATTGATTTCACAACTGAAAATTAATTTCGCATTCCTCAGATATATGCCACTTGACAATAATCTTTAATCCGTATTTTATGGTGATGGATTTTACTTGCTAGTATTTCCTAGAGGACTTTTTCATCTAAACTCGTAAGGTGTATTAGTCTGTGGTTTTCTTCACTTACAGTATCCTTTATCTGATTTTGGCATCAGGGTGATACTGGCCTCACATAATGTGTTGGGATGTGTTCTAACCCCCGCCTCCTGTTTGAAAAAGATTGTGTAATATCATTTAAATGCAATCATGTAATGTAATGTCATTTGTTCCTGGCTTCCTTTCATTAGAGTCATACTCTTGAGGTTCATCTATGTTGTAGAATCATGTATAATAACTTGTTCTTTTCTATGCTAAATAGTATTCCATTTTAAAACACATTTTGTTTATCTGTTCACAAATTGATGGGCATTTGGATTGTTTAAAGTTTTTGATACTTGCATAAAGGTTTTTATGTAAACATGTTTTTATTTCATTTGAGACATAACCTGAAATGGAATTACTGGGTTTTATGCTAAGTTTATTCTTCTTAAGAAACTACCAAATTGATTTCCAAAGTGACTATGTATATCATTTTACATTTCTATCAGTAATGCATGAGGGTTTCAGTTTCTCTGTATCCTTGTCAACACATGGTATTGAGTATATTTTTATTATGATGATAATGGTTATTATTATTATAATTCTAATGGGTGTGTAATGAATCTCATTGTGGTTTTAACTTACATTTCCCTAAAACCTATAGATGCAGAGTATCTTTCATGTACATTAGCCATTCATACATGGGTGAAATGTCTCTTCAAATCCCTTGTCCATTTTTAAATGGCAGAACCCAAATCAATTTTATTAGTGTTATTGTCTTGTTAGAGTTATTTAGATTGTTATTGATTGATTACTCACATTATTGACTTGAGTTCTTTATTCTAGGACAGGATTTTTTTCTGGGAGTTTGATGGTTTTACAACTTATATTTGTCTTGAATCCATTTCAGGGTGTGTGTGTGTGTGTGTGTGTGTGTGTGTGTGTGTGTGTGTGTATAGTGTCAGACAGGAATTTAGTTTTACTTTTCATGGGAATATCCAAATATCCCAGCACCATGTATTGAAGCGACTATCTTTTCTTCATTGGATATCCTTGCTTCATTTGTCAGTATTAGTTAACTGTTAATGCATGGGTTTATGTCTGGATTCTCAATTCTGTTTCATTTGTCTATGTGTCTGTTTTATTGGCAGTACCAATATTTTTAAATTGCTATGGCTTTGTAATATTGTCTTATATCAGGAAGTGTGATGCCTGGTTTGTTGTTCTTATTGAGGATTGCCTTGGCTATCTGGGGTCTTTTGAGGTTCCATACAGATTTTGATATATTTTTTTCTATTTCTGTGAAGAATGTCATTTGAATCCTTACAGGGATTGTATTGAATCTATAGATGGCTTGAATGGTATGCATCTTGACAATGTTAATTCTTTCAGTCCATGAATATGGGATCTGTCCATTGATATGTCTTTAATATCTTTTATTAATGTCTAATAGTTTAATGTGCATATTTTTTACCTATTGGCTACATTTATTCTTAAGTATTTTATTGTTTTTGATGCTATTGTTAATGGGATTATTTAACTTAGTTTTTTTAGATAATTTGGCATTAGTGTATAGAAATGCTACTGATATTTGTATGTAATTTTGTATCCTGCAACTTTACTGAATTTATTGATTATATCTAACAGTTTTTCTTGCAGGCTCTTTAGGATATCCTATATAATAAAAGGGTAATATACAAATTGACCCTAACAGCGGAACGACCAGAACAACCGCTCGACCAGTCACTATGAGGCTCACTGACCACCTCTTGGTTCCTTTCCCCGGCTGGCAGGCTCCGATCGGCCAATGGCAAATGGGAAACCAGGGGTGGGTGGTGGGGGACACAGGTGGCACCAGGCCAAGGCCCCCACCCCACCAGTCGCCCCACACAGAGGGCAACCTGTGGTGGGGGCTGGGCCGGCGAGCAGGTGGGAACAGCTGATCTCTCTGTCCCTTCCCCCAGCTGTTAGGCTGTGATTGTCCAATGGCGAATGGGAAACGGGGTGGGTGGTGGCAGGGGGTGGGACCAGTGAGTGGGCAGAAGGCCAACCTCTTGGTTCCTCCCCCTGGCTGGCAGGCTCCGATCACATGATGGCGAACAGGGAACGGGGGTTGGGTGGCAGTGGGGGACATGGCTGGCTGCGGGCAGCCGGGGAATATGGCCCTGATCGCAGCCCAGGCCTAGTGTGTGCGGGTCTCTAGTTCTATATATAAAATCATGTCATCTGCAAATAGAGACAATTTTACTCCCTTCTTTTCAATATTGATGCCATTTATTTATTTACTTATTTTTGCATGATCGATCTGGCTAGAACTTCCACTACTATCTTAAATGGGAGTAATGAGAGTGGGCTCTCTCGCATTATTCATGGTCTTAGAAGAAAAGGTTTCAGCTTTTCACTGTTGAGTATGATGTTAGCTGTGGGCTTGTCATGTGTAGCCTTAACTGTATTGAGGTATGTTCTTTCTATACCTAATTTGTTGAGAGTTTTTATCATGAATGGATATGGAATTTTCACAAATACTTTTTCTACTAAGATTATTATATGATTTGTACCTTTTATTCTATTAATGTGATGTATCACATGTACTAATTTGCATATGTTGAAACATTCTTTTATCCCAGGGTTAATCCTACTTGATTAGGGTATATGGTCTTTTTAATATGCTGCTGAATTCAACTTGTCAGTATTGATCATTTTTACATTTATATTCATCAGCGATATTGGCCTGTTGGGGATTTGAATCTCACAGAACTGCATTCCAAGCTCCCTGGCTAGATGGGGCCACTGGCTTAGGTCTCCACAGGTAGTCACTGGCTGGATCTTTGCTCATTTACCACTCACTGTACATAGGGATGTCAGATGGTGTATGCAGCTTTCTGGGTGCTCTGATTAGGTTTACTGGTCAAAGGGGGTGAAGTCTATATTTAGCAGTGTGCAGGGCTATGAAATAGCTTCTTTGCCTAGGTGAGGCTGCACTCATCCCCCTGGATGAATGGGGCTATTGGATTGGGCTCTCTAGTTAAGTTCTGTAAGCTATGCAGCTTCTTAGGCCTGTTTTCTTGGTCAGGAGAAGCTTGGGGTAGCACTCAGCTATAAGCAGCTCAATGAATTAGCTTCCTTACCTGGGAAAAGTGATAGAACAGACACCAAGGCTAGCAAAGCTTGTTGTTTGGGTTCTCAAATCAGGTAGAACTATCACCAAGTCACCTGGAAAGATGGGGCTAGCATCCTGGCTCTTCCTCTAGACCAGTGGTTCTCAACCTTCTGGCCCTTTAAATACAGTTCCTCATGTTGTGACCCAACCATAAAATTATTTTCATTGCTACTTCATAACTGTAATGTCGCTACTGTTGTGAATCGTAATGTAAATATCTGATATGCAGGATGGTCTTAGGCGACCCCTGTGAAAGGGTCGTTCGACCGCCAAAGGGGTCGCGACCCACAGGTTGAGAACCGCTGCTCCAGACAGATCTACTGGCTGAGGGCACCACTGGGAGTAGGTATTCAGTCTGCCAGGACGGAATTACAGCACTGGTTGCTGTAGTCCTTGGCCCCATTCTGTCATAGTTCTGATCTCCAGTAGCCAAGGCGCATGTGGTGAGATCTGAGTGGGCCTCCTGGGAGGTGACCCACAATGCTGGGGAAGCTGAATTTCCACCTTGATCTCCCCGCCCCTCTGAGGAAACCATAGGTCCAGAGGGCACTCCTGTTGTGGCACCGTGCCATCCTGGAGGAGAGGGGATGCAGTCAGAGTGTAACTATTCCTCTTACCCTTACAGTGCAGTCCTTCTTGGTGTCTGTGGTCCAGGGGGCTGCTTCAGCTTCATCCCCTTGTTTTAGGATTTCACAATGGTGTATTTCCTGTGAATAGTTGCTAGTTGGTCGTCTTGTGAGGGGAACTGAAGTCAGGAACATTCTATGTCACCATCTTGATGACCTTACTCTGAACTTAGGTTTCCTCTTGTAGTTTGATGTGAGCCCTTTGCACATCTCCATGTGAGTCAATCAACACTAGCTTACTATCTTTATCTTAGAACCATGCCCTCTTTGCCATTTTCAGAGATCTCTGAAGGTCAAGGCAACATGATGTGTTCTCTGGCCTTGCTGCCTCTGAATTCTAAGCACTGTCTTCTGGCCTATATAATTTCAATTATAAATATCCCAAGTGAAACTAGGGAGCTCCATAACATGGAGCAACTATAATCATCTATCTCACCCTTTTGAGGATAACCATCCTTGAGCTTTCCAGAGAATCCCATCTACCCTCACCAGTGAAGAGTGTGTCTGCTATGCCCTCCATAAAAGACAGCAGGTTGCTTTCAGCAGTAAATCCATTCCTGTGTGTGTTTTTTAAATATATAATTTGGTTTGTTTTTGAAAATAAATAGTAGGCTCTGACATTACATTTTAATTCCTAAATGCTGGCCTTTAAGTTTTAGTATATCTCCAACAGGTTCTAGTGATAGGGCAATTGACTCTTCTTTTCTTCCTAATTCTCTTCTTTTCTTCTTAATTCCATGTCAGCATTTTATTGAACAATTAATTGAAAGCATCAGAGCTCACTCAACTTCAAAACTTCTTAAACCTGAGTTAATTTAAAAGGTTTTGGGATTGAATACAAAACTAAGTGTAAATAATATCTATTTTTAATGTCCTAGATCTTTTACCACTAAATGAAAGTTTTTCTTCAATGTGTATTTTGAGTCATACTAACATTTTTCAAAAGCTTTTAATATTTTCCTTTCCAACATTTTTCATAAAGAATCTTCATGAGAGCTATAAAATGTCTCATTACTCCAGAGTCATATGGAAGTTTTAAATGTCTAATAATATCATGGACTCTCTTCCTTCTTATCTCTATATCCCCAATTCATACCTAATATGACTCATCACATTTATAGATGAAGAATGGAATTATAAAGGCTGGAAACCTATTCTAAAATGAACTATTTTGGTAAGTGAAGGAGAATTACCCTTGAAGTAAGGTGGTGAATGTTTCTCTGAGGGGAAAAAATAGAAATGCAAGAGTGTATGCCTTATTGGGTTAATTCTTGATTTTCACATATATATATATATATTGGTGATAAAGTACACTGAAAATTAGCAATGTCTAGGGAGAACTGTACTACAAAACCATTATAGATTTACAATGCAAATATGTCTGTGTCAAACAAGGTTAAAATTGTTTTATTCAGAGATGAAAATGCTGTGCTCATAATTTTCATTTTATCTTTTTTTCCAGCTGAATAGAGAAAATAATTGGAAGTAGTTCATAAAATAATGTAATAGCAGAAAACTTTTTAAGAATAATCACATGTAAATTAAGAGGTTTGGGATACATAATGACAGAAGTCATTTGAGTTTTGGCACATGTTAATAGTATTGTGGAGGAATTTAACCTAACATTTATTCAAGTTATGTTAGGTAGATGAATATTATGATAATCTTCCTAACATACCTTTTTAATTGCTTTTTATATCTGGATATGAGGCAATTATGTTAGGATAAAAAAAAGTATTGTCCTATTGCAAGGGCAAGGGCAGGGGCAGGGGCAGGGGCTGGGGCTGGGGCTG
>NW_005371786.1:14627-17478 GCF_000412655.1 Myotis brandtii | reverse complement strand
GTGTACATGCCTAAAAAGTGATTATATTTTTAATGCTTAGTTATGAATGGTACTGGAGTGTTTTTTGATGTTGTTTATTCTGGATTAATATTCTCAAACACATGATGTGCTCTTAGAGTGCATAGTTTATTTTTGTATTCCTAGAAATTTTCTTGAATTATAGTTCTGGGTTCTTTTAGCCTTTTTATTTAAGACTCCTATTACCTATGAGATGGCTCTTTTTTATTATTTCCAATATTATTCCATTTTTTCTAATTTCTTGTATCACTTTCTTCAGATTAAAAATATTTTCTCCTTATTACCAATTTTTTTTAGTTTGGTCATCTTATTTTTAAGTTTTACAAATTTGTTTTTTATATCTTTTTGTTTCAGTTTGTTTTGTAATAGTATTTAATAGTTTTGATCTGTCCCAAGTGAAGAGCAGTTCACAAATATTCTGAGGTACCAGGCAGACTCAATATAGAATGAAAGAACATGGGTTGAGGCAGAATATCAGTTATTTATTTAAGAAATAACATTTTTTACTGTGGCCTCAGTTCTAGGCTAAGCACTTTTGAAATATCAAATCATTTAATATTTCCAACAGCTCTTTATAATGGGTTCAATTATTACCCCTGTTGTATGGATAAAGAAACTCAGAGGTTAAGCAACTTGCTGCATATCAGATCTAGTAGAGACATCGAAATTTGCACAAATGTAGTGTGCTTACAGACAAAGACCATCCCTTCATCATTAAGTTTGAGTGTATATGGTTAAGAATAACAGAAAGGGTCATTTTGTACTGTGAAGACAAAGGATTTAATTAAAGTTACTCAGGCTCGTTGCAAGTTATAGGATTCTTCCTAATAATTCAAAGTAGCACCAAAAGATTTGATGACTACAATTTTAAGAAGTAATAATGCAGAGCTCAAGAAAACAGGCAGTCTCTAAAGTCAGAAAGCAAACTTATTTCCACTAGAAAAGCTAGAAGTATTGTTTCTAATGAGAAACACCAACAGTTGTCTTTTTCTCTTCAGACAGTAAGATATCAAATTAATTTGCATGCAGTGCTCATTAATTTACCCGATAGGTGTTTTGAAAACTCAACAGACTAACCTTAAACTATTAATAATGTTCTTCAACTGCCTCAGTTTAAGAAAAAAAAATAATGATATTGATAACTACGTTCTAAAGCTGAATTTTCTTTGCACATCAAAGGGAATATTCCAATGAAATTTAAACAGTATTTTTGAATAGATATATAAATTGATTCCATGTTATAAGGTATTTGCAATTTTGAGATTACATACCATTGAGTTTGTGCCAGAGCCATGGTTTTTCTAAGATGTTGTCAGGCATTGTCTAAGCACAGTAGGGGGTCTAGTGTCATCCCAGTCCTGTGGTGCATGGCTGCTCTAATGAAGGATTACCAAGGTTAATGTAGGTCAAACAAGACAAAGACCAGGATTAAGTCCAATATGAAGAAAAGAAAGAGGATGGAGAATTATTGCCCGTGATCCCTGATTCATCTTACTCTGGGCTGTTTCTTCCTATCATTAAAATTTAAAAAAAATGTTAAGGAATTACCATTGGTATCAGACACTTCACATTAGATGAATACATTATGAATATTAGTCATTGAAGTCTTTAAATACTTGCTGATATAAAACAATGGAAAAAATAAATGTACTCCCTTAGAAATAGCAAAGGTATAATATCTATGTATAAAGTACCCTATACAAAAGTAGTGGTGTTTAACTAGATCTTGCTTTTTAAATAGTTTTATCCCCCGGTAGTAGAGATGGATTTAATACAATCTATTAACAATGTTCTCCAAGTGCACTTTCCCACCAGGAGCCATGTATTTGAATGCTAGGTAGTCAGAATCCAGTAGTTGGTGTTTAATTTTCAAAGTGTTGCTAATTGACTCCTACAAAGATTTAGGTCAGGCAATGGGAAAATCGGATGAAAAAGTAGTCACTTAAGCACTGAAGGGAAAGGAAAATGTCAACTTTACTGATTTTAATTTAGTTATTTAAAACTAACCAATAAATAAGAACCAATGGCTAACTCTTCCCATGTTCATTTTTCCTGTGTTTCACATTACAATTGGTGTTTGTTTCCTCTAATGTAAAAATGGAATAGCACTGATGCCTAATTTACAGGGTTATAGTAAAGAAAAAAAATGAGGTATTATAATTAACACGTCTAACACATGCCTGGCATATTGTGGTGATTCAATGGTTGCTCTTAACTCATTGGGGGTTAAACAACATGAGTATCATTAATAAACATTAGTTGAAGAAGAAAATGAACAAGGTTGATACCTGGGGAAAAATAACTTTTTATGTTTAAAAATATATATTGTATATTTTATAAACATACTGAATATTTTAATATAAATATACACTATATTTTTATAACTTTACATTTTTTACAAATATAACTTTTCTGGGTTTCCTAAAATTAGTACTGTATGTACTTTTAATATCAAATATATGTAAATATGGAATCCTATCTAATGAAAGAGTAATATGCAAATTGACCATCACTCCAACACACAAGATGGCTGCCCCCATGTGGACACAAGATGGCCGGCAGGGGAGGGCAGTTGTGGGCGATCAGACCCCAGGGGAGGGCAACTGGGAGGGGCCAGGCCTGCAGGGGAGGGCAGTTGGGGGGGGAACCAGGCCTGAAAGGGAGGGCAGTTGGGGGCAATAAGGCCTGCAGAGGAGGGCAGTTAGGGGTGACTGGGCCGGCAGAGGAGGGCAGTTGGGGGGGGACCAGCCCTGCATGGGAGGTCAGTTGGGGGCAATCCGGCCAGCAGAGGAATAGTTAGGCATCGATCAGGCTGGCAGGGGAGTGGTTAGGG
>NW_005371786.1:4986-8885 GCF_000412655.1 Myotis brandtii | reverse complement strand
CTCATCCACCCCGAAAAGGAAAGCAAACTGTCGCTGGCGATTCTGATCAACACACTGTCCGAAGTCTAGGAGATCTGTGTCGCTAAATTTCAGCCCTTGGAAGGTGGGGATCTTCTCCTGAATCCCATCCAGCAGCTCCTCAGCACGAACTGCTCAAAACAATGAATGCCTCATGGATCTTCACACCTCCAGTAAATATCAAATAACATCCCACGTAGCCCTTCCCATCTGCATTGAGTTTCCAGGAGCTTTGCTCAGCCTTAATTGACCGCAGGTTGGACATGGCCACTTGCCCTCGCCTAGCAGGTCCTATGTATTTGTCAAATTATAGCTCCAAGTCTCCCATTCCTTGAAGACTATCAATGGATATTTGTAGAGCACAACTTCTATTTTTTATGTTTAAGAAAGAAAGAAATGGAATTCAAAAAATAATCTAAAACATTTCATTTAATTGTAACAGTCTTCTTACTGGACAAGTATAGTAACAATCAAAGAAAGCTAGAAGCAAGAAAAGGTCAGAGTACCTTCCTATGTGCCAGGCACTGAGAATACAGTAGGACACAAGGTAGACAGTCCTGTCCTAGTGTGGCTTCCAGGCTGTGTCTTCCTGTATAAGAAGGAGGGGTGTGTGTGATAGACACAAGGTGTCTGCTGGGAGTGCCCAGGGGTCAACTCCTCTCTCATAACTTAACTTCCATTATCAGGTGGTGTCAATGATTGAAAAGGGCTGACTTCATTTTTGATAAGAGTGATTTATTTTGGAGCAACTGGAACGGTCTAGTCAACAGCGTTATGCTTTTATGACATGGGGTGGGTGGGAAGGAGTGGGTTCTTAGTGCAATAGGGTAAGATGTGACTGGAGGGGGAGAGCAACATGGAAAGAAGCAGCACTTACTCTTTACCCCTGTCAAGGCAGGGATGTGATAGTAATAGAATGGCAGTGCCGGGGCAGCAGCAGCCACCTCCTTTAGGAAAGCAGTGAGGTCATCGTTGTTCTGTGGCTTGAGAAAGAAAGGCGCCATAAGAGCGATGCCATCGGCCCCAATTTCTGCTGCATGTTTGGCCAGTTCTTGGGACTCCTTCAAGCTCAGGGCTCTTACATGAATTACCACTTGATCCAACTTGTTCCTCCCTTTTGTCACCCACTCCTCTGCGACCCAGCGGTGCTCTGAGATGCTCAGAGACAGGCCTTCTCCCGTGGTGCCATTCACAAAAATATTCCTCACTCCCTGTTTTTCCACAAGATAATCCACGTACTGACCAATGACTGAAAGGTTGATTTCTCCATGCTCAGTCATTGGCCGAGGTAGTTATAGGTACAAAGGGGAAAAGGGGCGAAATATCAAATCATTTAATGTTTCCAACAGCTCTGTATAATGGGTTCAATTATTACCCCTGTTGTATGGATAAAGAAACTCAGAGGTTAAGCAACTTGCTGCATATCAGATCTAGTAGAGACATCGAAATTTGCACAAATGTAGTGTGCTTACAGACAAAGACCATCCCTTCATCATTAAGTTTGAGTGTATATGGTTAAGAATAACAGAAAGGGTCATTTTGTACTGTGAAGACAAAGGATTTAATTAAAGTTACTCAGGCTCGTTGCAAGTTATAGGATTCTTCCTAATAATTCAAAGTAGCACCAAAAGATTTGATGACTACAATTTTAAGAAGTAATAATGCAGAGCTCAAGAAAACAGGCAGTCTCTAAAGTCAGAAAGCAAACTTATTTCCACTAGAAAAGCTAGAAGTATTGTTTCTAATGAGAAACACCAACAGTTGTCTTTTTCTCTTCAGACAGTAAGATATCAAATCAATTTGCATGCAGTGCTCATTAATTTACCCGATAGGTGTTTTGAAAACTCAACAGACTAACCTTAAACTATTAATAATGTTCTTCAACTGCCTCAGTTTAAGAAAAAAAATAATGATATTGATAACTACGTTCTAAAGCTGAATTTTCTTTGCACATCAAAGGGAATATTCCAATGAAATTTAAACAGTATTTTTGAATAGATATTTAAATTGATTCCATGTTATAAGGTATTTGCAATTTTGAGATTACATACCATTGAGTTTGTGCCAGAGCCATGGTTTTTCTAAGATGTTGTCAGGCATTGTCTAAGCACAGTAGGGGGTCTAGTGTCATCCCAGTCCTGTGGTGCATGGCTGCTCTAATGAAGGATTACCAAGGTTAATGTAGGTCAAACAAGACAAAGACCAGGATTAAGTCCAATATGAAGAAAAGAAAGAGGATGGAGAATTATTGCCCGTGATCCCTGATTCATCTTACTCTGGGCTGTTTCTTCCTATCATTAAAATTTAAAAAAAATGTTAAGGAATTACCATTGGTATCAGACACTTCACATTAGATGAATACATTATGAATATTAGTCATTGAAGTCTTTAAATACTTGCTGATATAAAACAATGGAAAAAATAAATGTACTCCCTTAGAAATAGCAAAGGTATAATATCTATGTATAAAGTACCCTATACAAAAGTAGTGGTGTTTAACTAGATCTTGCTTTTTAAATAGTTTTATCCCCCGGTAGTAGAGATGGATTTAATACAATCTATTAACAATGTTCTCCAAGTGCACTTTCCCACCAGGAGCCATGTATTTGAATGCTAGGTAGTCAGAATCCAGTAGTTGGTGTTTAATTTTCAAAGTGTTGCTAATTGACTCCTACAAAGATTTAGGTCAGGCAATGGGAAAATCGGATGAAAAAGTAGTCACTTAAGCACTGAAGGGAAAGGAAAATGTCAACTTTACTGATTTTAATTTAGTTATTTAAAACTAACCAATAAATAAGAACCAATGGCTAACTCTTCCCATGTTCATTTTTCCTGTGTTTCACATTACAATTGGTGTTTGTTTCCTCTAATCTAAAAATGGAATAGCACTGATGCCTAATTTACAGGGTTATAGTAAAGAAAAAAAATGAGGTATTATAATTAACACGTCTAACACATGCCTGGCATATTGTGGTGATTCAATGGTTGCTCTTAACTCATTGGGGGTTAAACAACATGAGTATCATTAATAAACATTAGTTGAAGAAGAAAATGAACAAGGTTGATACCTGGGGAAAAACATAAAGTTTGTACAAAATGAAAAGGCATAGAAGATATCTTTAAAAAATTACAAATGTAGGACAACAGCACATATAATCAAATAAAACATTAGAAGACCTTCAAGAAGAATTCATGTTTTGTGGGGGGGGAAAAGACAGTTTCTTAAATATATGTGAATTGAGAAGACAGGAAGGGAAGATTATAAGACCCTTGAGAGAGATTGAAATGAATTCAATGACAGAAGAGACAAATGCAGGAAGAAAAATGAATGACTTATTGGTTTTAGTGCTCATAAGGGAAAGCTTGAAGTTGTACTAGAAAGTGAAAAGTTTCCCAGAGGGAGATGGCAAACTCCTGAAACCAAAGAACTGGAAAATCATTTACATAGGTAACATCTCATTATAATGAAACCTACCCTACCTTTAAATTGTTTTATGGGGGAAAATTTTTGTTGAAATGATTTCAGGTGTGAAAGCCTCTAAAATTGACAGATTTGGGCATAATAGTCAGTGGATATCTGCACATGCAAAAATACAGAGAATAATGCTTTGTGCTCACAGAGGAGCATTATTTATCATAGAGATGTATAGGACTTCTGTAAAAATAGAAAAAGAATGTTTAAGTACATCATAAAATTTATATGATGAAACATTTTACCTAAAAATAATGCTTATAAAAGTAATTAATGTCAGTAAATACATGTGATATAATATTAAATAAAATTACATATAATAATTAAAATTGTGAAAGATTAAGTAACCAAAGAAAAAAAGACTGAATAGATTTATAACAAAATGTTAAAAAGAATTCTCTGTGTCTTG
>NW_005371786.1:0-4482 GCF_000412655.1 Myotis brandtii | reverse complement strand
CAGGCCTGTAGGGGAGGGCAGTTAGGGGTGACCAGGCCAGCAGGGGAGGGCAGTTGGGGGTGACCAGGCTTGCAGGGGAGGACAGTTAGGGGTGACCAGGCCTGCAGGGGAGGGCAGTGAGGGGCAATTGGGCTGACAGGGGAGCAGTTAGGCATCGATCAGGCTGGCAGGGGAGTGGTTAGGGAGTGATCAGGCTGGCAGGCAAAGCAGTTAGGGGCAATCAGGCAGGTAGGCGAGCGGTTGGGAGCCAGCAGTCCTGGATTGTGAGAGGGCAGTCAGACATCCCTCAAGGGGTTCCAGATTGGAGAGGGTGCAGGCTTGGCTGAGGGACACCCCCCATGCATGAATTTCATGCACCGGGCCTCTAGTTTTATTTATAAAATCTGTATTTTGTAAATAAGTACAGGTATGAAGTTTTAAAAGTCAAGCAGTTCTATTAAGGTTTATCATTAAAAACTATATTCCCTGTTCTACATTTTTTGCTCTTTCAAGACATCCACTTTCACAACTTTTAACTGTTTCTTCTATTGACATCTATATTTCTAAATAAGTGACATTTATTTTTAAATGATTATTTATTGACATTGATGCGGGAAACAGATTTGATTCTATCACACCTCTGCCCTCAACACCCATGCAAGTATTTTCTTTCTTTATTCTTCCAATACATTTATCTCATATATATATGATAATATGTGCTGATATATGTGAGAATATACTGAGGATGTATATGACAATATATAAAATGTCGTATATATTTATATATATTAAATTACTATTTTTTGTTTATCCACAGTGTAATCATATAGTGTAATGTGCTTATTTTATTCTCATCCTTGAACAATTTTTTTTCACTGCAGTTTAATAATTGCTTCTTTTTATTGCCATTTTTATAGGAACCTATTCCCACACTGTCAGAGATGTAAATCTCTTCTCAATATATTCAAATAAAATCAAGTAAGATCTTAGTTCAAGGTCCCTAAAACAGAACCTGAGAAAGAGAATTGGATGCATTTAACTTATTGGGTAAGCATACTCAGGAGAAGAGGAGTGAGAGAAACCCTGGTCTGGGATAGGAAATAAGCAAGGATGTACTAGCAGTCTTTCAACTGGGGTTTAGCTTTTGTCTGATCCCAAGGGGGAGAGCCAGGGCAACAATAGCTCTGAGGAGACAGTTACTGGCCTTGTAGGGCAGGGGTGTGGAGTTTATAACCATCTATTCCTTAGCCAGGACATTTTCCCAGGTGAAGAGATGGATGGATGCCCTAAGCATCTATTACCTGGAGGATGAGGTCACTGGCCCCATAAAGTGGATTGGGACATGGTACAACATCCAATATATGTGCACTCTCACTTTCTCCTTTCTCCCTCCCTCCTTCCCTCTTTTCTCTCTCTGTCTTGGGGACACTTGTTTCTGAGTATCCAAATATAAGGATATGTAGGTTTTTCTCTTGTGATGACCAGGTTCTCTAGAGAGCAATCTAGTCCTTGCCTGAGGTATCTATTCTTTATTTTCAGCATTCTTGGGGCCAATGAGAGGGAATAGTCTAATTGGTCATATTCTGTAGCACATAGGCATTCATGTATGTGTTATGTTTGTTCTGCTCTTCTGCTTATGACCTTGAGCCCAGTCCTCTGTCAGGAGATAAAGAGGCAATAAAGGGGTCGAAACTCTGGGAGTCAAATTGCTTCTTAGATAGACTTTGAACAAATGCTTCTGTTTGTAGTCCTACTCTACAAAAGGATCTGGTTTCACCTACCTCAACCATTCCAGGGTTTTGTGACACAAAAGTTTTGTCATTTTCTACCTTCCCACTGAATGCTGGCTTCGCTTTTCACATTCCCTGGTCTGTGTAGTACGTTGTAATGTGTCTTCCTGCTTTTGAGCTATAAAATTCCTTTGATTTCAAATCTGCTGCCATTCCTTTCCAATTTTCTTTATTTGGGGGGCTTTAATCCTTTTCTCTCCCTAATTATTATTTTCAATTCTAGGAGATAAATACATGTTTAGTTTAGCATGGTGAATGAAGGACACTTGTTTTTAACAAAGTATATTTTAATGTTCTTTATTTTCAGCTATGTTGACAAAAATGTAAAAACCAATTAGTAGTTATGTTTTAGTTGTATTATGGACATCCTCAGATTATCTTTGTTAAGCAAAGTGAAAATAAAATGCAGTAAAATAAAAGTGGTAACATATCTTCCTTTAGCAAAGAGAGTCCATGAACATGAATAAACACTAGACTTTATAGGGACAATACCTAGCACCTGTAGGATTGAATTGTTTGTATTTGTGTGTAGAAGGTACATTGATCCTGCGTGAAATCCTGGTTTATATTGTGTCTCACAACTAATGTTGTGTGTGTGGATCCAGGATGAGACTTCGGATTCTCAAAATGCTCAGCATATAAGATTCTGTAATATGCAAGTGGAGAATGCACTTCTCATGGCCTCCAGTCCATATATAAGTCAGCTTTCAGTCTTTTGTTTCCAGAATGAAGTTTTTTGGACTCTATCTTCACTGTAATAGATGGCCATAATAAAAAGAAAACCTGCCTTTCTGGGGAATAACTCAGCCAAGGAAATCCATTTTTATGAGGAAGCCTACTTTCTCTTGGGAGAAACTTTGATTGGGTTAGAATCCATATAAACAGTTCCTGCTGGGGTGTTGATAAGGGAATATCACAATGGTTTGGTATTATTATCATTTGACACTATATGAATAAAAGTTGTTACTATTTTGCTCAAGTAATAATTAAAATATTGATTTATAGGGTACTTTACATTTCTTACAATGTTATCCCATCAATGGCTACTTTTATTCTTATTATAGTACTGAAAACCATGAACACATGGCACTATTCATATGGAACAGATAAAGTAACTGTTGAATGAATTGCGAAATGTACCACAGCTATTTAAGCAGCAAAGCAAAGTGCAGAATTGGTGTCCTGTGATCCGAGTCCTGTATTCTTTCAACTTCACAGCTCTGACTCTTTAATTTGCTCTGCACTAACAGACACCTTAAGTGCTTTGTTCTAAGTTGCCTTGCAAGTTTTTTTTTAAGAAAAATACTTATGTTATTTGTAACTACTGTAAAGATAGTTCAAGTTATGTCATCTCCTTGACAGAATCACCTCTGTCATTCATTGAATCTATACTTCCAGTTGTAGCTGTTACCAACTAGACTCCTGTTTACTATTCATGTTTCCACAGAGTCTGAACTTTGCCTTTTATTTGAGGTTTGTGCATATACCTCTGTGATATTCATTCTTAGTTTTGCACTATTTCTCCTCCTGCCATCAAATTATGTCTGTCCCTTGCTATCTCCAAAGCTCTCTGGGTTGATAGAAGTTAGTACAAGCCGTTCCAAGGGAAACAGGAAAGCCCTTGTTCACATGGTACAGTCTGGGTAGTGGTTGGAGGGACTAGGACAAATGCATATTATTACTTGAGCATATGAGATATACTTCCTTAGTGCAGGGGTTATCTGCCTTAGAAATAAGGCTCACAGGTGTTCTTAAAAGTTGCACTCAGTCATATGTTACAACAATATGGTCTCTAAGAGCCGTGGAGAATCGGCAGCATTGCTCCAAAGTTGCTGTTGAATAGGTTTTGGGGTGTTAACTGCATATTTCAGAAATAGATTTTCCAAGTACCAACAGCATAAAATATATTTTGTATATAGTTTTAAATACAGCTGTCTACTACATAATGACATTTTGGTCAACAAGAGATGGCTTATTGAGTGGTCTCATAGGATTACAGTGAAGCTGAAAAATTTCCATCACCTAGTGATGTCATAGCAGTCTTAATGTCATAGCACAATGCATTACTCACACATCTGGGGTGATGCTTGTGTAAAGAAACCTACTGTGCTGCCAGGGGTATATAAGCACAGCACATACAACCACAGCAATAAGTTGTAGCATCTAGGTTTGTGTAAGTGCACTCTGTGATGTTCAAATGACAAGGAAATCGCCTAATGACTCATTTCTCAGAATGTATACCCATCATCAAGTGGTACATGACTATAGTTCATTGTACAATTTCCAGCAATATAAAGAAATATAATTCTGTAATAATATTTCCTTTGAGGTGCTGAAAGTAGTTTTTTTAAGTGAAGGAGAGAATGGAGTCATCTGTGAATGTAGTATTTTCAACAGAGTTGAGAAGAACAACTGCAAAATGACCTCAAGGAATTAATGTTGTATCCCACTAAAATGATGTTTCCCAGAGTGGAGAGGTCCAGCTGCTTGATTCTTAGTGAGTGTATCCTAATTTTATCTAAATCTTACCAGACAGTCTGTCTATGTGCCAAAAGCTCCAGTTGAAACCAGGGTAAAATTTGACAAGGTCAGGGACTTTAGCCATCCAATTGCCAGTAGCAGGCAAATGTTCCAGGATACCTGATATTAAGAAGTGAGTAAATTCATTGTCAAGTTATGATGCTATGAAGGTGTGTGTGTGTGTGTGTGTGTG
>NW_005371785.1:0-752 GCF_000412655.1 Myotis brandtii | reverse complement strand
AAGAGAAAAAGAAAAAAAAAGGAGTGCAGAAATGAGAGTGGGAAAAGGGAGAGAAAAAAAACGTAAGAGAGAGAATGAAATAGAAGTGGGGAAGAGACTATTTATATGGGGAGAAAACTCTAATAGAACCGCCACTAATCCCAATGAATTCCAGTAACAGATTCCTGGAGATGAATGCAAACTACAAACAACCACTAATATCAAGCAAGGCAAGGGAAAACAGAAGCACAAAAATAACTGGAGAAAGAAAAAAGAAAAAAGAAAAACAGAAAAATGAAAATAAAAAACAAAACAATCTCACAAACAAGCATAAAAAAATCAATATACTCAAAATCAAGCAAACACTAGCAAATCGACAGAGAGAGAGAAAAAAATTGGATAGTGAAGAAAGATAAGAGAGAGGTGTATATGGATTTAGAGCAAGGGATTGAAATTAGATATATAAGTAGGGTGAAATTTAGACAGGGGGTAAAAAGAAGGAGTAGAGAAAATCTAAAGCAGGAATAGGGTAAGAGAAATAGGACAACAAAAGGGGAAAAGTGAGGAAGAGAGTTTGGCTTAAAAGTAAAATTTAGATAGAGAAAAATGATGCTAAAGGAACGATGAAAATAGAGTGTAGAACACTAATCCCAAAATAAAATAAAGAAAAAATAAAATGACACTTTAAAAAATGGTAAAATGTTAGTAATAATACTAGTTAAAAATAAAAATGTACTAATTAAAAAGGTAAAATCAGGTGATGAAAAAAATAA
>NW_005371784.1:0-837 GCF_000412655.1 Myotis brandtii | reverse complement strand
TACAACTGTTGGGCAATTTTCCTAAGTGTCCGGGCCACGTAACCATCCTCAAGCATGATGGATTGGACACAGTGTTCATGAGTAGGTGGGACTGTAGTAAGGTGCCAGCATCTTCAATTACTGGGACACTGTTGCTATTGATGGATCTGAGAAAGTGTCTGGTCTTTGCCCCTGGCTCCTGGCACTGAGCTCATAAAACCCTGGGCATATCATGAGTGACAATTGTCTTTGGGATGCTGATGAGATGGCTCTTGGCTGAGGGTCCTGGAGAGAGTCAGGGTGGGGGCTGGTCCCCAGAAAGACCAAGCTGATCAGAGGGTTGGAACCTTCAGGCCCTAGAAGGAGGCAAGAGCAGGAGGAGCCTGAAATGTATCTCTACAACCAGAGTCCTGTGTGCAGGGACCCCTGGGCCAACGGGACAATGACGGCAAAAATGAGCCCTGATACTGTCAGATGGGGACACCCAGAGAATGAGACCAAAACTCCTACACAAACACAGTAACAGGCATCATATCCACAAAAGCAAAGAAACAACAAACACCCAGAAGAGAGGTTCTGAGGGCCTGACCCAGACCTGAGCTTCGGATGACGAGGGGCCTGGAGATGTGATTCATTCGAACAAGTGACAAGGCCTGTGTGTCCCTGTGAGCACAGGTCCTGGTGGGACAGGGAACACTGAGGGACAAGGTCAGAGGAGCAGAGAGGTGTCCCGGTTGAGGAGTGACCACGTCAAAGCCCACGATGCACTGAGCACCACCTGGGCACAGGCCGCGACCACACTCCGTCCTCACAGCCTCTCTCGTCCCCCCTGCAAAGAGCACAAAATACACAGGAATC
>NW_005371783.1:67035-67290 GCF_000412655.1 Myotis brandtii | reverse complement strand
GTATGAGGTCAGGTTGCACTGTCAGTCCGCGTGCCAAATGCAATCTGCAGCCAGTGCCTCATAAGCACGTTTCTTTATATACGAGAGGCCCGGTGCATTGCATTCGTGCATGGTGGGGGGCGGGGGTCCCTCAAACCGGCCGGCACCCTCTCCAGTTCGGAGCAGCTGGCGCCTAAATGCTCACCGGCCTGTCTGCCTGATTGCCCCTAACTGCTCCCCCCTGCTGGCCTGATCGCCCCTAACTGCCCTCCCCCG
>NW_005371783.1:61792-63942 GCF_000412655.1 Myotis brandtii | reverse complement strand
CGACCGGTCGACTGTCTGCCCCCTGGTGGTCAGTGCACGTCATAGCAAGAGGTTAAACAGCCTTAGCATATCATTAGCATAACACGCTTTGATTGGTCGAACGGCCGACCGGATCCTTAGCATAGCAGGCTTTTATTATATAGGATTAAAAAATAAATAAACGTTGCAGATCCTAAGCAAAACAAGACACTGGAACCCCAGAGATCCTGGGTAAAAGTGCGAAAGCCACACACACGGTGGAACTTTGGTTCTCAAACTTAATTCTTCCCGGAAGCCCTTGGGGGGGGGGGCCTGGGCCGGGGCTCTAACCATTGAGCAACACCAGCCAGGCCAGGGCCCTGCTCTCCTGATGTCGCCAAACCCCCACCACCTCCCAGAGGCCCTGCCTCCTAACACCATCTCCCCGGGGGACGGTGTCGGGCAAGTAATGTTTTCGTAAAAATTTCATCACTTCATTTTTACAATGTCCTGTTGCACATCATCTACACTAATAAAAGCGTAATATGCTAATTAGACCGGACAGCCGGGCGTCATTCCGGATGTCCTTCCGGACATCATTCCGGACAAAGTCACAGTAGTGGAGGCGGAGGCTGAGGCTGAGGCTGAGGCTGAGACTGAGGCGGTTAGGGGCGATCAGCCCAGCAGGGGGGAGCAGTTAGGGGGCGATCAGGCCGGCAGGCAGGCAGGGGAGCGGTTAGGAGCCAGCGGTCCCGGATTGCGAGAGGGATGTCCGACTGCCGGTTTAGGCCCGATCTGCAGGAATCAGGCCTAAACCGGCGGTCGGACATCCCCCCGAGGGGTCCCGGATTTGAGAGGGTGAAGGCCAGCTCCCCCCCCCACCCCGCAACCCCTCGTGCACAAAATTCGTGCACCGGGCCTCTAGTTCTTTTTAATAAAGAACATTGCATCCTGGCCGGTGTTGCCCAGTGGTTAGAGCATCCGCCCTCCCTCCCTCTCACCGAATGGGTCTTGGGTTTGGTTCCCGGTCAAGGGCACGTGCGTACTTGGCCTGCAAGTTCGATCCCTGGCCCCGGTTCCAGGGCGCGTGCAGGAGGCAACCAATCCGTGTGTCTCTCTCATATCGATGTTTCTCTCTCTCTCTCTCCCCTTCCCTTCCTTCCAATTTAAAAGGGCAAAGAAAAGGACATTGAAAAGCAACGTAACGTCAAAACGAAAAGGTGCACCGTGCAACACGCTACGATCCAGCAAGGTGTGTGGCATGTGGTTACCAGGAGAACTTGGGCTTCTTTTTTTAAAATATATTTTTATTGGTTTCAGAGAGGAAGGGAGAGGGAGGGAGAGAGAGAAACATCGATGATAGAGAGAACCATTGATCAGCTGCCTCCTGCATCCCCCACTGGGGATGGAGCCCACAACCCGGGCCTGTGCCCTGAGCGGGAATCGAACCCTGACCTCCCGGTTCCCAGGTCGATGCTCCACCTCTGAGCCACGCCGGCCGGGCTCCCCGACCTATAAACCAGCAGAGGGTCTTGGGGCCGTGCAAGCCCCGCCCCCGCCTCACTGAGGTAGAGAATGGGGTTCCCTGACGTCGCTCGTTCCCGGTCCAGGGGCACGGACCTCGGTTGCAGGCTCCTCCCGGGCCCGGGCCCTGGTCGGGGCGCCTGCAGGAGGCAACCCGTCGATGTTGCTTCTCTCAAATGGATGTTTCTCCCCGCCTCTCCCTCTCTCTCCCGAAAACATCAACGGAGCCCTGGCCGGTGTGGCTCAGTGGATAGAGCGTCCGCCTGCGGACCGAAGGGTCCCGGGTTCGATTCCCGGTCAAGGGCATGGACCTCGGCTGCGTGTTCTCAGGGCGCTGGTTCGGGGTGCCTGGGGGAGGCCACCCAGCGATGTTTCTCTCTGTCTCTCCCCCCTCCCTTCCACTTCTCTCTAAAAATCAATGGAAAAATATCCTCGGGCGAGGATGAACAAATAAAACGAAATGAAATGAAATGAAATGAAATGAAATAAATAAAAAATTAAATTAAATTAAATAAATAAAATAAGTAAAATAAAATAAAATGAAATAAATAAAATAAAATAAGTAAAATAAAATAAAATGAAATAAAAGAAAATGAAATAAAATGAAATGAAATGAAATAAAATGAAATGAAATAAAATAAATAAAATAAGTAAAATAAAATGAAATG
>NW_005371783.1:55947-57746 GCF_000412655.1 Myotis brandtii | reverse complement strand
CCCTTCAGCCCGCAGGCCGACGCTCTATCCACTGAGCCACACTGGCCAGGGCTGAATAATAAGATTTATATATCACGGGGGCGGGGGGCGGGGCGGCAGCAGGATTTTAGAGATGCTTCGGTGGGGCATGGCCAAAAAAAGAAAAAAAATTGGGGGAATTTTCAGGTTAGATTGTGGCTCAAACACAGAGAAGGCAAAGGCCGGATATCCACGAGAGAGTTAAACGGGGCAAAAAAAAAAAGGGGGGGCATGTGTAATCGTTTCAACCGCAGAGATACAATCAGATACAAATTGCAATGACTGGCGAGTGTGAACGAGTGGGATTGTTGTGTCTTGGCTCAAGCCCAGCAGGCGGCGGGTGTAGCTCATAACCAAGGACGCATGCAACTCCCTAAGTGCAAAGAGCTCTGAGCTCGCAGAGTAGGGCCGCAACAATGTATCATAGATGTTGCTAAGCGACCCGGACGTATGGATACATTGTTGCAATCACACTCCAATGTATCCTGGATGTTGCTAAGCGACCCGGACATATGGATACATTGTTGCAGCCACACTACAATGTATCATGGATGTTGCTAAGTGACCCGGACATATGGATACATTGTTGCAGCCACACTCCAATGCATCCTGGATGTTGCTAAGCAACCCGGACATATGGATACATTGTTGCAATCATACTTCAATGTATCCTGGATGTTGCTAAGCGACCTGGACATATGGATACATTGTTGCAGCCATACTCCAATGTATCCTAGATGATGCTAGCAACCCCGATATATTGATACATTGTTTCAATCATACTCCAATGTATCCTAGATGTTGCTAAGCAACCCGGACATATCGATACATTGTTGCAATCATACTCCAATGTATCCTAGATGTTGCTAAGCGACCCGGACATATGGATACATTGTTCCAGCCACACCCCAATGTATCATGGATGTTGCTAAGCGCCCCGGACATATGGATACATTGTTCCAGCCACACCCCAATGTATCATGGATGTTGCTAAGCGCCCCGGACATATGGATACATTGTTGCAGCCCTACTCGGCGAGCTCAGAACTCAGTCCCCGCGTGTCAGTCACTAAGGGCACAGGACCTGTAAGGGAAGCGGAATCACTAAGCCCCCCAAAAGGTGCAGGGAACTCCCACTCGCCCTTGAACGACTTGATAGCGCCCCAAAGTTGTCCCTAAATGTCATTCAATGAAATTGCCTCCCCGGCCAGTCAGGAAACGCCTCGCTGGGCCGAGCCGGGCGCTTCTGGTTCCCAGAGCGCAGAGATGGCGCCGCCGGAACTATTTTGTGCAAACCCGCTTGCACCGTCAGCTCTTCGGGCTGCAAGGCGAGGCCAGCAAGCGCTTGGGAGACCGGAAACGGAGCTCAGGGCCAGGATGCAAAAAGCTCGAGATGTTGGACGCCTCTCCCCTGGCTGAGCGGGTGGACAGTTTGCTCTCCTCGAGGAGCGCATGCCCACAGCGCAGGGACAAGGCCGCGCGCTTCCGTATCGCACTTTTTACTTTCTATGTGAATTGCTTTAAAAAAATAAAAAATAAAGACTGCTATCTAGCCCAGCCCGCCTGGCATGGCTCAGAGGTTGAGCGTCCACCTATGAGCCAGGAGGTCAGGGTTCGATTCCTGGACAAGGGCACAGGCCCGGGTTGTGGGCTCCATCCCCAGCAGGGGGCGTGCCGGAGGCAGCCGATCCATGGTTCTCTCTCCTCATGGATGTTTCTACTAATATATCTCCCTCTCCCTTCCTCTCTGAGGTCAATAACAATATTTTTTTTTAAAAAAAA
>NW_005371783.1:54328-55464 GCF_000412655.1 Myotis brandtii | reverse complement strand
CGCCTGCCCGCACCCCTGCTCCTGCTACGTGCCCACCGAGGTCCACTGCACGTTCCGGTCCTTGGCAGCCGTGCCCGCGGGCATCGCCAACCACGTGGAGAGGATCAACCTGGGGTCGGTACTGTTTTCTTGGCGAGCGCGCGCGGGGCTCCCGGTCTGCGGGTGTATTGGGGCTGTTGCGCGGACCTATGTGCGTAATTGTGTGAAATTGTGCGTAATTGTGCGTAATTGTGCGTAACTGGGCACGTGTGTTCCTTTTAGTATCGCCCTTTCTAGAATTAGGCGCTTCTGTTTTCTTCTTTTTACATATTTTTTATTGCCCTTTCTGGTTGGTTTAAAGGATGGAGCGCGGACGTATGTGCGTAATTGCGCGTAATTGTGTGAAATTGTGCGTAACTGTGCGTAATTGTGCGTAACTGGGCACGTGTGTTCCTTTAAGTATCACCCTTTCTAGAATTAGGTGCTTCTGTTTTCTTCTTTTTTACATATTTTTTAATGCCCTTCCCGGTTGGTTTAAAGGATGGAGCGCGGACGTATGTGCGTAATTGCGCGTAATTGTGTGAAATTGTGCGTAACTGTGCGTAATTGTGCGTAACTGGGCACGTGTGTTCCTTTTAGTATTTCTCTTTCTAGAATTAGGTGCTTCTGTTTTCTTCTTTTTACATATTTTCTAATGCCCTCCCTGGTGTGGGTCAGTGGATAGAGCGTTGTCCTGCAGACCAAAGGGTCCCGGGTTCGAGTCCGGTCAAGGGCACGGACCTGGGTGGCAGGCTCCTCCCCAGCCCAGCAGGGCGCGTGCAGGAGGCAACCAATAGATATATTTCTCTCACATCGATGTTTCTCTCTGTCTTTCCCTCGCTCTGAAAATCAATGGGAAAATATCCTCATGGAGCGCGGACCTATGTGCGTAATTGTGCGTAATTGTGCGTAACTGGGCACGTGTGTTCCTTTAAGTATCGCTCTTTCTAGAGTTAGGTGCTTCTGTTTTCTTCTTTTTACATATTTTTTAATGCCCTTCCTGGTTGGTTTAACGTATGGAGCGCGGACCTATGTGCGTAATTGTGCGCAATAATTGTGCGTAATTGTGGGTAACTGGGCACGTGTGTTCCTTTAAGTATCGCTCTTTCTAGAGTTAG
>NW_005371783.1:53068-54303 GCF_000412655.1 Myotis brandtii | reverse complement strand
TGCCCTTCCTGGTTGGTTTAAAGGATGGAGCGCGGACCTATGTGCGTAATTGTGCGTAATAATTGTGCGTAATTGTGCATAACTGGACGCGTGTGTTCCCTTAAGTATCGCCCTTTCTAGAATTAGGTGCTTCTGTTTTCTTCTTTTTACATATTTTCTAATGCCCTCCCTGGTGTGGGTCAGTGGATAGAGCGTTGTCCTGCAGACCAAAGGGTCCCGGGTTCGAGTCCGGTCAAGGGCACGGACCTGGGTGGCAGGCTCCTCCCCAGCCCAGCAGGGCGCGTGCAGGAGGCAACCAATAGATATATTTCTCTCACATCGATGTTTCTCTCTGTCTTTCCCTCGCTCTGAAAATCAATGGGAAAATATCCTCGGGTGAGGATGAAAAAATGTGCGTAATTGTGCGTAATTGTGCGTAACTGGGCACGTGTGTTCCTTTTAGTATCGCCCTTTCTAGAATTAGGCGCTTCTGTTTTCTTCTTTTTACATATTTTTTATTCCCCTTCCTGGTTGGTTTAAAGGATGGAGCGCGGACCTATGTGCGTAATTGTGCGTAATTGTGTGAAATTGTGCTTAATTGTGCGTAACTGGGCACGTGTGTTCCTTTAAGTATCGCTCTTTCTAGAATTAGGTGCTTCCGTTTTCTTCTTTTTACATATTTTTTATTCCCCTTCCTGGTTGGTTTAAAGGATGGAGCGCGGACCTATGTGCGTAATTGTGCGTAATGGAAGCATGTGTTCCTTTAAGTATCGCCCTTTCTCGAGTTAGTGCTTCTGTTTCCTTCTTTTTTACATATTTTTTATTGCCCTCCCTGGTGTGGCTCAGTGGATAGAGCGTCGGCTTGCAGACCAAAGGGTCCTGGGTTCGAGTCCGGTCAAGGGCACGGACCTGGGTGGCAGGCTCCTCCCCAGCCCAGCAGGGCGCGTGCAGGAGGCAACCAATAGATATATTTCTCTCACATCGATGTTTCTCTCTGTCTTTCCCTCTCTCTGAAAATCAATGGGAAAATATCCTTGGGTGAGGATGAAAAAATAAAATATATAAAATAAATAAAATGTAAAAAAAAAATACATTTTTTTTATTGGTTTCAGAGAGGGAGAGAGAGAGAGGGAAACATCAACGATGAGAGAGAATCATGGACCGGCTGCCTCCTGCACGCCCCCTACTGGGGATCGAGCCCACAACCCGGGCCTGTGCCCTTGACCGGGAATCGAACCCGGGACCTCCTGGTTCCT
>NW_005371783.1:48064-52698 GCF_000412655.1 Myotis brandtii | reverse complement strand
CAGCCCGGCAGCCCTCGGGGGATGTCCACTTGCCAGCGGGGAGCAGGCCTAAGCTGCAGTCGGACATCATTAGTGCTGCTGAGGAGGCGGGGGAGGCTCCCGTCACCACCGCTGTGCTGGCAGCCATCGGCCTGGCCTGTGGCTGAGCAGAGCTCCCCCTGTGGGAGCGCACTGACCACCAGGGGGCAGCTCCTGCATTGAGCGTCTGCCCCCTGGTGGTCAGTGTGTGTCATAGCGACCAGTCATTCCCAGTCGTTCTGCTGTGAGGGTCAATTTGCATATTACCCTTTTATTCTATAGGATTATTATTACTCGAGGCCCAGCACTCGAAATTGTGCACGGGCAGGGGCCCCAGGCCTAGCTTGCAATGAGAGCCATCTTCCGCCCAGTCGCCAGTCCCCAGTCCCGCCCCGCTGCAGGGGAGGGACCTAGAGGTGATTATGAGGGACCTTGACCTCATAGCGACTGGTCGAGCGGTCATTCTGGTCCTCACACCGTTACGGTCGCTGGGCTTTTATTATATAGGATGGTTAATCCTCATCCAAAGATATTTTCCCCACGGATTTTTAGGGAGAATGGAAGGGAAGGAGAGAGACGGAGAGAGAGAGCGAGAAACATCGAAGGGAGAGAGAGACACACGGATTGGTTGCCTCTTGAACACGCCCGGGACCAGGGATCGAACCCGCAGCCCAGGTGTGTTCCCTGGACCGGGAATCAAATTCCAGACTCTCTGGTGCATTGGTGGTGCTCTAACCATTGGGCAACACCCTCCAGGGCCATCATATAACTTAAGTTGATTCAGCAACGATGAAAGAATAATAAAAACAGCCCTGGCCGGTGTGGCTCAGTGGATGGAGCGTCGGCCTGCGGACTGCAGGGTCCCGGGTTCGATTCCGGCCAAGGGCATGTACCTTGGTTGTGGGCACATCCCCAGTAGGGGGCGTGCAGGAGGCAGCTGATCGATGTTTCTCTCTCATCGATGTTTCTGACTCTCTATCCCTCTCCCTTCCTCTCTGTAAAAAAATCAATAAAATATATTTTTTTAAAAAAAGAACTATGAAAACAACCAGCGGAACATCTCTGGCATTTGCTCACGTATCCGGACGGAGCAAGTGTGGCTTGGAGGAGATAAGAGACTTCTTTGCGATTCTGCCTATTTGAGATCCTATAGGGTAAAAGGCTGATATGCAAATGGTCCCCTTGGGAGTTCGGCCGCTCGCTGGGACCTGCGCTGACCACCAGGGGGCGGCGCGGACTGAAGGAAGGCCCGGATCGGCCCTGATCGCCGGCCAGTCCTAGGGACCTACCCCTGCACGAATTTCGTGCACCGGGCCTCTAGTATCTCTCTATCTCTAGGGCGTCCCAATATTCACGCAAGATTTGAATGTTGCGTGAGCGTTAACAACAAGAACAACAAATAAAAGCCTAATTTGACTGGGTTGATGGAATCGGATTCTGATATCTGTCGCCCTTTGGCGTCAATCCGCTCACTGTGTCTTCGTCTGCGCGTTCGGGTTTCAGGTTTAACAGCATCCAGGCCTTGTCGGAGACCGCGTTCGCGGGGCTGACCCAGCTGGAGCTACTGATGCTACACGGCAACAACATCCCCAGCATCCCGGACGGGGCGCTCAGGGACCTCCGCTCCCTCCAGGTAACGCCCGCATTGATGTCATCGATGTTGTTATTTTATTATTAATTTTTATTTTATTATTTTATTATTAATTTTTATTTTATTATTTTATTATTTATTTTAATGATTTGTTTTGTTATTTTATTTTATGGGTCTGCAGGCCAGCGCTCTATTCACTGAGCCAAACCAGCAAGGGCTGCATTTTATTTTATTTTGTTTCATTTTATTTCATTTCATTTTATTATTTTACTTTATATCTTATTTTATATTTTATTTTATTTATTTTATGATTTTATTTTATATTTTCTTTTCTTTTATTTTTTTATTATTTTATTTTATATTTTTCTTTTCTTTTATTTGTTTTATTATTAATTTTATTTTATTATTTTATTATTTATTTTAATTATTTACTTTATTATTTTATTTTATGGGTCTGTAGGCCAGCGCTCTATTCACTGAGCCAAACCAGCAAGGGCTGGTAATCCTCTTGATAGACCCTTTCCAAAAAACGGTGACCCCCCGCCCCTTGAAGCAATGCATTCTTTGCTAGAACCTTCCTTTTGCTCCATTCTGCCTATAAACACCTTCCATTTTTACAGCTTCTCAGAGCTTCTTTCTATTTGCTGGATGGGATACTGCCTGATTCATGAATCAATGAATAAAGCCAATTTCATCTTTAAATGTACTCAGTTAAATTTTTAACAGTCCTCCATTTCTTGAATCAGTGATATCACCCTCATTTAGTAAGCCACCCCACTCCCACACCACCCCACACCCTATACTGAATCCAAACAAAGCAGGAGGGCCAGTTCCCCACCCCCAGCCCCCACCCAATGAGAACTTCCCCCAGAGGGGGGTTGTGTGGCATCCCCCAGCCTGGCTGAGAAGTATCTTGGGAGAGCCACCCAGCACTGGCTCAGCTCCTAGATGGCACGGCAACCAAACCCCTCAGCGCTCCACCCCCATTCTACCCATCCCTGTGGGACACTGGCCATCTTTTACTTTCCTCAAAGGCCCTGCCCTGACCCCCACAGGAGTGAGGGCTTTCAGGATTTACAGCCCCGGGGAGTCCTCCAATGAGCAATGAAGAAACAAGAGTCAGGAAATGCAGTGGGAAACATGGCTTTATGACCAAGAGAGGCAGGGAGTCCTGCCCAGTGCCCAGGATGGGCCAGGGGCTGCAAGGAGGGGTGTAAGGAGGGGGCTCCAGGCAGGATCTTTTCCTTGCCACTGGCTTAGGAGGAGCAGACGAAGGGCAGAAGTCTTTCGCAACATGATTGTCGCCAATAACCACCTGGCAATAGAGAACACAGTGATGTCAACAGCTGGCAGAGTGTGGCCCGTGCCCCCCTTGCCCTCCAATTGTCATGATATGTTTGCCACACACCCCCACCTGCTTGTTGAGCTTTCACCCCAGGAAGACAAGGTGCTGAGTGCTTCCTGGGGGCTCCTGGCTAATCCTCACAATGACTCCCAGAGGGAGGTGCTGTCCTCATCCCCATTGCACAGATGAGGAACCTGAGGCTCAGTGGGGAAACCACTTGTCTGTATGGCAGTGGGCAGGTGGCAGGGCTGGGATGGGAACTGTGGAAGCCTTTCTCCAGCATGTATGGCCTCAGCCACAGTCCTGAGTCCTCTGCACACACACCTACCCCACCCTCCCCCGCCTTCCCTCTGAGGTTTGAGCGTCTGATCGATGCTTCTCTGTCTCTCGATCTATTTTTGTTCATCGGTTTATGTGGTTCATGATAATCCACAAATGAGTGAGATCCTGCGATATTTATCTTTGACTGACTTAGTTCACTTAGCAGAATATTTTTTCTTTTCTTTTATTTTATTTTGTTTTATCTTATTATTGTATTTTTATTTTATTTTATTATTTTATTTTTAACTAGAGGCCCAGTTGGCCGGCCGTCCCCACCCCTCGGCCCCCGGATTGAACTCCGGGTCGAACTCCCGGTTAAACTCCCCATTGAGGGGACAATTTGCATATTAGGCTTTTATTATATAGGATGTTTTATTGCAACTCATGGTAGTAACCAGGAAACAAAAAGCTATAGTAGATTCACAAGAGATAACGAGAGATGAATCAAAGTATGCCACCACAGAAAATCATCAGTTCACAAAAGTAGAAAGAAAAAAGAAAAAAAACACTAGGGAACTAAAAAACAGCCAGAAAGCAATTAAAGACATGGCATTATCAATAGTATTAATGAGAGTAATTAACCAATAAAAACACAGAGTGGATGGATATAGTAAGTTCATAAAAAAATAAGACCTGCCCTAGCAGGTTTGGCTCAATGGACAGAGCGTTGGCCTGTGGACTGAAGGGTCCCAGGTTTGATTCTGGTCAAGGGCACATGTCTGGGTTGAGGGCTTGATAACCAGAAGGAGATGTACAGGAGGCAGTCCATCAATGATTCTCTCTCATCACTCATGTTTCTATCTCTCTCTCCCTCTCCCTTCCTCTCTGAAATCAATAAAAATATTTTTTTTTAAAAAGCAAGACCTAACTAAATTCTGCCTTCAAGAGATTGACTTGTTTTAAGAACACACATAGGTTCAAAATAGAGATTAAAATATATTCCATGAAAGCAGCAACTAAAAGAAAGATGGGGTAGCTATCTACATATATAAATAAAATAAAATAAAAAAAATAAAATAATACGCGGGATTTCCCGCCCGTCTGCCTCCTGTCGCCGCAGGTCTTCAAGTTCAGCTACAACAAGCTGCGGGTCCTCACCGCCCACACCCTGCGGGGCCTGCGGAGCCTGGTCCGGCTGCACCTGGACCACAACCAGCTGGAATTCCTGCACCCGCGGGCCTTCCTGGGCCTCACGTCCCTGCGGCTGCTGCACCTGGAGGGCAACCTGCTCCAGCAGCTGCACCCGGGCACCTTCGCCACCCTCACCCTCCTGGACCACTTCCCGCTCTCCAACGTGCGGCACCTCTACCTGGCGGAGAACCGGCTGCGGGGTCTGCCCGAGGGGCTGCTGCGGACCAT
>NW_005371783.1:46156-47409 GCF_000412655.1 Myotis brandtii | reverse complement strand
TTCTTTCTTTCTTTCTTTCTTTCTTTCTTTCTTTCTTCTTTCTTTCTTTCTTTCTTCTTTCTTTCTTTCTTTCTTCTTTCTTTCTTTCTTTCTTCTTTCTTTCTTTCTTTCTTCTTTCTTTCTTTCTTTCTTCTTTCTTTCTTTCTTTCTTCTTTCTTTCTTTCTTTCTTCTTTCTTTCTTTCTTTCTTCTTTCTTTCTTTCTTTCTTCTTTCTTTCTTTCTTTCTTCTTTCTTTCTTTCTTTCTTCTTTCTTTCTTTCTTTCTTCTTTCTTTCTCACTTTCTCTTTCTTTCTTTCTTTTCTTTCTTTCTTTCTTCATTTATTTTTATTTCTTTACTAGAGACCCATTGCACGAATTCGTGCACCTGCAATGCATTATTTCTTTCTCTCTTTCTTCTTTCTTTCTTTCTTTCTTTCTTTCTTTCTTTCTTTCTTCCTTTCCTTCTTCTTTGACAACCCCCGAGGGGTCCCGGATTGCGAGAGGGCGCAGGCCAGGCGGAAGGACCCCACCGGTGCACGATCGGGGCCGGGGAGGGACCGTGAGAGGGCTCCAGGGCATGTCCGGCCTGTCTCGCTGAGGTCGACCCCTTCCAACTCTCCCATCCACACTCGTCTTGTAGACTTGTTTCATCCATCCCCTTTCGTTCATCCTCTCTCTATGTCCCAACCATCTCAACATACTATTCTCCATCCTCGACACTACATCTTCTCTCACTCCACAACGTTCCCTAAAATTAACTTCATAAAGTTTTATGTCAATTTCGCACTGTACGTGCGCGCCCGCACGCGGTACTTTGCGGAAGAGTCACACTCAAGGGGCCAAAGAGCCGCACGTGGCTCGCGAGCCACGGTTTGCCGACCACCGGTCTAGGGCAAACAAACAAACCTGGATGGTCCCTACACACTGTGCTCAACGGATTTGAGGCCAGACAGGAAGGCACAGAGGCAGGGGGAGTGAGGGGTTAGTTCCTAACAGAGACGCACGCCAGGTGGGACGGCCGTCAACCCAGCCTTTGCCCCTCACTCACACCCCGTCTCCCTTCTTCTCTGTCGCAGGGATCCTCAAATGCAAGAAAGACAAGGCCTACGAGGGCGGCCAGCTCTGCGCCACCTGCTCCAGCCCCACCGCGTTGCGCGGACGCGAGATCCACGCCCTCGGGGGCATCCCCTGTGCGAGACCGTCCATCGTGTCCCCTCTGAGGCCCAACGCGACCCTCAGCAGTGCCGAGGAGGAGCCGGACGAAGACGAGGAGG
>NW_005371783.1:45583-45870 GCF_000412655.1 Myotis brandtii | reverse complement strand
ACCGTGGGCCATCGCGCTGAACATGACGGACGAACATGGCAACACGGTGAGCCTGGCCTGCGAGATCAGGAGGCCGTCGGGCCTGGGCCGGATCCAGCTGAACCAGACCGATTCCCACGGCCTGGACGTCAACGCCACGGTCGCCCTGGACCTGGAGTGCCCCATGACACGGGAGAACTACGAGAAGCTGTGGAAGCTCATCGCCTACTACAGCGAGGTGCCCGTCACGCTGCACCGGGAGCCCGTGCCCGGCCCAGACGCCGGAGTAGACACCTACCAGTACAGGC
>NW_005371783.1:44358-45427 GCF_000412655.1 Myotis brandtii | reverse complement strand
GTCCAAGAAGGTCCTGCTGTCCTACCGATCTCGGTTCTCCTTCACTGTGTCGGGCGCGGACGCCGGGCGGTCTCGCGGACGCAGCTGGGTCATGATCGAGCCTGGGCGAGACGTGCGGAGGGCCCAGACGGTCCTCGAAGGGTCTCCGTGCCAGCTCAGCTGCAACGTGAAGGCGTCTGAGAGCCCCTCCATCTCCTGGGTGCTCCCCGACGGCTCGGTGCTGAAGGCGCCCACGGACGAGCCGGGCGGCAGGTTCTCCATCCTGACCAGCGGCTGGCTGAGGATAAAATCGGCGGAGCGGGCCGACTCGGGCGTCTACCAGTGCGTGGCCCGGGTGACGGATGAGACGGACAGCCTGGCGTACAGGGTCCTCGTGCAGCCTCGCGCCGTGCGGCCCACGGAGGGACACGTGGTGACCGTCGCAAAGAACCCCGGGGAGCCCCTGGCGCTGCCTTGCCAGGCGCTGGCCATCCCCGAAGCCCAGCTCAGCTGGATTCTTCCCAACCAGAGGATCGTCAACGAGTTGGCCAACACGTCCCACGCCTACGTCTTGCCCAACGGGACGCTATCCATCCCCGAGGTCCGCGTCGGCGACGGAGGCTACTATCGATGCGTCGCGGTCAACCAGCAAGGGGCCGACCAGTTCACGGTGGGGGTCACCGTGAGCAGGAAAGGGTCGGGCAGGGCGTCCAAAAGGGGCCGACGCCCGGGTGGGAAGGCCCTGGCCAGGCCCAGAGGGGATGTCGTCGAGGACGAAGGGGGCTCGGGCGTCGGCGGGGACGATACCCCGTCGTCGAGCAGAGTCCTGCATCCAAAGGACCGGAAGGTGTTCCTCCACCCGAAGGAGGACCCCGAAACCAAGAAGGGGCGAAGGAAGCCGAAACCCTGGAAGCACGCCGAGAGGGAGCCCGAAGCCAACGTCGCTGAGGGCCGCAGGGCCTTCGAGTCCCGACGCAGGGTCAACATGGCCAGCAAGCAGATCAACCCCGACCACTGGGCGGATATCTTAGCCCGAGTCCGCGGGAGGAACGTCCCCAAGGGCACGGGAGGGCCCGAGGCGGGACCACCA
>NW_005371783.1:37462-44315 GCF_000412655.1 Myotis brandtii | reverse complement strand
GTCCCGCCCGTCGCGTCTCCTCCCTCGGTGTCCCCGTCGGCGGCCCAGACGACAGCCAGTGCTGAGGAATTCTCGGCGGATGCTCTGTCTTTTGGGGAGGAAGAGCCCGTTTCCAGGACTGCTTCCGCCGCCGGGAGGAGGCCCGACCGAGGCCAGGCTGGCGTCCTCACGGCTGAAGCCAACGCGACCGGCTCTGATCTGCAAGAATCCGATGATGGTGAGTTTTCTGCAAAGACCCGGGGTCTACCTCGGATGGCCGTGGACTCCCAGTGGACCGTGGCCACCACAGGGACGTCGGATGTCCCTTACGAATCGTCGACGCCACAGATCCTGGACCCGACCTACGAGGAGTCCACCAGTGATCACGTTCCGACGGACAACTGGTCTACCGTAGACGTTGGAACCAACATCACCACGGACAACTGGTCTACCGTAGGCGTCGGAACCAACATCGCCAGGGACAACTGGTCTACCGTAGACATTGGGCCCATGTTGGAGCCTACATCCCCTGAGAATGCGTCTCCCTCGGTGGCCACCTCCTGGGGCGAATCGGACCTCATGCCATCCATGGACCCAGAATTGGATGAGGATAAGACGGAAGGACAGGCGTCCAGGCTTGACGCTCCAACGCCCACCTTGTCCGTGGTTGAGTCCGGGCCATCAGAGCGATCCGGCGATCTCGCAACACGGGGACACAAAGAGGAAGAAACGGACGTCCCCCAGTTCGTGAGCCATGGCTTCAGCCCTCAAGGCAACCCGTGGATTACAAAGGGCACAGAGGAGAACCCTCGGAAGCTTCCGAAAGGAGACACGCCGGAGACAGTGCCCACAAGCTCCCGTGGATCCGAGAGGAAGCGTCAGGGCGCTGAGTCTGTCGAACCGACCACGTCGCTTGGCTCTCTAGTTGACGAGGGCACCGTTGCCGTCGGCACCATCGCGCCCACCCCAGAGGTCACCTGGCCATCCGCGCCCACCACCGCTCCCCCTTCCCGCAAAAGGCCCCACGGGAGGAGGAGGCCGAGGCCCCACAGATTCCGGCACCGGCATAAGCCAACCCCACCCTCGACGTTCGCCCCCACGGGGACCTTCTCAGCTGGACCCGCTCACGTACCCGGAGCCAAGACCCCCGAGCGAGTGAATGGTTCGCTGGTTCCTACCTCTTGGGGGGAGAGTACGGTTGGGATCCCCAAACAGGGGGACCTGGTAACCAAGGGGACCCCACGGAGGAAGCACGGTAGGAGGCCAAACAAACACCGATATGGCACCTCGACAGCGAGCCCCACGGCCTCGACAACCCAGCCCAGCCCGTCTTCGGATGTTACCACTCCCCGTCCGTTAACGGCCCTGGTGTCTACAACCGTCTCCCAGAGAATTGGGGACCCCCCTGAGACCACTAGAGTGGCAGAATATAGGACCACCACCCCCAAGATGCACGTATCTCGCCATGCAACCCAAGAGACCACGCCAGCCACAGATACGCCCGTATCGGATGGAAAGGAAACGGAGGATTCGAGTGTCTACAGCGTCCATGACAACATACGTGAGTCTGTCATTGATGGCACATCACCTTCTGGCTTCCAGGTCCCCACCGCGGGAGAAATTAAGAAAGAATCCCGTCCTTCCAGCGTCCCAGGAACGGAGAGCTGGACTCCACCGAGGACAGCCCCTCCTGGGGGTCCGCAGACAGACACCCCCGTGCCCCCCTCTTTGGAGACCCTCACGCACCCCTCATCCTTTTCCCAAGAGTCGGGGGACCTGGATCTCCCCTCTGATATCCCCCCTTCCGTGGTGCTCTCTACACGGGAAGACGTTGTTGCTTCCACTACTCAGATCACAGATGTTGAGGAGACTTCACGTTGGACCGGATCCACCAACCGTGGCCGGGATCCTCACGAAACCACCCCGGCTCCCGTGTATCCTGCAACGCGACCCCAGCACCCCGTCCTCACTCCGGCCCCCGTGGGGGATTCAGCGACCCCGTTCGCACCCACGAGTCTCCTGGATCTGGAGCCAACCACCACCACCGAGCCCGCCCATCTCACCTCAAGCCCGCCACCTCCAACGTCAACGGGTTCCAAGGACCACGTCTCCCTCAATTCCGTGGGGGGCCCCGAACCCCAAACTGCCCCCGCGAAGAAGGAGGAGGTGACCCAGCACCCGTGGTGGCGAGGAAACGAATTATCCACCCCCTCACCCAAGAGGGATCCATTTCACGTCACCCCGAAGCAGGGGGTCGAGAAGGAAGTCTTAGACGAGAGGACGAAGGACATCGTTCTACGCGGCCCCGATGGTCACCACCACCACCCAGGTGGGAGAGTCCAAATTCTCCACCAACCGGCCAGAGTCCCCCCAAGAGGGACGACGAGGCCACCCCACGGGACCACCCAAAGCCCCTTCAGATACCTCGCGACGTTCCAGCCCCCTCGTCCCGGGACCAACAAGCCGGGCATCACCGCGTACCCCTCGAGGGCTTTGTCGGACAACAAGCCCTGGACGACGACAACGTCCTCCAGCCCGACCACCGTGGGCCCGTGGCGCACGGCCACGCCTCACAAGGTCACGGACCATGGGACGGACCGATTCCACGGCCACGCTAGAGTGTTTGGACACAACAACATCCCGGATCTGAGAGACCCCGTGGGCCGGCTGCCCAACGCAAGGGTCCCTCATCACTTCGACGGGAGATTCCCTTTCTTCTCCCACAACCGGACCTTCTCTTTCCCACAGTTGGGCGTCACCCCGAAGACCCAGCCCCCCACCTCTCCCGCCCCAGGGCTGAGAGACAGAGCCGTCAACCCGGGTGCCTACAATCGGATCCACACTCAAACCATCACCCACGTGGACTTTGGCCCGCCAGCCCCCCCGTCACTGCCCCGTCCCAGGACCGTGGCCCCAATCTCCACCCACATCCAGAACATCCCGGTGGTCTACCCCACCCGGAACGCCATCCCCTTCGTGACCTCCCCTGGCCCTCCTTCCGGAAGCTTCCATCCGAGCGGCTCCAAGCTCTTCTCCGCGGGGGGACCGCCGGCGTCCAAATTCTGGGCCCTTGGAGAGAAGCCACAGATCATCACCAAGTCCCCCCAGACTGTGACCGTCACGGCTGAGACCGACGTCGCGATCCCGTGCGAGGCCACGGGGAAGCCCCAGCCTTTCGTTACCTGGACCAAGGTTTCTACAGGTAGGGCGTGGAAGCGGCTGCATTTTTTAAAAAAAAATCTTTACTAGAGGCCGGGTGCACGGATTCGTGCACTGGTGTGGTCCTTCGGCCTGGCCTGCGGGGATCGGGTCGAATCCGGCTCTCCGACATCCCCCGAGGGGTCCCGGATGGCGAGAGGGTGGTTCTCGGGTGATGCACCCCGGAATCGGGCTCCCTCCTCTCTCAGCAGCTCCTGTAGCTGCCGGTCGGAGCGTCTGCCCCCTGGTGGTCAGTGCATGTCATAGCTACCAGTCAGAGCGTCTGCCCCCTGGTGGTCAGTGCACTTCATAGCTACCGGTCGGAGCGTCTGCCCCCTGGTGGTCAGTGCGCGTCATAGCTATCGGTCGGAGCGTCTGCCCCCTGGTGGTCAGTGCAAGTTATACCTTCTGGTCAGAGCGTCTGCCCCCTGGTGGTCAGTGCACGTCATAGCTACCAGTTGGAGCGTCTGCCCCCTGGTGGTCAGTGCACATCATAGCTACTGGTCGGAGTGCTCCTTTTATATAGAGAGACTAGAGCCCCGGTGCATGAAATCCATGCACAGGTCGGGTCCCTAGACCTGGCTGGCTGCCGGCTGTTGGCAGCTGGCTGGGGCATTCCTACGTTCTCTGCTGCCTCCTGGTGGTCAGTGCATGTCATAGCGAGCAATCAAATTCCTGAGGGGACACTTTGCATATTAGGCTTTTATATATATAGATAGATTGATTGATTTCAGAGAGGAAGGCAGAGAAAGAGAGAGAGAGAGAGAGAGATTGAGAAACATCCATGATGAGAGAGAATCATGGACCGGCTGCCTCCTGCACGCCCCCTACTGGGGATTGAGCCTGCAACCCGGGCCTGTGTCCTTGACCGGAATCGAACTGTGACCTCCTGGTTCTTAGGTCGATGCTCAACCACTGAGCCACAGGCCCAGCTCTCATGGCATTTTAATCAACTGGTCTACGGATGGGCACTCAGACTGTTTCCAGATCTTAGCGTAGCTACCGGTCGGAGCGTCTGCCCCCTGGTGGTCAGCGCACGTTATAGGTTCTGGTCAGAGCATCCGCCTCCTGGTGGTCAGTGTGCATCATAGCTCATAGACAGAGAGAGGAGAGAGAGAGAGAGATTGAGAAACATCCATGATGAGAGAGAATCATGGACCGGCTGCCTCCTGCATGCCCCCTACTGGGGATTGAGCCCACAACCCAGGCATGTGCCCTTGATTGGAATCGAACTGTGATCTCCTGGTTCTTAGGTTGATGGCTCAACCCCTGAGCCACAGGCCCAGCTCTCATGGCATTTTAATCCACTGGTCTACGGACGGGCACTCGCGGTCAGAGAGTCTGCCCCCTGGTGGTCAGTGCACGTCGTAGCTACCCGTCAGACAGTTGTTCAGTTGGACGGTTGCTTAGCCCTCCCTTCTCTCCGCATCCTCGCCAGCACTTGGCGTTTGTTGATGTGTGGATGGTAGCCATTCTGACAGGGGTGAGGCGGTACCTCACTGTCCTTTTAATTTCCTTTCTGCTGTGGCAGTGTTAGCTATATAATAAAGAGGCAATATGCAAAGTGACTGTCACGCCCTCACAAGATGGCTGCCTACGACTGGGCCAGCAGGGGGGTTAGTGAGGGACGACCAAACGACTGAACAGCAGGCTGCGTGGGGCGCCCAGGCCAGCAGGGGGGGGGGGCGGACAGGGGTGAGGCGGTACCTCACTGTCCTTTTAATTTCCTTTCTGCTGTGGCAGTGTTAGCTATATAATAAAGAGGCAATATGCAAAGTGACTGTCGCGCCCTCACAAGATGGCTGCCTACGACCGGGCCAGCAGGGGGGTTAGTGAGGGATGACCAAACGACTGAACAGCGGGCTGCATGGGGCAACCAGGCCAGCAGGGGGGGGGGCGTGAGGGGCGACCAGGCCAGCAGGGAGTGCAGTTGGGAGTGACCAGGCCAGCGGGGGTGGTTGGGGGAGACCAGGTTGGCAGAGGGTGGCAGTTAGGGGCGATCAGGCCAGCAGTGAGGGGGTAGTTAGGGGTGACCAAGCAGGCAGGCACATGAGTGATTAAGAGCCAGCAGTCCAGGATTGTGAGAGGGATGTCTGACTGCTGGCTTAGGCCCAGGATCGGACATCCCCCAAGGGGTCCCGGATTGGAGAGGGTGCAGGCTGGGCTGAGGGCACCCCCAAAGCCCTGTGCACGAATTTCGTGCTCCTGGCCTCTAGTATTTACATACTCTTGGATACGTACTAGTATTTTACACACACACACACACACACACACACACAAACATAAAACATATTAGCATAGTCGTTCTCAATGACTATAAAAAAAGTTTCAGGCCATTTATGGGAGCTTAGAGGAATCGGCTACTTTCTTGGGTGAAAACTGGGCGTATCTGGAATTCTTTTCAGATGATGCTGTGCAGCCCGGCTGGCATGGTTCAGTGGTTGAGCATCGACCTATGATCCAGGAGGCCACGGTTCGATTCCCGGTCAAGGGCACATGCCTGGTTTGTGGGCTCCATCCCCGGTAGGGGGCGTGCAGGAGGCGGCCGATCCATGATTCTCTCTCATCATGGATGTTTCTTTCTCCCTTCCTCTCTGAAATCAATATATATATTTATATATTTTTTAAGAGCCCAGCTGGTGTGGCTCAGTGGTTGAGCATCGACCTACGAACCAGGAGGTCACGGTTTGATTCCCCATCAGGCCACATGCCCCGGTTGTGGGCTTCATCCCCAGTAGGGGGCGTGCAGGAGGCAGCTGATCCATGATTCTCTCTCCTCATGGATGTTTCTCTCTCTCTCTCTCTTTCTCTCTCCCTTCCTCTCTAAAATCAAGAAAAACATATTTTAAAAAAATCTGACCAGTTGGTGTGGCTCCATGGTTGAGGGTCGACCCATGAATCAAGAGTTTAGGGTTCGGTTCCCGGTCAGTAATAATACAAATATATTTTAAAAGAAAGAAAAAAAAGCCCTGGCTGGTGTGGCTCAGTGGATAGAGCGGTGGCCTGAGGCCCAAAGGGTTCCGGGTTCGATTCCCGGTCCAGAGCACACGCCCGGGTTGCGGGCTCCATCCCCAGTAGGGGGCGTGCAGGAGGCAGCCGGTCCATGGTTGTCTCTCCTCATGGATGTTTCTCTCTCTCTCTTCCTCTCTGTATTCAATAAAAATATACATTTTTTTAAAAATAAAAAGAGGGTCGTTTCTCTGGATTCTAACAGTCCCTGGTGTTTGCCTCCCAGGCGCCCTCATGACGCCCAACACCCGCGTCCAGCGCTTCGAGGTCCTGAAGAACGGAACCTTCGTCATCCGCCAGGTCCAAGTCCAAGACCGCGGCCAGTACGTGTGCACCGCCCAGAACCTGCACGGGGTGGACCGGCGCGCGGTCCTGCTCTCTGTGTCGGTCCAGCAGCCCCAGATCCTCGCCTCCCACTACCAGGACGTCACCGTCTACCTGGGGGACACCATCGCCATGGAGTGCTTGGCCAGGGGCACCCCCGCGCCCCAGATCTCCTGGATCTTCCCGGACCGCAGGGTGTGGCACGCCGTGTCCCCCGTGGAGGGCCGGGTCACGCTGCACGAGAACCGCACCCTCTCCATCAAAGAGGCCTCCTTTGCCGACCGCGGCGTGTACAAGTGCGTCGCCAGCAACGCGGCGGGCGCGGACAGCTTGGCCATCCGCC
>NW_005371783.1:31985-36689 GCF_000412655.1 Myotis brandtii | reverse complement strand
CACCTCCCCGCAGAGGACCAACGTGCACTACGGCGGGACGCTCCGGCTGGACTGCAGCGCCTCGGGGGACCCCTGGCCGCGCATCCTGTGGAGGCTGCCCTCCAAGCAGATGATCGACACCTTCTTCAGGTATGTGCGCCCCTGGCCCCTGGTCCCTGGCTCGCCATCCATCCATCCACCATTGCGCTCCTGCGCACCATCCATCCACCCACCATTGAGCTCTGCGCGCCATCCATCCATCCATCCACCATTGCGCTCCTGTGGGCCATCCATCCATCCATCCATTGCGCTTCTGTGCGCTATCCATCCATCCGCGCATCCTGTGGAGGCTGCCCTCCAAGCAGATGATTGACACCTTCTTCAGGTATGTGCGCCCCTGGCCCCTGGCCCCTGGCCCCTGGCTCGCCATCCATCCACCCACCATTGAGCTCTGCGCGCCATCCATCCATCCACCATTGCGCTTCTGTGGGCCATCCATCCATCCATCCATTGCGCTCCTGTGGGCCATCCATCCATCCACCATTGCGCTCCTGTGCGCTATCCATCCACCTACCATTGCGCTCCTGCTCCATCCATCCATCCATCATTGCGCTTCTGTGCGCTATCCATCCATCCACCATCGCGCTCCTGCTCCATCCATCCATCCACCATCGCGCTCCTGTGCGCTATCCATCCATCCACCATCGCGCTCCTGTGCGCCATCCATCCACCTACCATTGAGCTCCTGCGCGCCTCTCCTTTCGCGGATGGAGACGGTCCCATTGGGGCCGTCCTTGGGCAGGATGAAGGCGCACAGGTCTTGCTCCCCGTGCGCGCTGGTTCCGGGGGGACATTTCGTTTTTCACACAAGGATGTCTGGTCTTTATAAGCTACAGTGCCTGTTGGGCCAGCCCCACATAGGTTCTCTCTCTCTCTCTCTCTCTCTCTCTCTCGTTAAACCTAGAATATTTTTCCCATTGATTTTTTAAAAATATATTTTTATTGATTTCAGGGAGGAAGGGAGAGGGAGAGATAGAAAATATCAATGATGAGAGAGAATCATTGATCGGCTGCCTCCTGCACGCCCCCTACTGGAGATGTGCCCAAAACAAAGGTACATGCCCTTGACCGGAATCGAACCCAGGACCCTTCGGTCCGCAGGCCGACGCTCTATCCACTGAGCCAAACAGGTTAGGGCCCCATTGATTTTTTAAAAATATATTTTTATTGATTTCAGAGAGCGAGGGGGAGAGAGAGAGAGAGAAAATATCAATGACGCCCTAGCTGGTTTGGTTCAGTGGATAGAGCGTCACCCTGCGGACTGAAGGGTCCCCGGTTCATTCCAGCCAAGGGCACATGCCTGGGTTTCGGGCTTTATCCCCAGTGGGGGATGTGCAGGAGGCCGCCAATCAATGATTCTCTCTCATCATTGATGTTTCTATCTCTCTTTCCCTCTCCCTTCCTCTCTGAAATCAATAAAGATATATTAAAAAAAAAAAAAAGAAAATATCAATGATGAGAGAGAATCATTGATCGACTGCCTCCTGCACGCCCCCTCCTGGGGATCGAGCCGGCAACCCGGGCATGTGCCCTTGACCGGGAATCAAACCCGGGACCCTTCCGTCCTCAGGCCCACGCTCTATCCTCTGAGCCACACCAGCCGGGGCTGTGGGGACGTGCGTGGAGGTGTCGTTGGCGCGCCTGAGGCAGCAGGGAGTACGAAAGAATGCCACCCAGGCCACAATGAAACCATTCTACCCGTATCGCTCTCCCTCTAAATCATCAACGGTGACATCTGACTATTTATCTTTCTCGTTCGGGGCAATTAAACAACCCACGTGTGTTTGATGAGCGAAAGGCGCCTGGCCCTGGGGACACACGGAGAATGTTTAAACATGCAGATGTTGGAACGCCCAGGCGTGCGTGGGCACAGCCATGGCTCACAGTGGCTCATTTCATTCTGATTACGATCGGGTATCCATCCATCCACCATCGCGCTCCTGTGCGCCATCCATCCACCTACCATTGAGCTCCTGCGCGCCTCTCCTTTCGCGGATGGAGCCGGTCCCATTGGGGCCGTCCTTGGGCAGGATGAAGGCGCACAGGTCTTGCTCCCCGTGCGCGCTGGTTCCGGGGGGACATTTCGTTTTTCACACAAGGATGTCTGGTCTTTATAAGCTACAGTGCCTGTTGGGCCAGCCCCACATAGGTTCTCTCTCTCTCTCTCTCTCTCTCTCTCTCGTTAAACCTAGAATATTTTTCCCATTGATTTTTTAAAAATATATTTTTATTGATTTCAGGGAGGAAGGGAGAGGGAGAGATAGAAAATATCAATGATGAGAGAGAATCATTGATCGGCTGCCTCCTGCACGCCCCCTACTGGAGATGTGCCCAAAACAAAGGTACATGCCCTTGACCGGAATCGAACCCAGGACCCTTCGGTCCGCAGGCCGACGCTCTATCCACTGAGCCAAACAGGTTAGGGCCCCATTGATTTTTTAAAAATATATTTTTATTGATTTCAGAGAGCGAGGGGGAGAGAGAGAGAGAGAAAATATCAATGACGCCCTAGCTGGTTTGGTTCAGTGGATAGAGCGTCACCCTGCGGACTGAAGGGTCCCCGGTTCATTCCAGCCAAGGGCACATGCCTGGGTTTCGGGCTTTATCCCCAGTGGGGGATGTGCAGGAGGCCGCCAATCAATGATTCTCTCTCATCATTGATGTTTCTATCTCTCTTTCCCTCTCCCTTCCTCTCTGAAATCAATAAAGATATATTAAAAAAAAAAAAAAAGAAAATATCAATAATGAGAGGGAACCATTGATCGGCTGCCTCCTGCATGCCTCCTACTGGGGATTGAGCCCACAACCTGATCATGTGCCCTTGACTGGAATCAAACCTGGGACCCTTCAGTCCACAGGCCAATGCTCTATCCACTGAGCCAAATCAGCTAGGGTGCTAAGTCCTGTTATTATTTCATTTTATAGATGAGGAAATTGGGGCATAGAGAGGGTCAGTTACCTACAAAGAGAGCCAAACTCAGGCAATCTGACTTCTGAACTCACACTTTTAACCACAAGACAGCTGCAACTCTGCTCAGCATAGACTGTACTGTGTCTCTGACCTTCAACTTCATTCTCTCAAACCTGCTTCCTCCTTGTGCAAGGGATGCATTCTTCCATGGCTGGAAATTCTCATACTCCCAAAAGAGGGTGGAGATTCATTCACTGCTGTAGCCCCAAGGTGCAACGTGTACGCATAGTTGGTACACATTTGCTGAATCAATGAATTAATGGATTACTGAGAGGTGCAGAGACTTGGAGACACTTAGATTATATCCAATAGGATTCTTTGGTTGCCAGCAACGAACCTTATATTCAAACTAAGGACCTTTCTACTTAGGTCCACTATGAAAAATCCCAAGGAAGGACCCCGACTGACCCAGCCTGGGTCCTGTCCTGTCACTGAACCAATCACTGACCAGGGGGTGGGATCACATATGAAATAGCAGTTTCCAATTGGATCATGTGAATAGAGCTGTGGAGGGGGATCAGCAATTCACTTGAAAGGGGGTGGTTCTACTGAGGCTGCTGAGGGTCACATGGGAAGCTTCTCCCACTGGGGATGAGGGAGGAAGTCCTTGCTCTTGGTAAACTCATTGCCAGGCAACCTGAGCTTCCAGGTCATCCACCAGATAATTGTTTGCCTTTCTCCACTATCCACCTCTCAATCATGGCAGATCATGAAACATAAACCTGCTGTTCAAACAAATAAAAAACCCTGCTGTTCCACTGCTACTAGCTCTAGAGTGATTCCCTATATAATGATTCTCTAAATCCTGCTCATAGTTCTGTAAATAGCCCCTTTATTAGAAGTTATCTTACTCAAGTTATTCTAATTTACTGACCCTCCATTTCTTTTTAGGGCTATGATTGATATAGCCAAGTCCACCTCAAGCCAGCAATACACTTAAGAGGTCCACCTAGTAGGCCAGGAGTGCAGCTCTTCAAATATCAGTGGCTCCTATGTGTTTCCACTAAATTCCTCATTGGATACCCCAGTTCTCTATGGCAGTTTTGTTACCATGGAGGGTTGGAGCAAGGTTACAGCAAACCATTAAAGATATCATGGCCACCCAACTCAATCTGCTTTCTCATTTTAGCTGCTTTCTCCAAAATGTGGCCCATACTTGGGGCAAGTCGACATATGGCATGCAAATTATAGCTAATTGGTTATACGTATTCATTTCCACAGGGGAGTACCTCATAAGGGTGTATTCTTAATGTTCAGTCCGGAGGGCTGGGGTATCTGACCTGATCAGACAGATGGCCTATAAAAAATGCCCTATTTCTAATAATGGAGATTTAGCCCTGGCTGGTGTTTCTAAGTGGTTAGAACTTCAGCCTGCATACCGAAGGGTCAAAGATTTGATCCCTGGGAGGCCACCAATCAATGTGTGTGTGTGCAACCTGGGCATGTGCCCTGACCAGGAATCAAACTGTGACCTTCTGGTTCAGAGGTTGATGCTCAACCACTGAGCCACACTGGCCAGGCAATGCATGGTCATTCTTATTTCAATAATCCTCCTTTACCTTTTGTTTCTTTTTTAGCTGAAACCCCCTTTTTAAAAAAATATATTTTATTGATTATTTACAGAGAGGAAGGGAGAGGGATAGAGAGTTAGAAACATCGATGAGAGAGAAACATTGATCAGCTGCCTCCTGCAC
>NW_005371783.1:29729-30722 GCF_000412655.1 Myotis brandtii | reverse complement strand
AGGAGGAGGAGGAGGACGAAGAGGAGGAGGAGGAGGAGGAAGAGGAGGAGGAGGAGGAAAACCATGACCTACTGGTTCATAGGTCCACAACCGTGACCTCCTGCTTCATAGGTCAACGCTCAACCCCTGAGCCACGCCAGGCAGGGCCCGACCACCCAGGGACCCACACCCTTTGACACCCTGACCCCTCATTCCCTTCTCTTCTCTTTCTCCCCCTCAGCTTGGACCCCCGCGTCCGGGTCTTCGCCAATGGGACCCTGGTGGTCAACTCCGTCACCGACAGAGACGCGGGCGACTATCTGTGCGTCGCCCGCAACAAGGTGGGCGACGACTTCGTCGTCCTGCGGGTCAACGTGGTCATGAGGCCCGCCAAGATCGAGCAGCGGGAAGCCAACGACCACCGGGTCCTCTACGGGGGCGACCTCAAGGTGGACTGCGTGGCCTCGGGCCTCCCCAACCCCGAGATCTCCTGGAGCCTCCCCGACGGAAGCCTGGTCAACTCCCTCCTGCAGTCGGACGACAGCGGCGCCCGCACCAAACGCTACGTGGTCTTCAACAACGGCACCCTCTACTTCAACGAGGTCGGCCTGCGCGAGGAAGGCGACTACACCTGTGTGGCCGAGAACCAGGTGGGCAAGGACGAGATGACCGTGCGCGTCAAGGCCCTGACCGCGCCCCCCGCCATCAGGAACAAGAACAAGACGGATGCGATCGTCCGGGTCCCCTACGGCGAGGTGGCCACCGTGGCCTGCGAGGCCAAGGGGGAGCCCCCGCCCAAGATCACCTGGTTGTCCCCCACCAACAAGCTCATCCCGGGCTCCTCGGACAAGTATCAGATCTACCAGGACGGTACCCTCCTCATCCAGAAAGCCCAGCGCTCCGACAGCGGCAACTACACGTGCGTGGCGCGCAACACGGCCGGCGAGGACCGCAAGGCGGTGTGGGTCCAAGTCCACGTCCAGGCCCCCCGGATTAACGGGATCCCCGAGGCCC
>NW_005371783.1:28823-29147 GCF_000412655.1 Myotis brandtii | reverse complement strand
CGTCCCCGCCCCGAAGGTCTTCTGGGCGTTCCCCGAGGGGGTCGTCCTGCCCGCGCCTTACTTCGGCAACCGGGTGACCATCCACCGCAACGGGACGCTGGACATCAAGAGCCTGAGGAGGAGCGATTCGGTCCAGCTGACCTGCATCGGGCGCAACGAAGGCGGCGAGGCCAAGATGATGGTGCAGCTCACGGTCCTGGAGGCCACGCAGAGGCCAGGGTTCCACGACCCCGTCAACGAGAAGATCGTGGCCGCGGCCGGCCACACCATCAGCCTCAACTGCTCGGCGTTCGGCACCCCGACACCCACGCTGGTGTGGGTCTT
>NW_005371783.1:24629-28346 GCF_000412655.1 Myotis brandtii | reverse complement strand
GGCTTCCCTGCAGGGGATCCAAACCCGGGGGCGCACGTCCCTGTGGGACAACGGCACCCTCACCGTGCGGGAGGCGTCCGTGTTCGACCGGGGGACCTACGTGTGCAAGGCGGACACGGAGTACGGCCCGTCCGTGGTCACCTTCCCGGTCATCGTCATCGCCTACCCGCCCCGGATCACCAGCGAGCCCACGCCCGTCATCTACACGCGCCCAGGCAGCACCGTGAAGATGAACTGCATGGCCATGGGGCTCCCCAAAGCCGAGATCACCTGGGAGCTCCCCGACAGGTCCCACCTGACCGCTGGCACCCAGGCGCGCCTGTACGGACACAGGTTCCTTCACCCACAGGGGTCCCTGACCATCCAACAGGCCACCCAGAGGGACGCGGGCTTCTACAAGTGCACGGCCAAGAACATCCTGGGGACGGACTCCAAGACCACCTACATCCACGTCTATTGAGACAGGAAGCCACGCCGAGCCGGTGTGGCTCAGTGGATGGGGGACAGAAGGGTCCCGGGTTCGATTCCCGGTCCAGGGCACATGCCCGGGTGGCGGGCTCCCATGGCCAGTAGGGAGCGTGCAGGAGGCAGCCGGTCCATGGTTCTCTCTCATCGTTGGATGTTTCTCTGTCTCCCTCTCCTTCTCCCTTCCTCTCTCTCTCTCTCTCTCAAGTCAATAAAAATTTATTTTTAAAAAAAGAAAAAGAAACAGGAATGGGAGATCGGGGTCCCACCATCATTGCTGAGGAACGTGGAGCAGTTTCATGGGTCAAGAAAGTCATGGGGGGGCGGGGGAGAGAGTCTAGACTGCAGTGATGGCGAACCTATGACACGCGTGTCACCTCTGAACTCATTCTTTTGGTTGATTTTTCTTTGTTCAATGGCATTTAAATATATAAAATAAATATCAAACATATACGTCTTTGTTTTATGGTGGTTGCAAAGATCAAAAAAACTTCTCTAGGTGACACGGCACCAGAGTTAAGTTAGGGTTTTTCCAAACGCTGGCACGCCGAGCTCAAAAGGTTCGCCATCACTGGTGGAGTTCTAACACCATTTGGCACCGGGGAGGGGGACCCCCAAGGTTGGGTGTCTGGTTGGTAGTGACCTTGACCTGTAGGAAGCCACTCAGGCGGAGAAGGGAGGGCACAGCCTCTCCCAGGACCTTCTCTCGTGTTTACAGGGCACCGTGAACGTGATCTCATCTGGCGTTATTTCCACGGAACCCGGGTGAGAATGGAGATTTCTGCCTGGCCAACACCACCCAAAAAACGTCAATGTAGGATGCCTGAGGGGCGTTCACTGGTAATGAACAGGAACAGTGACTAATTATCTCTCCCCGTCGGCTAACCCGCTACCGTTTTACGGGAGAACATTCTAGAAGACCAGTTTTACACTATAGAACGTTCTCAACCTGTGGGTCGCCGCCCCTTTGGGGGTGGAACGGCCCTTTCACGGGGGTCGCCGAAGACCATCGGAAAACACATCTATAATTGCATATTGTTTTTGTGATTAATCACTATGCTTTCATTATGTTTTTGTGATTAATCACGATGCTTTCATGATGTTCAATTTGTCACAAGGAAATTGGGGGTCACCATGACATGAGGAACTGTATTAAGGGGTCGCGGCATGAGGAAGGTTGAGAACCACCGGTTTTTAGAACCTCTATCACTTCCGAACTCCAGTTTGCCCAAAAAAAAGGGCTTGGAACCAGAATAATTTAAAAATGTTGTTTTTTAAAATATATTGATTTTGGAGAGAAAGGGAGAGAGAGAGAGAGAGAGAGAGAGAGAGAGAGAAACATCCATGATGAGAGAGAATCATGGACAGGCTGCCTCCCGCACGCCCCCTACTGGGGATCGAGCCTGCAACCCGGGCATGTGCCCTGGACCGGGAATCGAACCCTGACCTCCTGGTTCACAGGTCGACGCTCAACCACTGAGCCACGCCAACCGGGCAAAACAATTTTTTCTAAAAAAAGGTACAAGTTTCCTACCATACAGCTACCATTTTATATATGAAAGAACTCTTTTCCCCCACCCCTGCCCGGAAGTCACTTTTTATATAAATAAATATATATATTTTCTTTCTAATTAGACGATGAGGCTAGAAAGAGAAAGGAACCCTTTCTGTCTCATTAAAAAGAATAAATTATTGATCTTTACAAGGCTCAGAGACATGGGAGCAGGCATGGAAATGCAATTAAGAAATTCCGCCCCCCCCCCCCCCCCGCCCCCTGACTTCCTTCCCATTGAGACACATTGATCATGTTACAGTTCCCGGGAGCCCCGCGATGGGGAAGGAGGGGATATTGGATTTCGTACTTTGTGAAGTTTATCTGAAGACCCTCCAGTGGGGGTGGCGGGGAGAGGAAGGAAGGAAGGCGAGAGCTCAGACACGACCCCCCAGAATAAACTCAGAGACCCTCAGAGAACAAAACACAACGCATTCTCTCCCCCCTGGGAACGGGCGCCCACAGAAAAAAAATAGCACAGCCCCGTATTTCCATGACTGTTTTACTGTGTTGTTTGTCTGTTTTTAAGGTCTAAGACAATGTACATTTGGATAATAAAATGATCTTTTCAAAATCACCGGGCCATGACATTGATATTTTCTTTTCTTTTCTTTTTTTAAAAAATATATTTCTTTATTGATTTCAGAGAGGAAGGAACAAGGAGAGAGAGAGAGAAACATGCATGATGGGAGAGAATCATTCATTGATCGGCTGCCTCCTGCACGCCCCCTACTGGGGACCGAGCCTGCAACCCAGGCAGGTGCCCTTGGCTGGAATCGAACCCGGGACCCTTCAGTCTGCAGGCGGACGCTCTATCCACTGAGCCAAACCGGCCTGGCTTTTCTTTTCTTTTAAATAGTTGTATTGATTTCAGAGAGAGGAAGCGAGAGGGGGAGAGAGAGAGAAAAACATCCATGATGAGAGAGAATCATGGACCGGCTGCCCCCTGCATGCCCCCTACTGGGGATCAAGCCCACAACCCGGGCATGTGTCCTGGACCGGGAATCGAACCCCCACAACCCAGGCATGTGCCCTTGACCAGATTCGAACCCGTGACCTCCTGGTTCGTAGGCCAATGCTCAACCACTGAGCCGCACCAGCCCGGCTGAAGATGTGTGTGTTTTTTTTCAAAAAGGGTGAGTCATTGAAACAAAAGAGTGTTTGCCTTCTCACTCGATAATGCATTTATCTGCTGAATGTATATCTGTCTGGGCAGCCCTCACTGTGTGGCGGGTTCCAGGACGGGCGCTGGGAACACCCAAATGTATAGGACACTTGTCCTGCTTGGAGTTCACGCTCTGTAAACAAGCCCTTCGGCTAGAACGGGGTTTCTCAACATTAACACGGTGACTTTGGGGACTGGGTTGTTCTCTGCGGTGAGTTCTGTCCCGGGCACTGAGCAGCATCCTTAGGGTATGTACACCTACCAGATGCCAGCATCACCCTCTGCTCTACCAGGTTCACGAGCAGACGTGGCTGCAGATATGGTCACATGTACCCGTGGAAGGGGGGGGGGGGGTTCACAATGACTCTTAGTTGAGAAGCAAAGCCATAGATGGTAAGTAGATAGAAGGATGGGTGGGTGGATGGATGGATGAAAGGAAGAATGGATGGAGGGAAGGATGCATGAATGGAGGGAAGGATGGATGGAAGGATGGATAGATGGGTGGTGGATGGATGGATGGTGGATGGATAGGTGA
>NW_005371783.1:20327-23641 GCF_000412655.1 Myotis brandtii | reverse complement strand
TTAAAAGGAAGAAAATAATTTTTAAAAAAAACACAGAAAATCTAAGAGATTCATGCGATCCTGTTTATTATTTCACATTGTCTAAGCCTTTTGGCGACATTTGTCCGAATAATTCAGCGATCCACTTCCTGGCGTTGGCGTGTAAGAGCCGTCGGAGGGACTTGGCACCGAACGACCGTTCAGACAAATTATGTGTCAAAAGCCTTTTCTCTCCTATTCTCTCTGGACGCTGCTAGGAGGCCGAGCCGTCTTTAATAAACAGTCAAAGGGCGAGATTTCAAGGCCTATTTTGGGACGACCGGGGAGTCATTGCTGATTCTGCAAAAGGCAGCCTTGGACAAGCCAGGGTTGAATGGAAGAATAATAATTTTTTTTAAAGTAATAATAATAATTATAACCAGTGAAATTGTCTTTCCTACGGAAAATGCCACATTTTTTGCACGTTTCAACATAAATGGAGGAATCACGCTGACATTCTTTTGGCAGAAACGGAAGATGTGTACGAACGGCCACCCACCCAGAGGAGAAATTGGTCGAAAAAAAATAATAATAATTGCCCTAACCAGTGTGGCTCAGTGGATAGAGCGTCGGCCTTCGGACTGAAGGGTCCCGGGTTCGATTCCAGTCAAGGGCACCTACCTCGGTTGCAGGCTCCTCCCCGGCCTGGGCCTTGGTCAATGCATGTGAAGGAGGCAACCCATCGATGTGTTTCTCTCACATCGATGTTTCCCTCTCTCTCTGTCTCTCCCTCTCACTTCCACTCTCTCTAAAAATATCCTTGGGTGACGATTAAAAAAGAAATAAGTGAAAATTAAAAACAAACAATGTTATAAGAACTGCTAGATTCCCAGTGCACATGCTCATGCACCGGTGGGGTCCCTCGGCCTGGCCTGCACCCTCTCGCAATCCGGGACCCCTCGGGGGATGTTGGAGACCCGGTGCATGGATTCGGCCCGATCCCCACGGCCAGGCCTTCCCTCTGAGATCCATCAGTCTGTTCCATGTTTCCATGCCTGCGTGTTGAGCGTCTGCCCCCTGGTGGTCAGTGTGCATCATAGCTACTGGTCGAACAGTAGGACGCTTAGCCTATTAGCCTTTTATATATATACTAGAGGCCCGGTGCAAGAAATTCGTGCACGGGGTGGGTGGGGGGGAGGTCCCTCAGCCCAGCCTGCAATGACGCCAATGTCCCTCCACTCGGCTGGAGCTCCTCCCCTTCCCTCCCCTCCCTCCACGCAGCCGGGGTGCGGATGCTGGGCTCACGTTGCCGGGGCGATGCCGCCAGCGTCCTACCCTGGCCACTATGGGTGCCTCCACCTTTGTTGCTGGGTGACGGTTAATTTACATATTGCTCTTTTATTAGATAGGCTATAGATTACCCTATTATATGCACACGCTATACAATGTTTGATCCTATCTCATCGGACATCAATTTTTTTCTTTAATATATTTTATTGATTTTTTTTTTACAGAGTGGAAGGGAGAGGGATAGAGAGAAACATTGATGATAGAGAAACATCGATCAGCTGCCTCTTGCACGCCCCCCACTGGGGATGTGCCCGCAACCAAGGTACATGCCCTTGACCGGAATCGAACCCGGGACCCTTCAGTCCGCAGGCCGACGCTCTATCCACTGAGCCAAACCGGTTAGGGCCGGACATCATTTCTTTTCCCCACACACACATTTTGGCCATCCCTGCAAATGATCTCCCATAAATCTCTGAAATTCTAAGATGCAGAATTGTTACAGGGGAAGGGCGTGAACATATTTAAGGGTTTTGCCAAATATTTGGAAAATGTTCTCCGGAAAGGACTTCCAATTTCTACCCGCCACATGCCGGCCTACGACAGTCCTATTTCTTCACGCTTTATGCCCAAGGGTTGTTCTCATTGCGACAACTCCTCATTTGTTAACTTAAGGTTCTCTCTGTCTTCCGTGTTGTTTCGTTGATAGCCAAACGGCATATTTTGCCATGTCACCCGGGAATTTTATGTATTAGCTTGTTCCCGCCTTTCTGTGGCCCTGTTTAGAGTTTGTGTCTTTGAGTAATAAGAGTCATTTACATAACAAGGCATTAACACGTCGTAAATACAGCAAATGCATGACAGGACATTAATATTTGTACTAAATACACCAAAGGACTTTTGTTTGGTTAACAGTCTTCATTTTTCCTTCAAATCTGTTTATACAACTGCATTTTTTTTTTGGAGCTACAAACATTTCTAAATTGTTGGTAGCTGTATCTCTATTTTTTTTCTTTTTATCACAGTTTTTATCATATGTTTTTTATTAATTTTTATATTTTAAATATGTTTCTATTGATTTCAAAGTGGAAGGGAGAGGGAGAGAGAGAGAGAGAAACATCAATGATGACAATCATCAATCAGTTGCCTCCTATTGGGGATCTAGCGGGAAACATGGACATGTGCCCTTGCTGGATTCACAGCTGAGTCACCTCCCCCATCGCTTCCCACAGGCCTTGGAAAGAAAACTTAAGAAAAATTTAACCCCCTCCTCCCATAAGTACATGTGTTCTAAGATTTTAAATAATAGGATTATTTTTCAGATTAATTCAGGTCCTCTCTCTATCAGATTTTCAAGTCCCCAAATCATTTCCAGATAATTCATTCTCTCCAAGCATCACAGGGCTCCATGGAGAACAGGAGTAATGAGTTCCAAGCTGCTTGTAAAGAAACGCAAGAAAAATGTAACTTGGAATAATTGACATTCTCTCACTTCCCACCCAAATTCTGTGTGTGTGTGTTTAGTATTTTTAAAAATGTTTTTATTGATATTTTTAGAGGGAGAGGAAGGGAGAGAGACAGAAACATCAACGAGAAACATCGATCAGCTGCTGCCTCCTGCATTCTCTCCACCGGGGATCGAGCCTGCAACCTGGGCATGTGCCCCGACCGGGAATCGAACCAGCAACCTCGCGGTTTATGGGGTCGGTGCTCAACCACTGAGCCACACCAGCTGGGCTGGGGCGTTTAGATTCTTGCAAACTTTTTCTCTCCCCTGACAGGCTGGTGTTTATAAGCAGCCCACGGTAGCAGGCGGCTTTAGGGTACCCAGGGATGTTTATGTTGGCTTTGGTTGACAGACGTGGGTTTGCTCTTAAAATGCCTGGTGAGAGAGACCACGCCAAAGGCTTATATACATTGGGTTGGTTTCCATTCGAGATTCCTTTTTTATTCTTAGCTGCAGCGTTCCGAAGGGAGTCAACCTTCCCATGAATTCTTTTTTTAAAAAAATATATATTTTATTGATTTTTTACAGAGAGGAAGGGAGAGGGATAGAGAGTTAGAAACAT
>NW_005371783.1:17783-20279 GCF_000412655.1 Myotis brandtii | reverse complement strand
CAACCAAGGTACATGCCCTTGACTGGAATCGAACCCGGGACTCTTGAGTCCCCAGGCCAATGCTCTATCCACTGAGCCAAACTGGTCAGGGCTGAATTCTTTTTTTTTAAATATATTTTTATTGATTTCCAAGAGGAAGGGAGATGGAGAGAGAGACATAGAAACATCAACGATGAGAGAGAACCATGGATCGGCTGCCTCCTGCACGCCCCCGACTGGGGATGGAGCCCGCAACACAGGCATGTGCCCTTGACTGGGAATCGAACCCTGACCTCCTGGTTCACAGGTCGTCGCTCAACCACTGAGCCACACCGGCCGTGCAAGTTTAACATTTTTTTTTGACTTTTGGATATGAATTAAGACACAGACATTAGGAAGCTGGATATACAAGTGCTAAAATGAAACGGTAACGGGTACAAAGAGCCCACGGAAGACCTGGGGCCACGCATAGAGGAGGTAGACCGAGGACTCGGATTTAAAGACCTCGTTACAAAAATAAAAAATAAAATAAAATAAAGACCTCATTACCCCAACCTTAAGCATGTGGGGGATGTGGGTCAGTGAGAATTTACTCGCCTCCTATAAAAGCTTTGTGACTGGGTCCAAATTAGGGCAATAAAATGCCAACCATTGAAACCAACCTGGCCCTGGCTGGTGTTGCTCAGTGGATAGAGCGTCAGCCTGTGGACTGAAGGGTCCCGGGTTCGATTCCGGTCAAGGGCACATGCCTGGGTTGCGGGCTTGATCCCTAGTCGGGGGCGTGCAGGAGGCAGCCGATCAATGATTCTATCTCATCATGGATGTTTTTGCGGGCACATCCCCAGTGGGGGGTGTGCAGGAGGCAGCTGATTGATGTTTCTCTCTCATCCATGTTTCTAACTCTCTATCCCTCTCCCTTCCTCTCTGTAAAAAAAATCAATAATATATATATATATATTTTTTTAAAAAAGCATTTATGCCCAGCCCACGTGGCTCAGTGGTTGAGCGTCGACCTAAGAACCAGGAGGTCACATATTTGATTCCCGGTCAAGGGCACAGGCCCGGGTTGCAGGCTCCATCCCCAGTAGGGGGCGTGCAGGAGGCAGCCGATCCATGATTCTCTCTCATCACTGATGTTTCTATCTTCCTGTCCCCGTCCCTTCCTCTCTGAAATCAATAAAAATATATCCTATATAATAAAAGGCCAGTGATGTAATGGCGTAAGGACTGGAACAACCGATGGACCAGTCGCTATGAGGTGCATTGAGCACCTCTCAGTCCCTCCCCCCATCCTGCAGGCTCCGACCACTGGATGGCCAATGGGGAACCATGGGGAATGGGGGGGGGGGTGGTAGCAGGGCGGGTTTGGGGACTGGCGAGTGGGCAGAAGATGTCCCTGATCACAGGCCAGGCCTAGGGACCCTATCTGTGTCCAGTTACTCTGAATTTCCCGTAGGGCACCCTGTCTCTCTCCCTTTAGGCAGGTTTCAGACACCACCGGACAACAGGATCCGAAAATGCCTGTCAAGACTGCTCAGTAGCAGCTCATCAGGCCTAGGTGATGGACCCTCAGCCTCACCAAGGATTCAGGATCTTACCCATCTTTCAAATGTGTGCAAACCAGAGGAACAGAACGTAGCCACGAGCCCAGGAAAGCAAGCCCTCTCATCCTATTCACGGAATTGCCGTTTCTGGGGCAAAACTTGGTTTTATTGAGGCAGGAAAGTTTTCCCTCTTTGAATGGCATTGCGTAATTTCAAATCCATCCATTCACTTCATAATCCATGCATCCATCCATTCAGAATTCATCCATCTCTCCAACCACTTATCCATCCACCCACCATCCATCCATCCATTCATCCACCATCCAGCCAGCCAGCCATCCATCCATCCATCCATCCACCATCCATTTATCCACCATACATCCTTCCATCTATCCACCATCCATCCATCCATTCACCATCATCCATCCATCCATCTATCCATCCACCATCCATCCATCCATCCATCCATCCACTATCCATCCATTCATCCACCCATCCATCCATCCATGCACCATCCATCCATCCACCCATCCATCCATCCATCCATCCATGCATCCATCCATCCTGTCTACTCACCCTTCTCTCCCTCCCTTTCTTATTCTATTCTATTCTATTCTATTCTATTCTATTCTATTCTATTCATTCCATTCTATTCTTTCTATTCTATCCTATCATCTCTTTTCCAATGTCAGCTAAACAATGGAACAAAACTCAGTTTTGTTACGTCTAAAAGTCCAGGTTCGATCTCCAGCTCCAGTTGGGGCCTGTGAAGGAGGCAACCAATGTATGTGTCTCTTGAAATCATCGAAGAGTCCTCATCCTTCCCACATTTGAATTTCTCTTTGCTTAGAACACAGGGGAACAAGGGAGAAAGCCCCACATATCCTGTTTTGGTTTCTTCAGTTATTAAGGACTCGCTCTTACCTGGAAGGCAGTCTCTCTCTCTCTCTCTCTCTCTCTCTCTCTCTCTCTC
>NW_005371783.1:13532-15367 GCF_000412655.1 Myotis brandtii | reverse complement strand
CCACCAGGGGGTGGCATGGAACGAAGGAAGGCCCCGACAAGCAGCTGGCAGCTGCTAGAAACCCTACCCATGCATGAATTTCATGCACTGGGCTTCTAGTGGAAATATAACATTATTTTCATTTCATGGGCACAACATAACGGTTTGATATTAGTGGCTGTAGATGGCATTTCTTTTTTAAAAATATATTTTTATTGATTTTGGAGAGAAAGGAAGGGAGAGGGAGATAGAAACATCCACGATGAGAGAGAATCACAGATTGGCTGCTTCCTGCGTGCCCCCTACTGGGGATCGAGCCTGCAACCCGGGGGTGGACCCTGATGGGGAACTGAACCATTGACCGCTGGGTTCTGGGGTGACGCTCAACCACTGAGCCACACCAGCTGGGCAATGACATTTCTGATTCAACACAAGAGCACAGAGAAGAGCCAAAGAAAGATCCAGAGACGGAGAACGAGGTAAAACCTAAATTTGTCTGGTAGGCAACCCGGGAGTATTAGAATGTAGCGCCACGCCGACGATCTTAGCGTGTGTGCCCAGAACCTAGTTCAAAAAACAGCAGCGATGCTACAAACGTTCATGCCATGACAGCTGGTTAAAGAGGGGAAAAACGGGCGGAAAGAGAAACATTTGCATTCAGCTGAAACTCTATGAGAAACACATGTGTACGCTCGCCTTAGCCTCCGGAATTGTGGCTGACAGACGCGGAGTATCAATCACATCTTTTTTCTCCAAGCCAATGCGTGGACAAACCCCGCTAACTCACAGCGAAGACAAGTCCAAGGCACTAGAAGAAGAAGAAGAAAAAAAGAAAAAGTAACCGGAAAAATCTGGCCTAAGCCGGCAGTCGGACATCCCCCGAGGGGTCCCAGATTGGAGAAGGTGCAGGCTGGGCTGAGGGACACACCCACCCTCAGTGCACGAATTTTGTGCACCGGGCCTCTAGTATATATATAAAAGCCTAATATGCAAAGTGTCCCCTCAGGAGTTTGACCAACCAGGAGTTCGATCGTTTGCTATGATGTATGCTGACCACCAGGGGGTGGCATGGAACGAAGGAAGGCCCCGACAAGCAGCTGGCAGCTGCTAGAAACCCTACCCATGCATGAATTTCATGCACTGGGCTTCTAGTGGAAATATAACATTATTTTCATTTCATGGGCACAACATAACGGTTTGATATTAGTGGCTGTAGATGGCATTTCTTTTTTAAAAATATATTTTTATTGATTTTGGAGAGAAAGGAAGGGAGAGGGAGATAGAAACATCCACGATGAGAGAGAATCACAGATTGGCTGCTTCCTGCGTGCCCCCTACTGGGGATCGAGCCTGCAACCCGGGGGTGGACCCTGATGGGGAACTGAACCATTGACCGCTGGGTTCTGGGGTGACGCTCAACCACTGAGCCACACCAGCTGGGCAATGACATTTCTGATTCAACACAAGAGCACAGAGAAGAGCCAAAGAAAGATCCAGAGACGGAGAACGAGGTAAAACCTAAATTTGTCTGGTAGGCAACCCGGGAGTATTAGAATGTAGCGCCACGCCGACGATCTTAGCGTGTGTGCCCAGAACCTAGTTCAAAAAACAGCAGCGATGCTACAAACGTTCATGCCATGACAGCTGGTTAAAGAGGGGAAAAACGGGCGGAAAGAGAAACATTTGCATTCAGCTGAAACTCTATGAGAAACACATGTGTACGCTCGCCTTAGCCTCCGGAATTGTGGCTGACAGACGCGGAGTATCAATCACATCTTTTTTCTCCAAGCCAATGCGTGGACAAACCCCGCTAACTCACAGCGAAGACAAGTCCAAGGCACTAGAAGAAGAAGAAG
>NW_005371783.1:8571-10495 GCF_000412655.1 Myotis brandtii | reverse complement strand
GATAGATAGATAGATAGATAGATGATAGATATGTGGAGAGATAGATGTGTAGATAGATACATAGATATGTAGATAGATAGATAGATAGATAGATAGATAGATAGATGATAGGATGGACAGATGGATAGATAGATATAGATATAGATAGATGATAGATAAATAGATAATAGATAGGATAGGTAGACATAGATATATATAGATAGGTGATAGATAGATAGATTGATAGATAGATGATAGATAGATAGCTATTCACGGAGGCAATAGACACGTTGCCGGTCCCCCCATTGCCCGGAGCCCAGAAGCTGACACAGCTGCTCCCTCTGATCAAAGGTCCCTGAGACTTCCCAGCGCATCACACGCCCCCTCCCTCCCTCCCTCCTCACGCCCGGGAACAGGCTGGCAGGAGAGCTGAGCATCCCGGGGCCAGATGTTCCTCTCAGCGCTGGAGCCCAACTCAATTCTGCCGGAAGGAGGAGGCCCCCCGACCCCCCAGATCTGACTCAGTCCTGCCCTCGACCCCGCACACAGGGCCATACCTACACCAGATGCCGGAGCCTCGCTAACCCTTCCTTTGATGGACCCCAAATGTCTCTAATTTAGCCCAACGTGAACGGAACAGCGCCTGGTGTCTGAGGGGTAACGCAGAAGACAGGATGCAGGCCAACGTTTTAATTTCTTTTTTTTAAAATAAATTTATTTATTGATTTCAGAGAGAAAGGGGAGGAGAGAGAGAGAGAGAGAAAGAGAGAGAGAAACATCCATGATGAGAGAGAATCATGGACCGGCTGCCTCCTGCATGCCCCCGACTGGGGATGGAGCCCATAACCCGGGCCTGTGTCCTTGACCGGGAATCGAACCCGGGACCCTTCAGTCCACAGGCCGATGCTCAATCCACTGAGCCACACCAGCCAGGGCAGGCGCTTTTGATTTGATGGAGTCCCATTTGTCTATTTTCTCCTTCGTTTCCATCGTCCTAGGAGATGTGTCGCTACAGATATGGCTTGCTGGGAAGTAGGAGTGGCCAGGGAGAGGTCAATGGGGGGGGGGAAAGGGGACATATGTTATACGTTCAACAATAAAGATTAAAAAATAAAACAAGCCCTGGCCAGTTTTATTTATAGATAGATGTAGGTATAGATATAGATAGATGATAGGATGGACAAATAGATGACAGATGAAATAAATCCAGTTATTTCAGCTCGATTCTGGTCAAGGGCATGTATCTATCTATCTATCTATCTATCTATCTATCTATCTATCTATCATCTATCTATCTATCTATCTATCATCTATCTATCTATCTATCTATCATCTATCTATCTATCTATCTATCATCTATCTATCTATCTATCTATCATCTATCTATCTATCTATCTATCATCTATCTATCTATCTATCTATCATCTATCTATCTATCTATCTATCATCTATCTATCTATCTATCTATCATCTATCTATCTATCTATCTATCATCTATCTATCTATCTATCTATCATCTATCTATCTATCTATCTATCATCTATCTATCTATCTATCTATCATCTATCTATCTATCTATCTATCATCTATCTATCTATCTATCTATCATCTATCTATCTATCTATCTATCATCTATCTATCTATCTATCTATCATCTATCTATCTATCTATCTATCATCTATCTATCTATCTATCTATCATCTATCTATCTATCTATCTATCATCTATCTATCTATCTATCTATCATCTATCTATCTATCTATCTATCATCTATCTATCTATCTATCTATCATCTATCTATCTATCTATCTATCATCTATCTATCTATCTATCTATCATCTATCTATCTATCTATCTATCATCTATCTATCTATCTATCTATCATCTATCTATCTATCTATCTATCATCTATCTATCTATCTATCTATCATCTATCTATCTATCT
>NW_005371783.1:3725-8343 GCF_000412655.1 Myotis brandtii | reverse complement strand
GGTTGCGGGCACATCCCCAGTGGGGGGCGTGCAGGAGGCAGCTGATGGATGCTTCTCTCTCATCGATGTTTCTAGCTCTCTATCCCTGTCCCTTCCTCTCTGTAAAAAATCAATAAAATATATTTTTTTAAAAAAAGACTCTTCCTTTTGGCTGAGGATCCCGTGAAGGGACATGCCCTCCCGTGAGGCTCTGGCCTCAGTCGGCTGGAATTGATATCGGGGATGTTTGCATTGGCTGCTCGTCAAGAACTTTGTTTATCGAAACGTCCGGGCCATTTCCTGGACAGTTATTTCAGCTGGAAAACGAGGCCACAGCCTGGAGTCCTGCTGTGGCTTCTACCCAGAGGGCGGAAAGGGCCAGGTGGTGGGGAAATCCTGGGAAGATTTGGGGAGTTTTGGGGTGTTTTATTATTTTTTTAAATTTTGATTATTTTTTTCTGCTAGAGGCCCGGTGCATGAAATGCGTACACAGGTAGGGGCCGTAGGCCTGGCCGGCCATCAGGGCCGATCTGTGGGGTGACCGGCGGGGCGATAGGGGGGCCCCCCACTGGCACCCGTCTTGGCTGGTCTGAGGCCTCTGTGCTGGGGGGCAGCTCCTGCATTGAGCGTCTGCCCCCTGGTGGTCAGCGCACGTCGTAGCGACCGGACGTTCCGCCATTCGGTCGAGTTGCATATTAGCCTTTTATTGGATTGGTTTTGAGAGAGAGAGAAACAGAGAGAGAGAGAGAGGGGGAAACATCCATGTGAGAGAGACACCTCGATGGGTTGCCTCCTGCACGTGCCCCGACCAGGGCCCGGGCCGGGGAGGAGCCTGCCACCCAGGTCTGTGCCCTTGACCGGGAATCGAACCCGGGACCCTTCGGTCCGCAGGCCGACGCTCTATCCACTGAGCCAACCAGGCTAGGGCTCTGTTTGGGTTTTTTTATTTCTCTTTATTGTTGAAAGTATTACAGATGTCTTCTTTTTTGTTTTTCCCCTCCTCCTCCTCCTTCTTCTCTCTCCTCTGTCTCCCCCACATCCTCTCTCTCTCTCTCTCTCTCTCCTCCAGGGGGAAGAGCCAGAGCCAGCTGTTAAGAGAAGGCAGCCTTGCTCTGCACAGCTGCTCTGATCTACATCCAGGACAATGAGCTCATTGGAGGGGGCGGGGGAGCCTATTGGATCATCCAGCGGGAGAAGCAGTGGGCAGACTCTTTTTAAAAATATATATTTTTTTTATTGATTTTTCACAGAGAGGAGGGGAGAGGGATAGAGAGTTAGAAACATCGATGAGAGAGAAACATCGACCAGCTGCCTCCTGCACGCCCCCCACTGGGGATGTGCCCGCAACCAAGGTACATGCTCTTGACTGGAATCGAACCCGGGACCCTTGAGTCCGCAGGCCAACGCTCTATCCACTGATCCACACCGGTTAGGGCATGGGCAGACTCTTTATGTCGCTCCGACATCTGCGTGGACTTCCCCGTGGGCTCCCCTTGCAAGAAGGAGGAGTGGGCATCCATTGGTCCTCAGAGACCACAGGGCAGCCCTGGCCAGTGTGGCTCAGTGGTTGAGCATCGACCCAGAAACCAGGAGGTCAGGGTTCGATTCCCGGTCGAGGGCACAGGCCCGGGTTGCGGGCTCGATGCCCAGTAGGGGGTGTGCAGGAGGCGGCCGGTCCATGGTTCTCTCTCATCATGAATATTTCTATCTCTCCCTCTCCCTTCCTCTCTGAAATCAATACAAATATATTTAGCCCTGACTGGTGTGGCTCAGTGGATAGAGCGTCGGCCGGCAGACTGAAGGGTCCCGGGTTCGATTCCAGACGAGGGCATGTACCTTGGTTGCGGGCTCGATGCCCAGTAGGGGGCGTGCAGGAGGCAGCCGGTCCACGATTCTCCCTCATCATGGATGTTTCTCTCTCTCTCTCCCTCTCCCTTCCTCCTTGAAATCATTAAAAAATCATATTTTTTAAAAAAGAGAGAAAGAGAAAGCTCACATATTGTGTGATCCCCCAGCTGATGAGCCTCAGAGGGAAGTGGGGTGAGGTGCGGGGAGAGATCAACGGAAGGACTTGCATACACATATGCACAAGCCCTGGAGACAGACAGCAGGGCGGTGAGGGCCTGGGGGGGGGCAGGAATGAGGAGGAGGTACACGCCCTTGACCGGAATCGAACCCGGAACCCTCTGGTCTGCAGGCCGATGCTCTACCCACTGAGCCAGTGTGTGGGGGAGAAGGGTGAACATCTGTAATACCTTCAACAATAAAGATTTAAAAAAAAAAAAAATTTTAAAAGACATTAAAAAAACAGACATCTTTCTTCTTTCTCTTTGCGCTTCTCTCTGCTCTCTCTCATAATTATACTGGGTGCAACAATAACAACAAACGCTCACTGCTCATTCCCTTTTCTTTTCCTCCTTTGAACAGATTCTTGCCTGTTCATTTAGAGACCTGCTGCCAGGCTGTCCAGGATTCTCTCTCATCATGGATGTTTCTCTCTCTCTCTCCCTCTCCCTTCCTCTCCGAAATCAATACAAATATATATTTTTAAAAAGATAAAAAAAACACAGCCCTAACCAATTTGGCTCAATGGGTAGAGCATCAGCCTGCAGACCAGAGGGTCCTGGGTTCGATTCCAGTCAAGGGCACGTACCTTGGTTCAGGCACATCCCCAGTGGGGGGCGTGCAGGAGGCAGCCGATCGATGTTTCTCTCTCATCGATGTTTCTAACTCTCTATCCCTCTCCCTTCCTCTCTGTAAAAAAAAATCAATAAAAAATATATATATTTTTTAAAAAGACAAAAACGATATAACATTTAAGCACGAGCGCTCACTGGGGATGAGACGGAGAGGAAGGCGGGGTGAGGTGGTGTGAGTTCAAACATATGGGTTTCTGGTTGGGCTGCGGAACAGCCTGCCTAAGGCAGGGCAGGTCACGGGTCCACACCCCTCTCTGGAACGCCCTTGAAGTCGCTCCCTGGGTGTGTCCCGCGTTGGCGCCGATTCTATCTCGTCAAGAAAGGGGGTGTGGGTGGGGATGAAACAAGGCCAAGGCCTCATTAGCTCCCCCTCATCCTGCATCCACGCCGGTAATTAAACCCGACCCCGTAGGCCCCGTCTGATCTCTCCGACAGGCTCCCACAAGCTGGGCCTCATCGCTTAGCGTCCAACCCCCCAAAACCACTTCTGTGCATCTCAGAGGGAAGGTGGGGGGTGAGTGGGTGCAAGGTGACCCCCAAAGACCTGTATGCACAGATGCCTGGTGGACAGAAGGGGCCACAGGCTGATCAGACCGGCTCAGGGGAGGCCTGGGTGGCCGTCTTGCCAACCCAGAGACCTAACATCACCCCAAAGGATGGTCTGAAATTAAACTTTAACTAAAAGCAGTTTATGGTGGGAGTCATCTCATAGCCCAGTGGCCGGCAAGCTGCGGCTCTCGAGCCACATGCGGCTCTTTGGCCCCTGGAGTGTGGCTCTTCCACAAAATATCGCCTTCTGCACATAGGCCACGAAGTTTCAATCTTACTGTACGTGGTATTTTGTGGAAGAGCCACACTCCAGGGGCCAAAGAGCCGCATGTGGCTCGAGAGCCGTGGTTTGCCGACCACTGGCCTAGGCCGACAAGGTCACTGACAAGGTCAACCTTTGCCCTCAGGGAGCCTGTCTGTCGTTTTGCATCTGGGACCACAGAGCCTTGAAGTGTCTGGGTACCTGGTAACGTCCTTTTTTCTGTGGCCCCGGGGGCACCACCTACTGTGCTGGGCAAATTCCTTCATTATCATCCTGTTCATTGCCCCTGCATCCTCCTAAGCGTGTGTGTCCATCATTTTACTTCTTATCCAATCCCAGGGGTTCCCCCCCCCCCACCTGCTTGGCTTGCTCCCGCCTCTCTAGTCCATCCCCAATGGATTTCACGTCACCCACCTACGCCCCTTCCTTTGATTGCAACGTATAAATACAGACGTAACCCTCCATTCTCCGGAGAATTATCTCAATCCCATGAGGTTCTGCTTCCCGACATTTGTCGACCGTTTGGCTCAAATCAACTCACAGAAATTCTTTTCACGTTTGAATGTCTTTACCTGAATAGCATCACTTGTGGACACAGACAATAGGGCGTTGAAGGCCAGAGGTGGGGAGGTGGCGGGGGTGGGGGGCAGGCTGAAGGGAGCCCATGAGGGGGAAAAAAGGGGGACATATGTAATACTTTCAACAACAAAGGCTTATTTAAAACGAAAACCAAAAAAACACCACCGCCCAAGCAGAGAAATAGAAACGAATAATCATTCAGATGCAATTTACCCCCCACCCAGTTCCACCTGAGATTAAAGCCGTGGTTCTATATCATCTATATCTATATCTATACTATCTATATCTATATCTATATCTATATCTATATCTATATCTATATCTATATCTATATCTATATCTATATCTATATCTATATCTATATCTATATCTATATCTATATCTATATCTATATCTATATCTATATCTATATCTATATCTATATCTATATCTATATCTATATCTATATCTATATCTATATCTATATCTATATCTATATCTATATCTATATCTATATCTATATCTATATCTATATCTATATCTATATCTATATCTATATCTATATCTATAT
>NW_005371783.1:370-2633 GCF_000412655.1 Myotis brandtii | reverse complement strand
CTATGACACACACTGACCACCAGGGGGCATATGCTCAATGCAGGAGCTGCCCCCTGGTGGTCAGTGCGCTCCCACAGGGGGAGCTCTGCTCAGCCACAAGCCAGGCTGATGGCTGCCAGTACAGCAGTGGTGGTGGGAGTCTCTCCTGCCTCAGCAGCGCTAAGGATGTCCGACTGCAGCTTAGGCCTGCTCCCCGCTGGCAAGTGGACATCCCCCGAGGGCTGCTGGGCTGCCAGAGGGAGGTCTGACTGCCAGCTTAGGCCCAATCTTTCAGGGAGCAGGTCTAAGCCAGCAGGTGGACATCCCCCGAGGGCTCCCGGGCTGCCAGAGGGATGTCTGACTGCCAGCTTAGGCCCAATCCCCGGGGGAGCAGGCCTAAGCCAGCAGGTGGACATCCCCCGAGGGCTCCCGGGCTGCCAGAGGGATGTCTGACTGCCAGCTTAGGCCCAATCCCCGGGGGAGCAGGCCTAAGCCAGCAGGTGGACATCCCCCGAGGGCTCCCGGGCTGCCAGAGGGATGTCTGACTGCCAGCTTAGGCCCAATCCCCGGGGGAGCAGGCCTAAGCCAGCAGGTGGACATCCCCCGAGGGCTCCCGGGCTGCCAGAGGGATGTCTGACTGCCAGCTTAGGCCCAATCCCCGGGGGAGCAGGCCTAAGCCAGCAGGTGGACATCCCCCGAGGGCTCCCGGGCTGCCAGAGGGATGTCTGACTGCCAGCTTAGGCCCAATCCCCGGGGGAGCAGGCCTAAGCCAGCAGGTGGACATCCCCCGAGGGCTCCCGGGCTGCCAGAGGGATGTCTGACTGCCAGCTTAGGCCCAATCCCCGGGGGAGCAGGCCTAAGCCAGCAGGTGGACATCCCCCGAGGGCTCCCGGGCTGCCAGAGGGATGTCTGACTGCCAGCTTAGGCCCAATCCCCGGGGGAGCAGGCCTAAGCCAGCAGGTGGACATCCCCCGAGGGCTCCCGGGCTGCCAGAGGGATGTCTGACTGCCAGCTTAGGCCCAATCCCCGGGGGAGCAGGCCTAAGCCAGCAGGTGGACATCCCCCGAGGGCTCCCGGGCTGCCAGAGGGATGTCTGACTGCCAGCTTAGGCCCAATCCCCGGGGGAGCAGGCCTAAGCCAGCAGGTGGACATCCCCCGAGGGCTCCCGGGCTGCCAGAGGGATGTCTGACTGCCAGCTTAGGCCCAATCCCCGGGGGAGCGGGCCTAAGCCAGCAGGTGGACATCCCCCGAGGGGTCCCAGACTACGAGAGGGCACAGGCCGGGCTGAGGGACCCTCCCGAGTGCACAAATTTTTGTGCACCGGGCCTCTAGTTTATTGATATATATCTACACTAATAAAAGGGCAATATGCTAATTAGACCAGGTGACTTTCCGGACGTCCTCCAAGACCAAGCCATGGTGGCAGGGCTGAGGCAGAGGTGGTTCGGGGTGATCAGGCCAAGAGGGGAGGGCAGTTGGGGTGAGCAGGCTGGCAGCGGGGAGACAGCTGAGGGCGAGAAGGCTGGCGAGGGGGGCAGTTGGGGGCGATCAGGCAGGCAGGCAGGTGAGCAGTTAGGAGCCAGTGATCCCAGATTGTGAGAGGGTGCAGACTGGGCTGAGGGACACCCCCCACCCTCGTGCACGAATTTCGTGCACCAGGCCACTAGTGTATATATATATATATATATTGATTGATTGATTGATTTCAGACAGGAAAGGATAGGAAGAAAGAGAGAGAAACATCCATGATGAGAGAGAATCATGGATCGGCTGCCTCCTGCACACCCCCTACTGGGGATCGAGCCCACAACCCAGGCACATGCCCTTGGTTGGAATCGAACCCAGGACCCTTCATTCCGAAGGCCGACGCTCTCTCCACTGAGCCACCCCAGCTGGGGCACACAGCTGGCTTTAGACAAGGGCCTGCCATGCCCCATTATTTCTGGTATCGTTCTTGTCTTTCCCAAGTCCCTCCAAAGTCAGCCCCTCTGTTTTGAAACCTCAGACCCCATTGCCACCCACCCCACCCCCCTCTCCTTTGCCCAAAAGGCCATACATTCCCAACGTTGCCCCGCGAGCTTAGGAATTTTTGCTGCTGCTGTGAATTCTCCATGGCCCCTGGATTCAATGTACATTTTCTCCATTTCATTGATCTTGTATCACTTGATTGATTAGACCAGAAAGGCTTAGAAGTAGGAGGTGTTTAATTGTTTTCTTCCTTCCTTCCTTTCTTTCTTTCTTTCTTTCTTTCTTTCTTTCTTTCTTTCTTTCTTTCTTTCTTTCT
>NW_005371783.1:0-254 GCF_000412655.1 Myotis brandtii | reverse complement strand
CTTTCTCTCTCTCTCTCTCTCTCTCTCTCTCTCTCTCTCTCTCTCTTTCTTTCTTTCTTTCTTTCTTTCTTCTTTCTTTCTTTCTCTTTGTTTTTTAGCCCAGGTACTAGAAATGGCAAAAGGCAGCCACAATGTGTCTCAGTGGTTGAGCGTCAACCTATGAACCAGAAGGTCAGGGTTCGATTCCCGGTCAAGGCCACAGGCCCAGGTTGTGGGTTCGATCCCAGTAGGGGGCGTGCAGGAGGCAGCCGGTC
>NW_005371782.1:0-737 GCF_000412655.1 Myotis brandtii | reverse complement strand
ATTAACAGTTTCATCTGGTTTTAGAAGCTCATAATACTCCACATCTTCCTGATCCCACCAATCGCATCTTCTTTCCTTCTTTCCGAAGCGATTTGGCCTTGCAGTCGATGTTGATGGTTGACCTGGGTCAACCCATGATTTTGTGCATTTGGGATTCTCAAAATAAATCCACTTTTCATTGCCAGTCACAATTCGATGAAAAAAGACTTTCTTTCGTGCCATTGAAACAACATTTTACTGATGACTTTTCGGTTTTCCATTTGTCTTTCGTTCAGTTGATGTGGAACCCATTTTCCTTCCTTTAAAATCTTTCCCATTGCTTGTAAACGATCGGAAATAGTTTGCTGAGCAACGTTTAATCTTTCTTAAGTTGTTTTTGAGTTTGACACACATCTTCATCCAATGATGCTTGTAATTGTTGGTCTTCAAACTTTTTCCATTGACCTGGACATTCTTTGTCTTTCACATCGAAATCATCACTTTTAAAGCATTTAACCAGTGTTCACAAGTATCTTGAGATGGAGCATGTTCACCATAAGCTTCCCGAAGAATATGATAACTTTCAGCAGCACTTTTCTTCAAAATAAAGTAATGAATTAAAACTTCCCGAAAATGCTCTTTAAATGCTCTTTTTTTTGGCATGAAATTCGACATTTTTAAGCATAAAAATGTCTATGAGGTTAACATCTTCAGAAAGTTTTGACATATGAAGTTTTGGAGCTTGCTGTCAATACAAC
>NW_005371781.1:0-256 GCF_000412655.1 Myotis brandtii | reverse complement strand
TGTCACTCACATGGAGCACATACACAACAGTAATGAACTGAAATAGTAAAAAAAAATTTAAAAGAAAGATAATTCCTGACCTTTACTTGTGGTAAATAAATAATAAAAAAACATAAAGCATATATGTACATACATCAAAATGATGGAACTTTTTTTATAAATAAATGGGAGATGGCGACGTAACCACAATATGACGTATGTCGAGTCCGATGTAACCCAGTACATAGTCACAAACCCAAACAGAAAGCCAAAATGA
>NW_005371780.1:0-2814 GCF_000412655.1 Myotis brandtii | reverse complement strand
TGACACACATGTCATAGGTTCGCCATCACTGGATTAGGGGAAGCTGAGAACGGCATTACTAATTAGAAGATAGGGTAGAAAAATTCATGCAATCCGAGAACCAAAAAGAAAAAAAAACAATTAAAAAATAGGAGGACAGTGTAAGGGAGCTGTGGGACAACATAAAACATAACAATATTTGCATAATAGGTGTGCCAGAAGGGGAAGAAAGTGAACAAGGGATAGAGAACATGTTTGAAGAAATAATGGCAGAAAACTCCCCTAACCTGGTGAAGTTAAAAGTCATACAAGTTCAGGAGGAACAGAGAGTCAGGAAGAAGAACTTAAACAAGCCCATGTACAGACACATAATACTTAAAGTGCCAAAAATAAAGACAAAGAGAAAATCTTAAAGGCAGCAAGAAAAAAGCAAACTGTTACTACAAAGGAGCTCCCATAAGGCTGTCAGCTGATTTCTCTATCAGAATCTCTACAGGCCCAAAGGGAATGGCATGAAGTACTCAAGATAATGGAAAGCAAGGATCTGAAACCAAGATTACTATATCGAGTAAGGCTATAATTAAAAATAGATGGTGAAATATAGAGCTCCTCAGACAAAAAAAAAACAAAACCAAAGGAGTTTATCACCAGCAAATGAGCATGGCAAGAAATGCTAAAGGGACTCCTGTAATGAGAAAAGGAAATAGAGAGAGAAACATAGGCATACAGAATTAAAATGGCAATAAATAAGAACCTATCAATAATAACCTCAGGTGTAAATGGATTAAATGCTTCAATAAAAAGACATAGGGTATCTAAATGGATACAAAAACATGATCCAACTATATGCTGTCTACAATAGACCCACCTCATAACAAAAGATTCACACAAGATGAGAGTGAAGGGATGCAAAAAAGTTTCCATGCAAATAGAAACAAAAAAAAGCTGGTGTAGCAATACTTACATCTGACAAAATGTACTTCAAAATGAAGGCCATCATGACAGACAACAAAGGTCACTACATAATACTAAAGGGGTCAATCTAACAAGAAGATATATCCCTGGTAAATATATACACACCATATATATATTTGGTCAACAGTATGGTCATAGTATGGGACTTTAACACCTCACTGACTTCACTGGATAGATCTTCCAGACAAAATTTAGGAAGGAAACAGTGACTATAAATGACATACTGGATTAGATGGTTCAAAAGAACATTTCACCCCAAAGCTGCAAAATATACATTCTCCTCAAGTGCACATGGATCATTCACAAAGATAGACCACATGTTAGGACAGAAAGAAAAGTCTCTATAAGTGTAAGAAAATTGAAATCATATGAAACAGATCACAAGAAATGAAAATAGAAATCAACTACAGTATAAACACTCAAAAACATTTAAACACATGGAGGTTAAATAGCATCTTATTCAACAATGAATGGGTTACAATGAGATCTAGAAAGTAAAATAATTACCTGGAAAAAATTTAAAATGAACACACAACAACCCCAAATCTCTGGGATACATCAAAAGCAGTCCTGAGAAGGAAGTTCATAGCACTATAGGCCTTCCTCAAAAAATAAGAAAAACTAATAATAAACTATTCAACCTTACAACTTAAAGAATTGAACAACAAGAAAAGGAAGGAAGGAAATATTAAAGGGTACAGCAGAAATAAATGACATAGAGACTAAAATAACAATATAAAAAATCAATGAAATCAAGAGCTAGTTCTCTGAAAAGATAAACAAGATTGATGAACCATGAGCCAGATTCATCCAGAAAGAAAGAGAGACCCAAAGAAATAAAATCAGAAATAAAAGCAAAGAAGTAAACACTGGCACCACTGAAATACAAAGGATTGTAAGAAAATACTGTGAACAACTATATTCCCACAAGGTGGACAATGTGGATGAAACGGACAAATTCCTAGAAAAATACAATGTCCCAAAACTGAATCAGGAAGAATCAGAAAATCTGAATAGGTGAATAACAACTGAGGAAATAGAAGCAATAACAACAACAACAACAACAAAAACTCCCAGCAAACAAAACCCCTGAACCAGACGTTTTCACAGGGGAGTTTTACCAAACATTCAAGGAAGAACTAACACCTATCCTGCTCAAACTATTCCAAAAAAATACAAGATGAAGGAACACTTCCAAGCTCCTTTTATGATGCCAGCATTATCCCAATTCCCAAACCAGATAAAGACGTGACAAAGAAAGAGAACTACAGGCCAATATCCCTGATGAACATAGACACTAAAATCCTCAACAAAATTCTAGCAAATCGAATCCAGCAATATATCAAAAAGATCATACACCATGACCAAGTGGGATATATTCCAGGGATGTAAGGCTGGTACAATATTCAGAAATCAATAAATGTGATACATCACATAAAGGAATTGAAGACAAAAATCACATGATCATATCAATAGATGCAGAAAAAGCATTTGACAAAATCCAACACTCATTTTTCATAAAAACTCTCAGCAAAGTGGGAATATAGGGAGCATATCTCAACATTATAAAGGCCATATGTGACAAATCTACAGAAAACATCATATTCAATGGGCAAGAAGTAAAACTATTTCCCCTAAGAACAGGAACAAGACAGGCATGTCCACTTTCACAACTCTTATTCGATATAATACTGGAAGTCCTAGCCACAGCAATCAGACAAGAAGAAAAAATAAAAGGCTTCCAAAGTGGAAAGGAGGAAGTAAAACTCTCATTAGTCACAGAAGACATGATATTGTACATAGAAAACCCTAAAGATTAAACGAGAAAACTATTAGATTTAATAAATGAATTTGGCAATG
>NW_005371779.1:20254-23009 GCF_000412655.1 Myotis brandtii | reverse complement strand
CAGCTTCTTACTGCCTGATTGAAATAAGAGTCTGGATATGCACTCTTCTTCACTTCTTGTCATGAAAGGGGATGGTTTCCTTAAAGGAGAACAGCCCGCTGGTGTGCCTCAGTGGTTGAGTGTCCACCCAGGAACCAGGAGGTCATGGTTGGATTCCCTTTCAGGGCATATGCCCAGATTTCAGCTCAGTTCCCACCAGTTTCTTCCCACAGGTGGAAAAGGAGGGAGCTATTCTCAGGCTGCCAGTGAGTATGGAGGGTGACCCCTGAGATCCTGTGATAGTACAGACTGGATCCCATGGGGGACCTCACCCCCATAGTTCCTCCCTTAGTCTCCTCTCCTGGGGGCTCTGACCCCGTCCTGTTTTGTTCTACCTCAGGCAGCGATAGTGCCCAGGGCTCTGATGTATCTCTCACGGCTTCTGAAGATGAGACTCTGATGATAGCAGGGGTTGGGGCAAAAGGGACAGGACTGGGTGATGGGGACTCTGTGGGACATAGTGAGCCTGCGGTGGGCTGTTGAGAAGGTCACTACTTACAGCCACTGAAGTGAATTTGTTCATGATCATTTTCTTCCACAGCCTGAGGCACTTGTCGGGGACTGAGTGATGGGAGATTTGTTCACGCTCCTACTTTGTGATTCAAGAACCTCTGATTTCTTTCTGCAAACGGCACCTGAATGTGTGTGTTCCTATCAGCATAATGTGAGGAGGTGGGAGGCTGGCCCACCCCTGCCCACCACACCCCCTCCCCAGCCTTTCCTGTCCAGTAGAGGTGGGGCTGGCCGTCCCCATTCCTGTTTTTACTTCCTGGTGCGCTCAGCTGCAGCTTCTTACTGCCTGATTGAAATAAGAGTCTGGATTTGCATTCTTCTTCATTTCTTGCCATGAAGGGGTGATGGGTTCCTTAAAGGAGAACAGCCCACTGGTGTGCCTCAGTGGCTGAGTGTCCACCCAGGAACCAGGAGGTCATGGTTGGATTCCCTTTCAGGGCAAATGCCCAGACTTCAGCTCAGTTCCCACCAGGGTCATGCATGTGAAGCCAATGGATGTTTCTCTTTCATCATTGATGTTTCAATCCGTCTCTCCCTCTTCTTTCCTCTCTCTTTGAAAATTAATAAAAACATATTTTTGAAAAAAATTAAAGGAGAAGATCCTAAAATTTGAGATGAAATAAATGGAAGCCCCAAGAACTGGTCAGGTCCTGTGTGTTTGCTGTGCTGAGGCTGTTGCAGGGGGGACAGGAGAGGCTGTGAGGACCGAGTGTGGTCAGGGCTGTGCCCAGTTGGTTCCCTGGTCTTTCATCAGCTGGGTCACCTCTCTGCTCCTTTGTCCTTCTCCCTTCAGTAGAACCTTGTCCCACCAGGACTTTCCATCACAGGGACTCAAACCTCACCAGGCCTTGTAAATTGTCCTAATGAGGAACATCTCCAAACCCGTGGGCAGCAAGGCCTTCCTGTGACTGGGTCAGCCTAGGCTCAGGCCTGGGTCCTGCCCTCAGCCCTCAGCCTCTGGGACTTATTTGTTGTTTCTTTGTTTGTGTATGCCTTTTTGCCTTTTTCGTTCTTGTTTTGAGTTTTGGTCTCATCCTTCTTTTGAGTGTCCCCTATCCAGCATCAGCCATTGATGAGTTGTCTGTCATTGTGCCCACAAGGCTCAGGGGTCCCTGCACAGAAGAGTCCATGGTATGGAGAGATGAATTTTCAGTCTCATCCTGCTCTTCGCTCCTTCTAGGAATTGATTGTTCTTTCTATCTTTTCCTAAACTCTCCAAGGAACCAGGTTCTGGAATTAGCAGGGAGGAGGGGTCCTGTAACTGGTCATCTTAGATAAGTTCCTATTGGAATTCCTCTCTGCTCGCCCACCCTCTCTCCCTGCCCTTCCCTCTAGTGCTGGCTGCAGTGGGAACCCTGGAATTTCTGAAGCAGAGTCTCCTGTAGATTCAGGGAGAGCCGCTCTGTGGGAAGAGCAGGTGCCCTGATGTCAATGTGAGAGCTCGCTGTGCTGTAGCTGCCACAGGACAGCTGTGGTCTTAGGCCACATTAATGAAGACGTGTCTCTAGCACAGGGAGGTGCTCTACACTGATCATTCATGAACCAGTATTAGATGTGTGCCAGATGTGTGACAGTGTTTCTTCATGTGGGGAACACTGAAGGAAAATCAGAGAAGCTGCTTTCCTGTGGGACATACGTTGTGTGGGAAGAAACAGAGTGAATGAAAAAGCACAGTAAACAAGGAAGGTGTCTGTGTGACAAGGGGTAACTGTTCTGAGGAAAAAAGTCATGGGGAAGGCAATTCCAAGTGTGACTGTGGGGGACACAGAACATGGGTGTTTATATAAAAAGCACAGTAAACAAGGAAGGTGTCTGTGTGACAAGGGGTAACTGTTCTGAGGAAAAAAGTCATGGGGAAGGCAATTCCAAGTGTGACTGTGGGGGACACAGAACATGGGTGTTTATATATATACACTAGTATATATATATATGCAAATTATCTGAATAGATCTATCTCCAAAGAAGATATACCCAAATTGACCAATGTACAGATTCTGAAAGTAATTGGTGGTTGCTTAGGAATGGGGGAGAGGGAGTAGATACTTGGGCGTAATAGCTAAAGAGTAGACAATTGATGTTGTTTTTTTTAAATAAGGTGATGAAAAATATTTCAAGATTGATTGTAGGGATGGCTGCTCATCCCATATGTAACTATACTAAAAACCATTTAATTATATACTTTCAACAGGTGAAATTTTTTTTT
>NW_005371779.1:18022-18438 GCF_000412655.1 Myotis brandtii | reverse complement strand
CATACACACACACACACACACACACACATACACACTAGTAGCCCTGTGCATGAAATTTGTGCATGGGGGTCGGGGGGAAAGGGGGCCCCTCAATCTGGCCTGCACCCTCTCCAATCCGGGACCCCTTCGGGGAATGTCTGACTGCCTGTTTGTGCCTGCACTTTTAACAGATGACAGCTCCATTGTTGTTTCTTTTCATGCTTAAACCCATTGGAATTAGTAGGTATTATAAGTGTGTATACATGTTGGGGAGACACCCTGTATATCTCTAGTCAGGGGTGAAAGGAACTAACAGCGAAACCTCGCTCACTCCCACATGTCTCCCCACTTCACTTCCCACCTTCACGGGCAGCGAGAGAATCAATGTTTTCTCTCATTAACTTGGAAAAGCACGTCCTGTCACCCGCTGCCCAGCA
>NW_005371779.1:9004-14161 GCF_000412655.1 Myotis brandtii | reverse complement strand
TGACTCTGGGCCAGCTCTGCCCACACTGCAGCCACCACTACTGCCTAAGCCACTGCCAGCCCGAGATCCATGGCTGTGGGGAGCGGGCCCGCGCCCATGTCCGGCAGAGAATCAGCCGGGAGGGAGTGCTGTACGCCGGCAGTGGGGCCAAGGATCGGTCCCTGGACCCCACCAAGAGGGCCCAGCTGCAGAGGAGCCTGGATAAGAAGCTGGGCGAGCTGAGCAGCCAGACAAGGAGCAAAAGGAGGGAGAAGGAGATGTGAGCCGGCCCTCACACCCTCCGGCCTTGTCTTTGCAAATGCAGGTGGGGGCAAGCAGCCGTCCCTGGTGCTTTCTGTGCCTTGTAGATGCTCCAGTGACGTGACCAGGGCTGCATGGGCAAGCGAGGGGCCTGTGGGAGGGGGTGGGTCCTAGGGCCCAGCATGCCCTGCCTTGCGCTGGGATGGGGGCGGGCTGCAGTGGCTGTTCCCTGGACCTTCCTGGGGAGAGCCGCCCCAGGTCTCAGTTTTGCTGGCACCAGGGCCCCCTGGGGCTCTCCGAGGTCCCTCGCCAACTGCTTTAAGAGAACCTTTAAGAGAGGTTCCGGGGGACCAGGGTTGCTGCCTGGCCTGCCCCCTGGCTCTCCCGCCCTCCGATCATGAAGGCAATCACAGGCTGCAGGCCAGCCTGCAAGCCCGGCCCCCCGGCCTGGCTTTCCGATGGCTATCACCAGCTGGGGGTGGGGAAAGGCGGCCTTTGCCCGCCCCCCAGCTCTTGCCTGCTGCCTGGGTTGCTGATCACCATTCTTCCTCTTTCCCCTTTCCCCTCCCATCATTCCTCTTCTTAAAGGATACCTTTCAGCATTTCGTATAATACTGGTTTAGTGGTGATGAACTCCTTTAGCTTTTCCTTATCTGTGAAGCTCTTTATCTGACCTTCAATTCTGAATGATAGCTTTGCTGGATAAAGTATTCTTGGTTGTAGGTTCTTGGTATTCAGCACTTTGAATATTTCTTGCCATTCCCTTCTGGCCTGCCAAGTTTCTGTTGAGAAATCAGCTGACAGTCGTATGGGTATTCCCTTGTAGGTAATTGAGTCTCTTTCTCTTGCTGCTTTTAAGATTCTCTCTTTGTCTTTTGCTCTTGGCATTTTAATTATGATGTGTCTTGGTGTGGTCCTCTTTGGATTCCTTTTGTTTGGGGTTCTCTGCGCTTCTTGGACCTGTAAGTCCATTTCTTTCACCAGGTGGGGGAAGTTTTCTGCCATTATTTCTTCAAATAGGTTTTCAATATCTTGCTGTCTCTCATCTTCTGGCACCCCTATTATTCTGATGTTGGTACGCTTGAAGCTGTCCCAGAGGCTCCTTACACTATCTTCGTATTTTCGGATTCTTTTTTCATTTTGCTTTTCCGGTTGGGTGTTTTTTGCTTCTTCGCATTTCAAATCTTTGACTTGATTCTTGCGCTCCTCTGGTCTGCTATTGGGTGTCTGTATAATATTCTTTATTTCAGTCCGTGTATGCTTAATTTCTAGTTGGTTCTTTATCATAGCATCGAGGGTCTCATTAGTTTTCGTGACTCTCTCCTCAAGTTTATTGACAGCTTCTAGCACATTTTTGCAAGCCCTCAAAATTGCGATTTTTAGCTCTATATCCTCCATTTCTGTCATGTTTTTTTGTCTCCGCATTTTTTATGCTTTCTTGGTGCACCCCCTAGTGGTCTTTGTGCGCAGTCTTGTTCTAGTTGAGCCTTGATTGTTGTAGTTAATACTAGAGGGATTTGACCACCAGGCCGACTGGCTGTGTGAATCAGCTGTGTCTGCCGCGGAAAACTTCTGTCCTCTGGGGAGGTGCTAATCTAGCCTTTGCCTGAGGCGATCTGGCAAATGGCTCTGCGCAGGGCTTGGGCGGGGCGGGCTCAACAGGGCGGGCGGGCGGAGGGAGCGGTTATGGCCCCTCTCAGTCCCGTTCCCAGAGGCTCTGCTTCTCAGAACCCCCGGAACCGCTGCAAACCTCGGAGGGAAAGCTGCCTTCCAACTGATGCCAGACACTCCCGCTTCTCCCGTTTGGGTCCGAGTCCCCAGCGATTCGCCCGTATCTGGAGCTCAGAGTCTGAGACTCCCCCCTGACCGAAAACGACAACCGCGCTCTCAGCCACCAGCCCGCTTTGCGCGCGCACCTCCGCACCTGAGTTTTTTCCACACTGCGCCTCCTCTGAGCCTCGGTGTGCTGTTATTTTTCCTTCTAGTTGAAGAGTCTCTCCTCAGCCAGCCTTCCTGTGGTTCTGGGTGATGTCCGTTCCGTCTTTTAGTTGTATTTTTGAAGTGGTTGTTTGCGGCAGCAGTCTGCGGTGTTTACCTATGCCGCCATCTTGGTCTCCCCTGAGAGAGAGAAACATCAATGATGGGAGAGAATCATCCTGCTCTTGGCTCCTGCAGGTCCCCTGCTGGGGATCGAGCCCACAACCCAGGCACTTGCCCTTGACCAGAATCCAACCCAGGACTCTTCAGTCTGCAGGCCGATGCTCAATCCACTGAGCTAAACCAGCTAGGACATGTCTGTTTGATTTGGGTGGCCAATCATTGGGGGCCTCCCTGGGAAGGTGAGCTTGTGGAAAGCATTGAAGGACATGAGGGATTATCCCTGAGGATGTCGGAAGGAAGTCCTTTCCAGCAGTGGCACCTCCAGTGGGAATGGCCTGGGACAGGAGTGTGTCTGGTAAGAGGGAGGAGGCCAGTGTGGGAAAGGAGCAGAGAGTAATGGAGATGAGATAAAGACAAGGCCAGACCTCCTGGGCTTGGAGGATGGAAGAAGTGCAGGGATTGTGCTGAGTGAGGAGGGAACCACAAGAGCGTTCAGAGCAGGAGAGGCCTGGCCTGATACCCCCTTTAAAGGATCACTGTGGCGGCTGAGCTGAGAACACTTGGGAGGTGAGGGGGCAGTGTGGAGGCAGGAGGATTCTGTGAGGGGCTCCAGGCTCTAGAGGCTTCCAGTGGCTGAGAGATGGAAAGAGTGGGTGTGCTGGGGTTCTGGTTCCTTTTGAAGATGGACTTTAGAGCGAGCCTAAGGGTTAATCTGGGGCATGTGAGAGAGGAATCAAGGTCACCAAAAATCTCAGAGGGTACACGTAGAGAGACAGAGTTCCCATTAGCAGAGATGGGGAGACTCTGGAGTAGCCTATTTGAGGGGCATCACAGGCCTTCATTTTAAGAGATGCTGGAGCTGAGTGTGTGTTAGCAACACAAGGGAGCTGTCGGATTGGCAGTTGGACAGATGAGTCTGGAGATCAGGAGAGATGTTGGTTGGAGAAACAGACTTGGGAGGCGACACAGGTAAATGACATTTAAAGCCTTGAGAATGGACGAGGTCACCAAGGGACTGATGGCTGTAGGAAACAAAGAAGGACTGAACCCAGGACCCAGTGCTGAGCCGTCTGCACAGTTCTGTCCCTGGGTCTAGAAGGCACAGGGACCACGGAGCCCCCAGCGTTCCTGTGCGCAGGAACCACCTGGACCTCTTGTTGGCTCAGGACGTCTGGAGCAGAGTGTGAGAGGCTGGCTCTATCCCAAGGTGCTGATGCTGCTGGTCTTCACATCCCACATTGAGCAGCGAGAACCCAGACCAGGATCCCCGTGTCTGTGTCAGCCTCACCTGCAGGGTGTTACACAGGTGGTTCCTGTCTGTGCCTAATTCTCTGGGTCTGTGGGTCTGGGAGAGGCTGGGGGTTTTGTAAGAAGCTCACAAGCAATCCTGGGGCTCAGCCAGCCTGGGAACCACTGAGGCCAGTGCCAGAGCTCAGGGTGGGGAGGGGTTTTACATCACATTTAAAGGTTTTCATTTTTCCTCAGAAAGAGAAGGGAGGGCATGTATCACCTGTTATGACACATGATGCTGGGAGTTACGTGTCGTTCTCTCTGCCACTGGGTAGAGTCAGGTAGAAGATTTAAGACATGGGCCCTGGGTCCCAATAATAACATCTCTGAAGGCTTGCTCTCTGAAATTCTTCCCCAGATATAGTTCTTGGAGCAAACAATGGAATCCCAAGCTATTCTAATTTAGATATAAAGTATATATATATAATATTGGGGTCTAATAGTATTTTAGGGAAAAACCACAGGAGTCAGGTCACACAGGCAGAAACTGATCCACATTCAGCCCAGGTCAGGTCCCACACAGGAGCCACCGCCCTGCTGCTGGGCACCGATGTCACTGCTGACACCACTGACCCCTGACGCTGAACCCTGGCCCTGTGGCTAGGATGGCTCCCTCTGCTGCTCCTGACACCTGCACCGTTACTGCCACTCCCACCACCCTTGCCACATGCAGCCTGCACAGTCCCAGCCACTCTGTTACCTGGTCCTGAGTCAGAGTCCGGCATGTGGTTACGTGTCCAGACGTATGAATGTTGGGGGACGTGGGTTTCCCTCTCTTATGGAGGGACATGCTATCGGCCTCTCACCAAGTCTCTTTGTGTGTGGAATTCTCCTCCTGTCGGGAGAGAGTTCAACTGCTGGGTGAGGGATGGATAAGGATGAAAAATTTCAAATGGAGCAAAGATCTGACACTGGAACTTTGCAGGCACTCAGGTTTGGTAATTTGCAGGCACTCAGGTTTGACTGGAAGTCAAGGGGCCAATAAAGGAAATCCCATCTGGAGGGCTACCCGCTTACTCTTTGTGGGATGGTGAAGAATTTTTTGCCTGCACTCACCAAATTTGTATTACAAGACAAGTTAAAGGGACTTCTCTTTTAAAAAATAAGAGAAAAAAGACATAAATCTTAACATTAAAATGGTAAGGACTAAATCCCTATTGATATTCACTTTATCTTTTTTATTGTTTGTTTGTTGTTGTTTTTTAAAATTAAATCTTTATTGTTCAGATTATTACAGTTGTTCCTCTTTTTCCCCCCCATAGCTCCCCTCCACCCGGTTCCCCTCCCACCCTCTGCCCTCACTCCCCCACCACTGTCCTCATTCATAGGTGCACGATTTTTGTCCAGTCTCTTCCTACATCCCCCAGACCCCTTCCCCCCCCCTAAGAATAGTCAGTCCACTCCCTTTCTATGCCCCTGATTCTATTATAATCACCAGTTTATTCTGATCATCAGATTATTTATTCACTTGATTTTTAGATTCACTTGTTGATGGATGTGTATTTGTTGTTCATAATTTGTATCTTT
>NW_005371779.1:4307-8102 GCF_000412655.1 Myotis brandtii | reverse complement strand
CCCTTGTGGTCTTTGTGCACAGTCTTGTTGTAGTTAAGCCTTGATTGTTGTAGGCATCACTAGGAGGAATTGACCTCCAGGCCAATTGTGAGAATCAGCTGTGTCTGCAGTGGGAGAATTTCTGTGCTGGAGACACCCTTCTGGGGCAAGACTTGCTTCAGTGGGGCTTTGGTGCTCACTGAGTCTGCCCCCTGATTGTGTCCCTTATAGATCTGAGTAGTTGTAATTGGATGGTCCCACTCTGACCACTGGGTACACTGGCTCTTGGATCTAAGGAGGTGCTAATCTAGCCTCTTCATGAGACTACCCAGCAGAAGCCAGCTCTAAAGCAATGCAAGTTGCCCTGGGGCCTTGGGGCAGCTGCAGTTTGTTAAGTAATTTTCAGATTACAAAGGGCCGGCCTTTCATTCGCAAAAGCCTCCATGCACAGGTTAGGTGGGACGGGGTCCCAGGGAATCAACAGGGCAGGTGGAGTGAGCAGTATGGCTGCTCTCAGTCCTGCCCTCAGAGGTCCAGGCAATCGCTGTGAGCACCTCTGAGAGAAAGCTGCCCTCGAGTTCCAACCGATGCCAGACAGTCCCGCTTCTCCCGTATGAGTCTGGGTCCCCAGAGACTCGCCCAGAACTGGGGCTCAGAGCTTGAGACTCCCTCCTGATTGAAAAAGACAATCGTGTCCTCAGCTGCCAGCCCTCTCCGAATGCACCTCCACGCCTTTGTATTTCACTTCCGCACCGCACCTCCTCTGAGTCTCGGTATGCTTTTCTCTTTCCTTCTAGTTGTAGAATTTCCACTCAGCCAGCCTTCCTGTGGTTCTGGATGATTTTCATTCCGTCTTTTAGTTGTATTTTTGAAGTGGTTGTGTGAGGCAGCAATCTCTGGTGTTTACCTATGCCGCCATCTTGGTTTCTCTGATATTCACTTTAAATGTAAGTTCATTATATTCTCCAATCAAAAGTCATAGGGTGGCTGAATCGATGAGAAAACAAGACCTTTATATACACAAGAGAATGACTTCGGATTGAAAAACACAGACTAAAAGCAAAGAGATCAAAGAGATATTTCATGCAAATAGGAACAAATAAACTAAAAGCTGGGGTAGCAATACTGCTACCAGATAAAATAGATTTTAAAAGGTTATAATTAAAGACAAAGAAGAACATTTCATAATGATAACGGGATCAATCCAACCAGAGGACATAACCCTTGTAAACATTAATGCACCCAACATAGGAGCACCTAAATGCATATGTAAAGCAAATATTAATGGATATAAAAGGAGAGATTGACAGTAATACAGTCATAGAAGATCTATACATACATAATGGAATATTACTCAGCCATAAAAACAATGAAATCTTATCACTTGTAACAACATGGATGGATTTAGAGAGGATTATGCTAAGTGAAAGAAGTCACTTATATGTGAAATTTAAAAATCAAAATAAATGAACAAACAAAATAGAAACAAACCCAGATACAGAGAACATACTGATGTTTGCTAGAGGGGAGCGGGTTTGCATTGGAAGAAAAGGGTGACGGGATAAAGAATTTCAAATTTGCCATCTTGTAATGTAGAGGCTAAATACTGACTGACAGAAACATAGATGAACAATTCACCAGTCTGGCCCCCAGTGACTGCAGCCCAACCCCATGGGACATGGAGCAGAAGAACTGCCCCCTGAGCCAAGTCAACCAGAGAACGGGAGAGAATAAAAAGGGTGGTTTAATGTGGGATTGTTTTTTGCCCAGGGTTCGATAACAGGAACACAGACCATAGAATTCACTGCTATTCCTATGTTCCATTATTGTATGTCTCTTCTGTCAGACTGTCAGTATCAGGAGAAGCAGGTGTCTGTATGTTTTCATGAAATGTTTACCAGGCCTAACGTGAAGCCTGGCACACAGGCCTCACGACATCCTAGTGCAGGGGTCCTCAAACTACGTCCGGCGGGACATGTGCAAATACAAATATTGTATTTGTTCCCGTTTTGTTTTGTTTTTACTTCAAAATAAGATATGTGCAGTGTGCATAGGAATTTGTTCATAGTTTTTTTTTAAAAAACTATAGTCCAGCCCTCCAACGGTCTGAGGGACAGTGAACTGGCCCCCTGTTTAAAAAGTTTGAGGACCCCTGTGTAGTGGATGAATGAGTGAGTAACTGCTGACCAGGCTCCTTACAGCTGATCTGAGACGGGAAGGAGGGTCACTGTGTTTGGTTTGGAGCCTGTCTCAGTCCGATGAGGCTGCCATAACCAAACACCCCTGACTGGGCGGCTGAAACACTACAGGTTTATTTTCTCACAGTTCTGGAGGCTTCAAGTCCAAGATCAAAGTGCCAGGCAATGTGGTTTCTGGTTGAGGGCCCTCTTCCTGCCTGGCAGATGGCTGTCTCCTCCCCATGTCTTACCAGGGCCTCTCCTCTGTGTGTGCAGGGAGTGGGGAGTGTAGGTATCTGATATCTTTCTCTTATAACCACCTGTCCTATCTAATTACAGCCCCAACCCATGACCTCATTTAACCTTAACGATCTCCTTAAAGGCTCTGTCTCTAAATGCAGTCACATGGAGGGTTGATGCCTCAACATGTGAATTTGGGGGACACAGCTCAGTCCATAAATGCTTTTCCTCTGATGTGTGATTTTGTTACCTACCCACTGGTCTCTGTTTCCTGAGCCCCTCCTCAAGCCTGATGCTCAGTGCCCCCAGACTCTGGTCTCCCACAGAGCTCAGCACCTGCCCACCACCTGCCTCTGAGTCCTTTGGGCTGGGGCTGGGGGTCCAGGTAGGTTTCAGGGTCAGGGATGACTGATGCTCAGAGGCAGCCATAGCTCAGATGCCACACATGGGGCTCTGGGGAGCCCTCACCTGGCTTGCGACCCCCCTGCCTGTTCAGCAGCTTAAACAGTACCATAGTCTGGCTTATGAATGACAGAGTTTATTTCTCCCAGTCCTAGAGGCTGAGAAGTTCAAATCCAGGTGTCAATAGACTCAGTGTCTGGTGAGGGCCACTCCTAGTTCATAGACACCTGTCCACTCACTGTGTCCCCACATGTGGGCAGGGCCAGGCAGCTCTCTGGAGTCTCTGTTATCAGGGCTCCACCCTCATATGCCAATCACCTTCCAAAGGCCTCGCCTCCAAATACCATCACATGGGGGTTAGGTGTCCACCTATGAGTCTTGAGGGGACACAGACATTCAGCCTATAGCACCCCCAGCGTCCTGGCTCAGCTGTCAGGGTAGGAATGAGGCTTAGGGCTGAGGCTGCAAAGTTCCTATGTTCAGGGATGGGGGAAGCAGAGAGCAGGGTGGGGAGGATCCTGTCTGAGGAGGCAGGTGGGTGGGTCCCCACAGAGGAAAGAGATGGGACCCCGGGGTTCTCTGGCCACAGGCTGCGGAGGGTGCGGGACCGCTGCTGGGCCATGGGCAGCCTGGGTCCTTGTCACCCAGTGAGGTGCGCAGTCCACACTCAGGTTTAGTGCCTGGTCCTGAGGGCCCTTGGCCTGGCCTGAGGCCTGTCCTGTCCCAGGGGAGGAAGGGACCACTGACCACACTGTCAAGGTCAGGACAGTACAGGACAGGGATTGACTAAGAAGCCTGCTCGGGAGCCAGGACCCATCTCTGAGGATTCCATCTCCTCACTGCCACCCCTCTCTCCAATCCCTTGAGAACACCATGGAAACCTGAAAAGTAGAAAAATTTTCTTCTACTCCCTATTAGTTTCTTTCTTTCTTTCTTTCTTTCTTTCTTTCTTTCTTTCTTTCTTTCTTTCTTTCTTTCTTTCTTTCTTTCTTTCTTT
>NW_005371779.1:0-3738 GCF_000412655.1 Myotis brandtii | reverse complement strand
CACAGCCCTCCCAGGATGCTCCTGCACCTCACAGCTCTGAGGGAAACCTGGTCTCCCTGGGACACGGCTCCCTCTGAAGTATCTTCCAATGGGGTGTCTCCCCTCCCCAGACCTGGTGCCCCATGTTCCTCACTCCTCCCTGAACATTTTCTCCTATGAATCTTCTGCCATCAGATTGAGCCCCAAGTCCCCTCCTTGTAGGTATTCGCTGTGGGCCCCGAGGCCATTCCTGATTTCCTTCAGCTCCTGGCTCACTGTCACCCTCCCCAGAGGGCTCCCCCTTCATTCCTCGATGATTTCAATAAAATCAGATGTGGAAGGCTGAACAGTGGTCCCCAGAGATATCCACCCGGAATCCATGGAGCCTGTGAGCAGGTTTCCTGACCTGGCAAAGGGACGAGGGCGAGGTAATGAAGGTGAAGGGCCTTGGATGGGGGCACTGTCCTGGGTGATCTGGGTGAGCCAATCAGGGCACATGGACCCTGAAAGCAGAGAAGTTTCTCTGGCTGGAGGCACAGGAGCTGCAGGAGGGATGAGGTGGAGGGGAGTCAGAGATGCTCCACGTGGGGGAAAGCCTGGGTGTGCTGTAGGGGCCACGGTCCAGGACCGCAGGCATCCTCTGGGAGCTCAGGGGCTCCAGCTGGCAGCCAGCAGGGAGATGGGGACCTCAGTCCCACATCTGCAGGAATCTGCCTTCACACAACCAAGTGAATGAGCCTGACAGTGGGCTCAGTGAGGAGCCGAGACCTGGCCACACGTGTGCTTAGCCCGGAGAGGACATGTGGGATGTGGAACCTGCACAACTGCGACATAGTAAATGGGTCTGTTCACAGGAACTCGGTTTGTGGTAATTGTCCAGCAGGACGGGCACCACTCAGCAGTGAGGATGCTCTCAGCCCCTCTTCTCACTCCCCTGAGTCTCCATCTCTGCTTCCCACACTCTGTCCACCACCTCCCCTACTCATCCCCATGGACTGGCCCCCTCCCACCTGCTCTAGCCCCTGGAAACTACCTTTCTACTCTCTGTTTCTATGAGTTTGAACTTTTTAAAAAGTCCACATATAAGTGATACCATGCAGTGTTTGTCTTTCTCTGTCTGACTTAGTTCACGTAGCATAATGCCCTCAAGATCTACTCACGTTGTTGCAAACGGCAGGATTTGTGTGTTTTTTCTCATAACTGAATAATATTTTATTGCATGCATTTGGATATGGCTGGAAGACTCTTTTTCATTTCCTTTGAATATAGACTCAGAACTGGGCTTGCTGGATCACATGGCAGTTGTGTGTTTTGTTTTTTTTAATTTCTTGAGGAACCCCATACTGTTGCCCATAGTGCCTGTGCCAAAGTCCATTCCCACCAGCAGTTTACAAGGCTTCCCTTTTCTATAGATCCTTGCCAACACATGTGATTTATTTTTTATGATAGCCACCCAAACAGGTGTAATATGGACTGTGGTTTTGATTTGAATTTCTCTGATGATTAGTTATTTTAAGCACCTCTTCATGCATTTATTAGAGATTTGGATGTATTCTTTAGAAAAATGACTATGTCGTTCCCCTGCCCATTTTTAAATTGGATGGTTTCCTATTTTGCTGTTGAGTTGTATGAGTTCTTGATATATTTTGGATGTTAAGTCCTTATCACATATATGATTTGCAAACATTTTCTTCCATTCCATATCTTGCCTTTTCATTTTGTTGATGGTTTCTTTTACTTTGCAGACACTTTTTAGTTTGATGTTGTCCCACTTGCTTATTTTTGCTTTGTTGCCTTTTCTTTTTGGTGTCAAATCAAAAAATCCAATGTCAAGAAGCTCTATGTTTTGTTCTAGGAGTGCTATGGTTTCAGGTCATAAATTTAAGTCTTTAATCCATTTTGAGTTGATTTTTAAAAAATATATTTTATTGATTTTTTTACAGAGAGAAAGGGAGAAGGATAGAGAGTTAGAAACATCGATGAAAGAGAAACATCGATCAGCTGCCCCCTGCACACCTCCTACTGGGGATGTGCCCGCAACCAAGGTACATGCCCTTGATTGGAATCAAACCTGGGACCTTTCAGTCCCCAGGCTGATGCTCTATCTACTCAGCCAAACCAGTTAGGGCTTGAGTTGATTTTTATGTGTGGTGTTAGATAGTGGTTCAATTTTATTTTGCATGTGGCTTTCCAGGTTTTCCAACACAATTTATTAAAGAGCCTATCCTTTCCTATGGAATGTTTTAGTGTCCTTTGTCGTAAATTAATTGACCATATATGCATGTGTTTATTGTAGGGCTTTTTTATGATTCATTGATCTCTGTGTCTGTTTTTATGCCAATACTGTACTGTTTTGATTACTAAACCTCTTTGTAATATGGCTTGAAATTAGGAAGCTTGATGCCTCCAGCCTTGTTCTTCTTTCTCATAATTGCTATTCAGCACACCTGCCAGAAAGGCTATCATCAACAAACGACAAGTGTTGGGGAGAATGTGGAGAAAAGGGAACCCTCATACAGTGCTGGTGGGAATGCAGACTGGTGCAGCTTCTGTAGAAAACAGTGTGGAGTTTCCACAAATAATTTAATAATGAAACTCCCATTTGACCCAGTAATCCCACTTCTAGGAATATATCCCAAGAAACTAGATACACCAATCAGAAAGGATATATGCACCCCTATGTTCATAGCAGCACAATTTACAATAGCTAAGATTTGAAAACAGCCTAAGTGCCCATAAGCAGATGAGTGGATTAAAAAAAATAATGGTACATCTACACAATGGAATACTACACAACTGTAAAAAAAAAAAAAATAACCCGAACTCTTACCATTTGCAGCAGCATGGATGGAACTAGAGAGCATTATGCTAAGTGAAATAAGCCAATCAGAGAAAGATAAGTATCACATGATCTCACTCATAGGTGGAACATAATGAACAACATAAACTGATGAACAAAAATAGATCCAGAGACAGAGAAGCATTGAACAAACTGTCAAACCTCAGAGGGAAGGGGACAGGGTAAGAGATCAACCAAAGGACCTGTATGCATGCATATAAGCATAACCAATGGACACAGACAGTAGGGGGGTGAGGGCATGTGCTGGGGGGTGGGAGTGACTGGGAAGAGGTCAATGGGGGAAAAAGGAGACATATGTAATACTTGGTGGGTGGGAAGAGATCAACCAGTGAACTTGTATGCATATATGCATAACCCATGGACACAGACAAAAGGGGTGAACACCTGGGGTGGAGAGTGAGGGCCAACTGGAAGAGGTCAGTGAGGGAAAGGGGAGACATAAGTAATACTTTCAACAATAAAGGTTTTTTTTAAAGTCTATGGCTTCCATCTTGGATGCTCTCTTGCTCTCTCTTGGATTGTTTGTTCTGAGGAAATAAGCTGTCATAGGCTGTGACAGCCCTGTGGAGAGACCCACATGAGTCAGCTTGGAAGCAAGCCCCCTAAAGCAGGTCGACAGCCACATGAGTGAACCTGGAGCAGATGCTCCCGGCCTTGAGCCTTGAGATGACCACAGCTCCAGCTGACATCTTGGCTGCAATCTCAGGAGGGACTGAACCAGAACCAGCAGCAAAGCTTCCTGGATCCTTGAACCACAGATACTTTGAGATAATAAATGTTTGTTGTTTTAAGCTGCTAAGTTTAGGGGAATTTGTTGCACAGTAATAGATAACGAATGCAGACCATAACAGGTAACACTTAACACAGTGGTTCTCAACCTTCCTAATGCCGAGATCCTT
>NW_005371778.1:0-841 GCF_000412655.1 Myotis brandtii | reverse complement strand
GACATTCCCTGCATAACAATGTTTTGGTCAACAATGACCTTCCACCTACTTGCATCATAGTCATCACCATGTGACAGCACAGTGCATTATTCAAGCATGTTGTAATGTCGATGTAAACACACCTACTGTTGCCAGTCTTATAAAACTATAGCACATATACTTAAGTACAGTACATAATACTTCATATTGATAATAAATGACTGTTACTGGTTCACATATTATTATACTTTTTATTGTTAAGTGTGTACTCTTTCTTCTTATAATAAAAAAAAATGCTGTATATTGATGGACCTGAGGAGCATTATGCTAAGTGAAATAAGCCAGACAGAGAAAGACAAGTACCATATGATTTCACTCATATGTGTAATATAATGAACAAAATTACCTAACATGTAAAAATAGAGACAGACTCATAGATAGAGAGCATGCTGACAGCTGTATGTGTGTGTGGGGGGGGGGGGGTTGGGAGGGGGGGGAGAGATTGAGAAAAAAATAGAGAAAGAAACATGAAGATGAACAACAGAGAGGAGACTGCTGGGGAGAGAGGGGTAAAGGAATGTAGAGGACCGTATAGGGGGAATAAATGGTGATGGATGGAGACTTGACTTGGGGTGGTGAACACACAATTCGGTGTACAGATGATGTGTTGTAGAATGTGCACCTGAAGCCTGTATAATTTTGTTAACTAGTGTCACCCCAGTAAATTCAATAAAAAAATTTTCCCTGTGAAACAGTATGCCTGGTTATGCTAGCAGCAGCCTCATCTTATGTTTAGCACATTTCTTGATAGCATCATTTTCTCCTGTGCTTGACTTAATCTTGCATTGCTTTATAAATTTGG
>NW_005371777.1:224266-227940 GCF_000412655.1 Myotis brandtii | reverse complement strand
AAGCCTCTGTATCCTGCAGCCCAGAGAATCATTTCTCGGGCCAGTGACTTCAAGCAGACGGTGGCTCTGGTGGGGAGCATCCTGACATAACAAGTGTCTGGCCCAGGAAATACTCTTCATTCTCCAACCTCTGAGCATCAGGTTGTCCAAATTGGGAAAGTTCTAATTTCTCAGGGAACATCAACAGAGACCAATGAAAGTCCTAGTAACCCCAGATAAACAAGAAAACTAAAATAGCTCCCCAAAGACTCTGAAAATTGAAATGTAATTAGACCTACAGTCCATAAAATTAGGCCAAGATCCATGTGCTAATTCTGAAACAGGGTGGCTGAATACTAAAATAGTGTCATGTATTGATTAACAATGAGAATACATTCTAAGAAATGCATCATTGGTGATTTCCTCATTGCATGAATATCATATGTGCTCTTACACAAACCTAGGTGGTATAGCCTATTACACACCTAGGCTATATGGTATAGCCTATTAGGCTACAAACTTGTGCAGCATGTTAGTTCACTGAATACTGTAGGCAATCACAACGCAATATAAGTGTTTTTGTATCTAAACATACCTAAACAGAAAAGGTACAATAAAAATATAGGATAAAAGATAAAAAATGGTACACCTGTATAGGGCACTTACATGAATGGATGGAGCTTGTAGGATTGGAGGTTTCTCTGGGTGAGCCAGCAAGTGGATGGTAAACAAAAGTGGAGGTCTAGGACATTACTGTCCACTAATGAAGACTTCATAAACACTATACACATAGGCTACACTAAATTTATAAATAGTTTTTCTTTCTGTAATAATAAATTAACTTTAGCTTCCTATAACATTTTTTACTTTATAAACCTTTAAATTTTTAAAACATTTTTTAACTCTTTTTAAATACATTTGGCTTAAAATAAAAATACATTAAAATGCTTTATGATTACTACTACATCATTAGATTATATCTTATGGGGCCACCGTTTTATATGACTAAAATGCCATTATGGGATGATTGACTATAAATAAAGTAGGCAGGAACCAGAGTCTCAACATGATAGACAAAATGTTCAAGATACCATAAAAATTGCCAATCATACAAAGAACCAGGTAAGTTATAACTGGAATGAGAAAGTATAATCAATTGATGCCAATACTGAGATGAACTAGATGTTGGGATTATACGACAAAGATTAAGGGCTTAAACATCAATTATAAATTCTCTTAAAACAAATGAAAAGCACAGAAAATCTCAGAAAAACAAAGGTTTTTATAAAGAACCAAGTAAAATTATAGAACTGAAAAAATGCAATAACTAAAATGAAAATCTTCAAAGTTCTGATGTGCTCAATAATAGAGCAGAGATAATAGAAGATAGAATCAGTGAACTTGAGGACAGATCAATAGACTTCACCTAGTGAAAATAAAATGAAAAAAAATGAATTGAGCCTTGGAGGTTTCTCTGGGTGAGCCAGCAAGTGGATGGTAAACAAAAGTGGAGGTCTAGGACATTACTGTCCACTAATGAAGACTTCATAAACACTATACACATAGGCTACACTAAATTTATAAATAGTTTTTCTTTCTGTAATAATAAATTAACTTTAGCTTCCTATAACATTTTTTACTTTATAAACCTTTAAATTTTTAAAACATTTTAACTCTTTTTAAATACATTTGGCTTAAAATAAAAATACATTAAAATGCTTTATGATTACTACTACATCATTAGATTATATCTTATGGGGCCACCGTTTTATATGACTAAAATGCCATTATGGGATGATTGACTATAAATAAAGTAGGCAGGAACCAGAGTCTCAACATGATAGACAAAATGTTCAAGATACCATAAAAATTGCCAATCATACAAAGAACCAGGTAAGTTATAACTGGAATGAGAAAGTATAATCAATTGATGCCAATACTGAGATGAACTAGATGTTGGGATTATACGACAAAGATTAAGGGCTTAAACATCAATTATAAATTCTCTTAAAACAAATGAAAAGCACAGAAAATCTCAGAAAAACAAAGGTTTTTATAAAGAACCAAGTAAAATTATAGAACTGAAAAAATGCAATAACTAAAATGAAAATCTTCAAAGTTCTGATGTGCTCAATAATAGAGCAGAGATAATAGAAGATAGAATCAGTGAACTTGAGGCCAGATCAATAGACTTCACCTAGTGAAAATAAACTAAAAAAAAAAATGAATTGAGCCTGAGGTACCTGAGAAACAATACATAAATAGCCAACACTTGTATCATTAGAGGTCCAGAAGAAGAGGAGAAAAGAGTGAGACTGAAAGAGTATTTGAAGAAATGATGGTTAAAAATTTCTCCAATTTAGGTGAAATACATAAATTTACAGATTTAAGAAGAGCAAAACCCAAATAGAATAAACTCAAAGAAATCCATGCCAAAACTCATCATAGTTAAATTTCTGAAACTTAAAAACAAAATATTTTTTGAAGTAGTGGTAAAGCTGAAATATATTTTCCTTAAAGTCAGAAATAAGACAATGATGCTCACTCTTGCCATTTTTATTCAACATAGTATTAAAAGTCCTAGCCAGAGCATTTAGGCAAGAAAAAGAAACAAAAAGGCATCTGAATTAGAAAGGAAGAAGTAAAACTGTCACTATTTGCAGATGGCATAATATTTTATATAGAAAAACCTAAAGATTCCATCAAGAAATTGTTAGAATGAATAAACAAATTCAGTGGTGTTACAGTATACATAATCAATACACGAAATGCTGTTACATTTCTCTACACTAATAACAAAATGCTGTTACATTTCTCTACACTAATAAATTATCATAGAGAGAAATTTAAAAATTCTATTTACAATTGTATCAAAAGAATAAAATACCTAGGAATAAATTTAGCTAAGGAAGTGAGATGAAAACAAGACATTTAGGGAAAAAAATTAAAGAAGACACAAATAAATGAAAATTTCATACTCATGGATTGGAAGAATTAATACTGTTAAAATGTTCATATTACTCTAAGCAATCTACAGATTTAATGCAATTTCTATCAAAATTCCAATGGCATTTTTCACCTAAATAGAACAAGCAATACTAAAATTTGTATGGAACCACAAAAGAACCCATATTGCTGAAGAAATCTGGATAAAGAAGAACAAATCTGAGGATATCATGCTCCCTGACTTAAAATCTATTAAAAAACCATAGTAATCAGAACAGTATGGTATTGGCATAAAAACAGACACAAACTAATATAGAAAGCACAGAAATAAGCCCATTCATATATAGTCAATTGATTTATGACAAAGGAGCCAAGAATATATGATGGGGGAAGGACAGTCTCTTCAATAAATGGCATTGGGAAAATTGGACAGCCACATGCAAAATAATGAAGCTGGATCACTAATACCATACAAAAAAACTACTCAAAATGGATTAAACACTTAAATGTAAGACTTGAAACTATAAAACTCCTAGAAGAATTTATAGGCTATAGGCTCCTTGACATAGGTCTTGGCAATTAAAAAAAATCTTTAATGAACAACATAAACTGGTGAACAAAAACAGATCCAGAGACATAGAAGAATCAAACAGACTGTTCAAACCTCAGAGGGAAGGCAGGGGAGGGTGGGGTGGGGGCGGTAAGAGATCAACCAAAGGACTTGTATGCAAGCATATGAGCATAACCAA
>NW_005371777.1:220702-223175 GCF_000412655.1 Myotis brandtii | reverse complement strand
AATATATCTGATAAGGGGTTAATATCCAATATACATAAAGAATTCATATAATTAAGTAGTAAAAAAAAAACAGTTTAAAAATGGGCAGAAGCTCTGAATAGACATTTTTCTAAAGAAAACATATGGATGGCCAACCGGTACATGAAAAGATGCTCAGTGTCATTAATCATCAGGAAAATGCAAATCAAAATCACAATGTGGTCATCTCATACCTGTTACAATGGTTATTAACAAAAAGACAAGAAATAACAAGTGCTGGAGAGGTTGTGGAAGGAAGGGAACACTTGTGCACTGTTAGAGGCAATGGAAATTGGTGCAGCTACTATGGAAAACAGTATGGAGGTTTCTTTAAAAATTAAAAATAGAACTGCTATATGATCCAGTAATTCCACCTCTGGGTACTTATCTGAAAAAAATGAAAACACTAACTAAAAAAGATATTAGGCACTAATGCAGCATTATTTAACAACCCAAGTGTCCACTGATGGGAGAAAAAAAAGGTGGTATATATATATATATATAGGTGGTATATATATACACCATGGCTTATAATTCAACCATAAAAAACAAAATTTGCTATTGGTGACAATGTATATGCACCTTGAGGGCATTTTGCTAAGTTAAATGAATTAGAGAGAGGAAGACAAATATCGTATGATCTCTCTTACATGTGGAATAAAACAAAACAAGCAAATAAAAAAATAATTAAAAAAGCACACAAAAAGATAAGGGAATAGATTGGGAGAAATGGGTGAAGGGGGCAAAGGTTAAAAACAAATTCTTTAAAGCAGTTGGAGAGAAATGATATATTACCTACAGGAAAACATTCATTTGAATAACTTTGAATTTCTCATCTGAAACTACAGAGGCCAGAAAGAAATGTCATAACATTATTAAAGCAGTGAAAGAAAAGAACTGTTAACCAGGAATTCTATATCCAACAAAACTATTCCTTAGAAATGGAGTGGAGTGCTCTTCCCCACCCTGGGAGCATGCCCATGCCTTTCTTCCCTTTCAGGCATGCATCTCCTAAATCTAAGGGTCCTCAGGAGACTTGCAAGCAGGAGAGCATGGGGCAGCAGCAGCTTGAATGGGGCTCACCCCCTGAACCTGTCCTCAAGGCCCCGGGGGGTGGGAGCGGGCGGGGAGAAGTCAATGGGGGAAAAAGGAAACATGTAATACTTTCAACAATAAAGAATTTTTAAAAAGGCAATTACTAAAAAAAAATCTGACACCTAAAGTAAAAGCAACAAAATAAAAAAAACAAGTGGGACTACATCAAACTAAAAAGCTTTTGTGTAGCAAAAAGCATCAACAAAATAAAATAGCAACATATTGAATGGGAGAAAATAGTTGAAAACAATATATCTGATAAGGGGTTAATATCCAATATACATAAAGAATTCATATAATTCAGTAGTAAAAAAAAACAGTTTAAAAATGGGCAGAAGCTCTGAATAGACATTTTTCTAAAGAAAACATATGGATGGCCAACTGGTACATGAAAAGATGCTCAGTGTCATTATTAACAAAAAGACAAGAAATAACAAGTGCTGGTGAGGTTGTGGAAGGAAGGGAACACTTGTGCACTGTTGGAGGCAATGGAAATTGGTGCAGCTACAGTGGTAAACAGAATGGAGGTTCCTTAAAAAATTAAAAATAGAACTGCCATATGATCCAACAATTCCACCTCTGGGTACTTATCTGAAAAAATGAAAACACTAACTAAAAAAGATATATATGCACTAATGCAGCATTATTTATACTAGCCAAGGCATAGAAACAACCCAAGTGTCCAATGATGGGAGAAAAAAAAAGGTGATATATATATATATATACACACACACCATGGATTTTAATTCAACCATAAAAAACAAAATTTGCTCTTTGTGACAATGTATATGCACCTTGAGGGCATTTTGCTAAGTTAAATGAATCAGAGAGAGGAAGACAAATATAGTATGATCTTTCTTACATGTGGAATAAAACAAGCAAATAAAAAAATAATTAAAAAAGCACACAAAAAGATAAGCTCTAGATACAGGGGAATAGATTGGTGGTTACCAGAAGCAGAAGGGGTGGGGGTTGGGAGAAATGGGTGAAGGGGGTCAAAGGTTAAAAACAAAATCTTTAAAGCAGTTGGAGAGAAATGATATATTACCTACAGGAAAACATTCATTTGAATAACTTTGAATTTCTCATCTGAAACTACAGAGGCCAGAAAGAAATGTCATAACATTATTAAAGCAGTGAAAGAAAAGAACTGTTAACCAGGAATTCTATATCCAACAAAACTATTCCTTAGAAATGGAGTGGAGTGCTCTTCCGCACCTTGGGAACATCCCCATGCCTTTCTTCCCTCTCAGGCATGCATCTCCTAAAATCTAAGGGTCCCCAAGAGACTTGCCACCAAGGGAGCACTGGGCAGCAGCAGCTTTAATGGGGCTCACCCCCTGAACCTGTCCTCAAGGCC
>NW_005371777.1:217406-220133 GCF_000412655.1 Myotis brandtii | reverse complement strand
ATCCATTCAACCAATCAAAGCATAATATGCTAATGATATGCTAAGGCCGCTCTATCACTCTCTATGATGTGCACTGACCACCAGAGGGCAGACACTCTGACCGTGTAGGTTAGCTTGCTGCTGGGGTCCGGCTGATCAGGACTGAGTGAGGGGGGTTGGACATGCCCTGGAGCCCTCTTGTGGTCTCTCCCTGGCTGGCTAACCTCCTGTGTCCCTCCCCAGCCCCAACTGTGCACCGGTGGGGTCCCTCGGCCTGGCCTGCACCCTCTTGCAATCTGGGCTGAAGAACACCCCCACCCAGAGTGCACAAATATTCAAGACATTGTATTTAAAAGTGGGATAGGTAAAGTCACCTAAATGAAAATAAGGTTTCCACACTTCAATCCAAGGGGCATAACGTTGATACCAGCAGACTAAGTCATATATGTACATGGTAACACTCAGAACAACCACAACAAAACTATACAGCAATGTATGTAAACATATAATAAATAAGTCAAGATAGAATCCTAAAAAAAATGCCAAGCAACCCACAGGAAGGCAAGGAAAGAAACACAGAGTAATAAAAAACAGAGCAAATAAGCACATGTAAAAACATTCAGTTTCATTAGCCATCAGGGAAATGCAAATGAAACCACAAGGCGATATTAGCACCCATTTATCGGAATGCTTAAAATAAAAAATTGTGACAACACAAAATGCTAGTGAAGATACAGAGAAACGACCACTCCTCGCTGGTGGGAATGTAAAATGGTATATACACTCTGAAAACAGTCTCACCGTGTTTTATAAAGCTCAATTTGCAATTACCATATGACCCAGCAATTGCACTCTCGGACATTTGACCCAGACAAATAAAAATTTATGTTCACACAAAAATTTGTACATGAGTTCTCATAGAAACTTCATTTTTAATAGCCCAATATGGGAGACAATCATGATGTTTTACTATGGCTGAATAGTTAAACTGTGGTACAGATACACCATAGATTACTGCTTAACAGTAAAAAGGTGAAAAACAAAAACAAAAATGTGTAGGTTAGCTTGCTGCTGGGGTCCGGCTGATCAGGACTGAGTGAGGGGGGTTGGACATGCCCTGGAGCCCTCCTGTGGTCTCTCCCTGGCTGGCTAACCTCCTGTGTCCCTCCCCAGCCCCAACTGTGCACCGGTGGGGTCCCTCTTCCTGGCCTGCACCCTCTCGCAATCTGGGCTGAAGAAGCCCCGTGCCCCGAGTGCACAAATTTTGTGCACCAGGCCTCTAGTAGGTAAATAAAACAGACTTCTCATGGGTATTATAAATCATAGGTAATGATTGGAACATAATTTATAGCACCGATATTCAAGACATTGTATTTAAAAGTGGGATAGGTAAAGTCACCTAAATGAAAATAAGGTTTCCACACTTCAATCCAAGGGGCATAACGTTGATACCAGCGGACTGTCATATATGTACATGGTAACACTCAGAACAACCACAACAAAACTATACAGCAATGTATGTAAACATACAATAAATAAGTCAAGATAGAATCCTAAAAAAAATGCCAAGCAACCAACAGGAAGGCAAGGAAAGAAACACAGAGAAATAAAAAACAGAGCAGATAAGCACATGTAAAAACATTCAGTTTCATTAGCCATCAGGGAAATGCAAATGAAACCACAAGGCGATATTAGCCCCCATTTATCAGAATGCTTAAAATAAAAAATAGTGACAACACAAAATGCTAGTGAAGATGCAGAGAAACTTGACCACTCCTCGCTGGTGGGAATGTAAAATGGTATATACACTCTGAAAACAGTCTCACCATTTTTTATAAAGCTCAATTTGCAATTACCATATGACCCAGCAATTGCACTCTTGGACATTTGACCCAGACAAATAAAAATTTATGTTCACACAAAAATTTGTACATGAGTTCTCATAGAAACTTCATTTTTAATAGCCCAATATGGGAAACAATCATGATGTTTTACTATGGCTGAATAGTTAAACTGTGGTACAGATACACCATAGATTACTGCTTACCAGTAAAAAGGTGAAACATGCCTTTCTTCCCTCTCAGGCATGCATCTCCTAAAATCTAAGGGTCCCCAAGAGACTTGCCACCAAGGGAGCACTGGGCAGCAGCAGCTTTAATGGGGCTCACCCCCTGAACCTGTCCTCAAGGCCTCATTTTCTCTGACTTCCCCATGATCCAAAGCAGCCCAGCCTAGGCTCATTTTTCCCCATAATATTTCTAGGGAGCCAAAGCAGGCCCCACTAGGCTTTTTCCTGTTGCTTCTTCTACCTTAGTCCTTCCTTTGCTTCACTGTCCCCAGCTTTAATAAACATACTCTCAAACCCATCTGGACTAGAATTGTAAAATCTTTCCTGCATTAAATCAAGATAAAAAACAAAACAAAATAAGAAATGGAGTAGAAATAAAGACATGGTAAGATGAAAGAAAACTAATTTAAAAAGTCACTAGCAAAATCATCCTTAAAGAAAGGCTAACAGAGTTTCTATCATTTTATTTCAAACAGAATAAAATTATTAAAGAAGGAATCTTGGAGCACTAGGATAAAAAAGAAGAACAATAGAAAAAACCAATTATATCCTATATAATAAAAGCCAAATATGCTAAGTGTTTGGTTATCCATTCAACCAATCAAAGCATAATATGCTAATGATATGCTAAGGCAGCTCTATCACTCGCTATGATGTGCACTGACCACCAGAGGGCAGAC
>NW_005371777.1:187402-216167 GCF_000412655.1 Myotis brandtii | reverse complement strand
GGACATTTGACCCAGACAAATAAAAATTTATGTTCACACAAAAATTTGTACATGAGTTCTCATAGAAACTTCATTTTTAATAGCCCAATATGGGAAACAATCATGATGTTTTACTATGGCTGAATAGTTAAACTGTGGTACAGATACACCATAGATTACTGCTTACCAGTAAAAAGGTGAAAAACAAAAACAAAAATCTATTGATACACACGACAACTCAGAAAAATCTCAAGAGAATTTTACCAAGTGAAAAACCACAAACTGCACATGTCACCTGGTTCCCACACAAACCCTGTCAGGTACAAATTATTACTTGTCATCATTTTACGGGAGAGAAAACAGAATTTCAGATAAGAGAATGGCAAATATTAAGACTGTTGTCAAGCATAGAGCTTGAGCTGTATGTAACTTACTTCTGATTCCAACCCCTACCGTCTTTCTGCTGTGGCACTTCACAAGATCTTATCTTCTGAGAAAATGCCTAACACATTAAAATGAGCATGCTTTCTCTCCCTCACTTACCCTGTTGTGTTTCTCTCTTCCTTATGTGTGCGCACACACGACACAAATGTAGAAACAAGCAAGTTTTAAGTTCAAAATGGTCATGCATTCCATGTGGTTGCTTTAAGGCCCAAGAACGCCTGTTTCTGTCGTCATACTCCTTACGCGTAAGTGATTACTGAGGTATGCATGGGCAGTTGAATAGGCTGTCAATGTATTCCAGGCAACAGAAGAGATTTTGAAAATCTCAAAATGCATTTTGAGATTTTTGTAAATCTTTACATTCAAATATTTTGTATTTTATACAACAAACACATATTTACCCTGGAAACATTGGGTCATATGGGTCAACATAAAGAATAATGAAATGTCCTCACTACCCATAAAACAAAATTAAAACAACCAAGCAAATCTTAAATCCATTTCATAGATTTAAAGAGTTTAGTTTCAGTGAAGGGATTTCTACACTTTATTCTCCCTTCCCTTTCTTTCTTTCTCTCCTTTCCTTCCTTCTTTCATTGTCCACGAAAATTGCATTGTATCTTCATAATCCCTACTATAAGATGTATAGTAGTTAATTTAATAAATCCCCTATATTGGACATTTAGATTGTTTTGAATTTTCTCTATTAGTAAAGGAGAGTAATTTATTAATAGTTAATACCCAAATTATTCCAAGGAAGGAAATTATCTTTTCTTGGGATAATATTTTACCAAACCACCCAAGTTGAAAAATAATATCCTAACCCTCTACAAGCAGGAAGCGATCTGAGAAAGCTGATCAGGTCTCAAGGAGGACATATTCTCCCACTGCCACTTCAGATGTGGCTAAGATCATCTGGAGGGCAGAACTAGGAGCCACAGAACGAGGGACAACAGAGCTCCTTCCAAACACAGGAAATGGGGAACATAAAGAGTTCCCCTCTCCATTCCATCCCTCCCAAGACGTCACAATGTCCATCCCATTGGAATTTGGAATTGTAATGAACTCTTGATTCTGAGCCTCCCATTCTTCTACATTCTGAATGGAAGTGTTTATTGTAGTGATCCTGCCCTCATTCCACTACTGCATGATGGATGCAAGGAGAAGGCAAATCATTAGCCTTTGTTGCTCTGGACCAAGACCTGATGGAGAGACTATTGCCATCACTTTGAGTCCTGGGACTTGATTTAAGTTCAGGGACTAGATACTGCTTTAAACTTTCTCTCTTGGGAAGGAGGTTATTCCGTGTGTGTGTGTGTGTGTGTGTGTGTGTGTGTGTGTGTGTGTGTGTAAGAAGAATTAGCCTAATACTTGATGACTAGAAGATTATGTTGTGGAAGAGATTTCCAGTGCTCACTAATACTTGCTTCTTTTCTTTCTGAACCCCTGAACCCTTGGGAGAAACATGCGTGCTCAGTCCCTTGCAGTTAGGCAGGGTCATGCAGTTAGTTCTACTCAATGAGCTATAGGTGGAAATGAAGTGTTTCACCTCTTGTCAAAACATTTAAGAGCAGGTATCAATTTTCCATGATTTCCTGTCTTTGGAACAATGAACCAACTCCCTGAGCCCTACCATCTCCTGCCTCTCTCGACTGTAGCCACCTTGTCCTTACTTCAGCTAAAGTCCACCATGCTCCCTGAGATCCAGGATGTTTTCACAGGGTAGCTCTTTAGCTGGTACTCTTGTTATCTTTCAGGTCTCTTTTTGAACAATCCAGACTCAAGGAAGCCTTTGCTAACCATAAGGTTAGGTCACATCCCCTATTATAGACTCACATAAAAATACGGCTTTCATTCATAGCAATATGTGGTATGCAATTGCATGTTTGTGTATTTATTTGCTTAACTTCTGTTTTCCCCAATATAGTAGCCTGGAGTCCATATCTACTTTGATTCATTAAGCCATAGTCTCCAGCACAGGGCCTGCATTATGTCAATACCTAAAATAATCTTGTAGCAGTATACTGACTGTATTTTTTCTGCTGTTTCTTGTTTGTCTTTTCCCTTTTCCTTTCCACTGAAAATAACTATAAAGTTAGACAAACTATATGAAACACTGGACAACAGACGGTACAAGATGCTGATCTTTGAGAGAAGGGGAAACAAGGTGAGCCTCATAGTTGGTAGGCCCTTTGGAGTCACTTTCCTGACATAAAGAAGAAAAGGCGGTCTCAAATGGAGCAGCATTCTCTAGGATTCTGAGGCTGTTGTAACTTTCTGAGCAGGTTAGCTGAGGAGAGGGAGTTGTGTGAAAATGGATGGGGAGTGCCTGAGAAATCTACATGCGGATACAGCATGACTATTTGGCCCAGGGCTGAGCTGCACATGCACAGGGAAAGACATTATGAACCCTAGTACAAATTGCCTACTCTGGGTCAAGAGCTGAATGGTGATATCAGAGAACAGAGTAGGAGACACTGAATTCCAGATCAGACATAGTGTAGAGATACCTCTAAGTATTATAGACTTTCAGTTGAAAACCTGGAAATATTATATCACAGGAGTGAGGACAACATGCCCTAGGGTTAAGCTTAATATCCTCAGGATTAAAAGATAGGCCCTTACTTAATAAGCATAACATCATGACTCATTTGAAGTCAAGGAGAAAGAGAATGGGGCAAAAACACACTTGGATAAAGAAAGGCAGGAAAATTCCCAGGTTTGGTAAAATACTAAATTTACAGACTCAGGAAGCTCAGAATACTTTAAGCAGGAAAATATAATAAACACTAAACTTATACATATAATAGAAATATTGCATAAAACTAAAAATGAAGAGACAATCTTGAAACAAATTAGACAAAAAATATGTTGTGTTACATACAAAGGAACAACAATATAAATCGTATCTAATTTTCATAAGAAAAAGTAGAAGCCAAAAGACAATGAATGACATATTTATTGTGCATTGGAAAAGTCAATATAAAATTTTGCATCCAGGCAAAAAGCAAATTATAAGAGAAAATAGATATTTTTAGATAAACAAAAACATAGACAATTTATTGCCAGGAAATCCACACCACAAAACTGTTAATGAAAGTTTCTTGGATCTTTAGGAAGAAATAAAGAGCACAGAAACAATAAATATGTGGGTACATATAAAGCACTTTATTTCTTAATTTCTGTTAAAGGCATATGACTTTTAAAAGCAAAAAAATGCATACATGTTACATAACATAGGTATATGGAATATACATGATAACAACACTACATAGTTTAGGGAGAATATGCAACTACACTGTTAAAAGTTTCTTAGATTTTTATGCAGGGGTAAAATATTACCTATAAGAAAACTGAATAATTTTAGGATACATGCTACAATCCCAAGGACAATCATTAAAATAATGTTAAATGTAGCTACAAAGCCAACATTAGAAATTAACAACAATTTTTACAGTTAAGTAGAAAATAAAGTGATCAGCTGACAGCAAGGGCTAGTGAGGAAGCTTTGGGATGTGTAGAGAGAGAAGGAATAAAAGAGCAACCTCAGAGTACCCAAAGACTGTCTAGTAGTACCAAAGTCATATTTAAGATTCATGGTAAATGCAGTAAATCTGTGTAGTTATGTGTTTTTCTCCAGCCATGTCCAGGTCTTATCTCAGGGTGTAGAAAGATGTGTGTGGGTGTATGCACAATTTTAGATAGGGTGATAAAGGAAGGCCTCTCTGATATAATGATAGTTGAGAGAAACCAGCAAAAGTGAAGGAGCGAGACATGTGGTCCTCTGGAGGAAAGAGCATTCCAGACCAAGGAAATAGCAAGTGCTAAGACCCAGCGTAGGAGCAATCCTGTGTGTCTGGCAAAGAGTGAGACCATGAGGGCTGAAGTAGAGTGAACAAGAGGGAATGTAGTAGCTGGTAAGTTCAGAGAGGAAGTGAGGATGTTTTTGAAACATAGTAAAGAGTAGATTTTACTGTCAGTAATGTGACAAGTCCTTGGACAGCTTTGAACCAAAGAGTGTCAAAATTTGACTTATAGGAGTCACCCTGGCTGTTTTGGTAAGAACAGACTATGCAGGGGAGTGAGGCAAAAGTCAGACAAAGAGACCAACTGCAGCAGGAGACATGACAGTAAACCAGGGGGAGAGATGATGGCGGCCTGGGATAGGGAGAACTGATTTGGTGCCAGTGGAGAATGTGAGAAGTGTATCAGACTATTGATGTTTTGCGATGATAAACACAAAAGGATTTATCCCAAACTATTGCAGAAGGTATGATATCTGAGAGAAATGATGCATTAAAGGTCTTTGGCTTTCATCATTTTCTAAGACTATTGGGAAAGAATAAGTTTAGTGTAGGGGGGAAATCAGAATTTGGTGTTAGATATGTTAAATTTTATACTTTAAGAAATCTAAGAGGATATATCAAGTAGTAATTTGTCTTTCTTGTACTTCAGGAAAAAGATCAGAGCTACATCAGTGAATGATGCATATGGTATTTAAAGGAATGGAATTGGATGAAGTAATATATAGAGAGAATATTGAGAACAAAGAGATTACAGAAATGGTCCCCAGTACCCCAATATTTATAGGTCAAGAAGATGAGCAAGAATCAGCAGAAGGAACTGAGGGCTGGTTAATAACATATGAGGAAAGATAGCAGAGAATTCTCCTGGGGGCCCGTGAGATAATAGGAAAAAAAAAACACGATAGCTTGGTCTCTTCTCCTGGGTTCTGGCACAAAGCTCTTAAAACCCTTGTAATTTCCTAAGAGACACGAGCACTAGGAGCATCTCTTTCCTAATGTTTGGTCTTAGACCCAGTTCCTGATCAGGCTCCTAAAACCCTTGTGAATCCCTAAGTGATAAGGCACCAGGAGCATCTTTTGTTCTAATGAGTTGGCTCTTGGTGGACTCCGGGAAGGCTCCAATCCTAGATCAGGGCTGTTTCCAGCCATAATTAGAACCTTGGAATATTTAGTCCCCACCCCATTCTCTAGAGAGAGGAGAGGGGCTGGAAATGGAGTGAATATTTAATCATGCCTATGTGATGAGGCCTCCATAAAAATTCCAATAGGATGGATTTCAGAGAGCTTCCAGGTTGTTGAACATTTCCACATATTACCATGGTAACAGAAGCTCTGCTTAGGACCCTCCCAGACCTCTTCTTATGTACCTCTTTATCTGTCTGTTCATCTGTATCCTTTATTACATCCTTTAATAAACCGGCAAACTTAAGTCAATATTTCCCCGATTTCTGTGAACCACTCTAGCAAATTAATCAATCCCAGGAGAGGGTTGTGAAAACCTCGGATTTATAGCCAATGGGTCAGAAGCACAAGTAAGCAACCTGGACTTGCAATTGACATCGGTGTGAGGGGAAGTTTGGTGGGACTCCGCAATTAACCCGCGGGATCTGATGGTACCTCCAGGTAGACAGTATCAGAATTGAGTTCAATTGTAGGACACCCAGCTGATGTCGCACAATTGCTTGGAGTGTTGCTGAGTTGTTTGGTGTGGGAAAACTCCCCACGCACCGGGTGTCAGAAGCATTGTCAATGTGGTAGTACTGTGTGAGAGTAAAGGAGAAACATGAGAAAGAACTGGGTGTTTTTCTCAATACCACGCCACCATGTCAGAAGTGGCTGAGAGGGTGGGTAAGAAGAGGACGGAGAATGGGCCTTAGATTGATAAACTTAAGAGGGGATGTTTCATTAGAGCCTGGGGTGGGAGTGGGGGTGGATGGGGATTTGATAGATGTAAGTTTAAAAGGAAATGGAGGAGAAAATCTTAAGACAGTGAGTATAGGTAATTCTTTTGAGGATCTTTGCTTTAAAGAGAGCAGAAAATGGGGTTGGTGTCTGCAGGCCAAATGGATTAGTGGGACGAAATTATTTTAACAATGGGAGGTATTACAATGTACTTCAGCTCATAAAAATGACCCAGTAGGGTTGAAGGTGAGCCTTGAGGAGTTTCTCTTCTGATGGCATCCGTTTTCACCCTGACATGACAAACAAGCCTATCAGTGGGACTAAGAGGAAAAGAGAAACGGGATTGGAAGGAGATTGAAAAAGATGTGGATTTCTTCTTTTTGAAATGCGAAGATTTTCATGCAGCTGGTGACCGTTTTCCATCAATGCACCTGGACTTTGTGGAGGATCTTTCATTCAGTATTGAGATTTGAGATGAGTTGAGAGTTTATGAGACACTGTTCATTTAACAATTCGTAGGCATGAAAAGGTCAAAGAGGACATTTAGATAATCTGTAGGTGTTTAATCTTATTTGCTGTTTTCATGGGATTTTTTTTTTTTTTGGCTTTAGGATGGAGAGAGTGAGCCTCCAGGAAAGTGGTTCCACAGGAGAAAAATTTTCCAACTCTTTCCAGGCCTCTGTAAAGATGGATGAAAGGATTAGTTGACAAGGTCATGAGCCATCCCGAAGTATTTTTATTTACAATTGCAGTCTCTTTAGGACTTGAGCCCATACTTCCTTAACCTTGTGTCTTAGCTTGGGCTCCAAACAACGTACCATAAGACTGGTGTCTTAGAAACAGCAGAAATTGTTTCTCACAGTTCTAGAGGCTGAATGTCTGAGATCAGGGAGCCAGCATGGTTGGGTTCTGGTGAGGTCTCTTATAGTTTGCTGATGGCCGACTTCTTGTAGTCTCACCGGGGAAAGCATTCTCTCAAAACTCTTACAAGGGCACTAATGGGTTTCATATACAAATCATTTCAAAATACAAGCAATGCCTTATCTCCCCCTTGGCGATCTATAATGCACACTTGAATATTAAAAGTTCTGAGAGGTCCTACTGAAAAGAAACCAATTTTTTAAGAGCCAATGTTTTGTAAACAGATTTCATTTATTTATTTATTTGTCATTTATGAGTTTACTAGAGGCCCGATGCACAAAATTCATGCAAGAGTAGGCCTTCCTTCCCCTGGTTGCCAGCACTGGCTTCCCTCTGGCACCAAGGACCCGGGCTTCCCTTGCAGCCCCAGCTTGGTCCGGAAGGTTGTCTGGAAGGACGGCCGGTCTAATAGCATATTACACTTTTATTATTATAGATTTCACCTTGGGCTTTGCACAGCCATGATTGCTTAGGTATTGGACTTCTGTTTGAGCACATCTTGTTCCTCAGTCACACTGGAGTGGCCAGTTTTCAGCTTAGATGCAACCACTTCATCATCAGCCTCTCATCACAGCACCAATTCCAAAGACTCAACGCAGTGTCCGTTTGGGGCTAGCGATTCAGGGAATGGCTTTTCGTTCAGTCAGTGTTTGAACATAGCTGAATAAACAGTTTTGTTTCATTTGGGAGTTCTTGACCATGGAGTATTTTTAATTCATTTGGTAGTTATTTCTTGTTCACCTAATGTGTGTTTATTACATTTGTATCAGTATTTTTTTGTTTAGTGTATTCCTTCAAATAGCCATCATTTGGAGTTGCTTTAATTCACATTGTGAAGATCTGATTACAACTAAGCATGCTCCAAGAAAATGTACCAATTAATTTTATAAAGTCATTGTTACCTTGATTCTAAAGCCAGTCAAAAGGTAACATGAAAAGAAGTTGCAGCTTAATTGTGATCAGAGAGGCAAAAATCCTAAATAAATGATTAACAAACTGAATATAAATATGTGTGTGTGTGTGTGTGTGTGTGTGTGTGTGAGAGAGAGAGAGAGAGAGAGAGAGAGAGGATATCAAATCACAGTCATATCACGAACGTATGCATACTATGTAGGTTTTCCCAAGAATGTAAGGCTGGTTTTAATTAAACGGTAACCAAAAATCTTTCAAAACAGAAATAGAAGGAAATGCTTCCTAACTAAAAAATGCACTAACTAAATGCCTGCAGCATTTATCACATTTACTGGTCAAATACTAGAAGCATTACTTTAAAATTCAGAGTAAATCAAGTATACTCTCTACTACTATTTCTATTCAATATTATACTGGAAGTTTGAGGCAGTATACTAATATTAATTTGAACCACATAAAATTGATGATATTCATGTATTTGTGACCAAAAAGCTAACACAAAAAGAAAGGTGCACAATTTTAAAATATATTTATATGTCTATGAATTAATAAAAAACAATAGAAGAATAAAAATGGGCAAAATATATAAATGGACAACTCACAGAGGAAGAAGTCCAAACAATCCCTTCCAAGAAAAGAAAAGAATAAGAAAAGGAAAAAATTAAAAATATTCTGTCTCTCTAGTAATCAAGGAAATATATATTAAAACAAAAATGAGATATTTTTCCTTATAGAATTGTTAAAAATGATTGACTAGCAACAAGTGTGATGAAAATATACACAAAATAAATTCATACATTGCTGGTGGCAGTGCAAATTGATATAAGCTATTTTAGAGAACACTGCCACTTCCCAATAAAGCTGAAAATCAGCATATCCTAGGAACCAACAACTTCACTTCTAGCCTGGAGAACCTTTGGTGTGACTATAGAAACACCTTCATTTAAACACTTTGGACCAGCTTAAAAGGTGGAACAATAGACCGATTTCAAGAAGGAAATGGGCGAATATATTGTGGTTTATACAGACCATGAAATACTAACCCATAGTGGTTTAATGAATCATTTAGATTCATATGCATCAATATAGAGGATCTGGTTGAAGATTTAAAACTCTATCCTTTGAACAATAGAGTTATAGAACTTTAAGTAGAAATGGTGATATGCCTAAAATTTGTTTTTGGAGATGAGTCTGTGTGTGTGTGCGTGTTCTGTGCACAGAATTATCACCAGACCGGGGACATTTAGAGGATGGATTGGCCCACAGCAAACCTCACTGTACCTCAGGGAGGACTGGAATTTATAAATTGTGTTGACCAATCCTATGTGAAATCAGATCCCACCTGAGAACAAGTTGTGGTTGAGCAAATCAAACTCTCCGTTTTGGGGAAAAGCAAATGGGAGATACTGAGCAGTGACTATTAACCGAGATAACTGCAAGTTGCCATGCACATGCCAGCGGTTTGGTCGGATTACACAAATCATCAGCCAGGATTTCCTTCTCAGAGAGAGCACTTTTTGGCAAAGCCCCCTACAGCTGCCACCCAACAGATTCCTGTGGAAAAGCACCTTAGCCCAGCAGGTTGAACTCAATTAAGGAATGTTGGCAGCTGTCTCTGGAGCCTCGTGAACAAGCTGTGATTTTTGCCAGATGCATTATTAATTGCCTGGGTAAGAGAAGAAGGCCCATCTAAGTCTCCGATTCCACCAGGGAGCCTTGGGGCTTTGCAGGAGAAGTAAGTGACATGGGCTTCAATTTCAAAAGCTTGGAGCTGGCTCATAGCTCACCATTTCTAACTGAAGGGAGATACCTCAGATCAGATTAATTACCATTCTCCTGGGAGAGCCTAGAGGTCGTAAAGAATTCTGTCCCTTGCATAGATAAAGGAAAAAAAATTAAAGAAACAAGGCAGTTTTTTAAGAGAAAGAACTAGGGGAAAAGAATTAGGCTTCTTCTTCTTTTTTCTACGCCTCTGAAACAAGCGAATTCTGCAAGACATTTAAAAGGGCAGTTACCAATTTAGCTACACTTTAGCACCCTGTTGGGGGATTGGGGAATTTCCTTTTTGATTCACTGCCCTTTGCATAAGCAGCCTATAAACCTCTCCATTCTAGTTACTTAGAGAATAATGAAGATCATGTGACATTACAGTGCTCCTGCAATGACTGTCACGATGATAGGGTCCCTGATGACATCTTGGTGGAGCAATGGGAGTGTATTTGTTAGGAGGAGAAGGTGTTATCAGTGGGGTACCCTCTGTGTCCCCACCTCTTACTGGTGGAATCAGAGCTCTTGGAGCGCCGTGGGATCAAGAATTTCCTAAGACCCCCATGGGAGAATGAGATATTGTGGAAAGCTTAAAAAATGTTTTTATTGATTTTTAAAATTATTATTATTTTTTAGAGTAAGGAAGGGAAAGAGGGGAGAGAGAGAGAGAGAGAGAGAGAGAGAGATGCGAAAGAGACACAATGATCGATTGCCTCCCACACAGGCCCCAACCGGGGCCAGGGATCAAACCTGCAACCTTTCTGTGTGCAGGCCAACACTCTAATCACTGAGCAACACAGTCCAGGGCAACCTCTTACTTTATATCCAGCTAAAATGTTCTTCATAAATGAAGGGGAAATAAAGACATTTTCAGTAAAATAAAGCTAAGGTAATTCCATCACTAGTATATTTGCATTACAACGTGAACTTCTTTACATTGAAGGGAAATAATACGAGATAGAAAAATGAGACCATTACAGAAAAATAAAGAGCATCAGAAATGACAAGTATCTGGGTAAATGTAAGGTCTACTTTTTTGGCCTTTTTCTTCTCAATTGCTTTATAAACCATGTAACTGTTTAATGCAAAAATTATATAATTATCTTGAGGGTCTCTGAATGTATAGATATAAAACATGTACCAACTTAGCAGAAAGGACATTATTAACTGTAAATGAACTGTAGAATTTAAGGATTTAATAATGTAAACACTAAAGAAATTGCTGCCATGCCTGCTGCCCCACCCCTCCCTTCTCCATTGCAGATCCAGGGGCTGCAGGCACGGCTGCACCCTGGGCCTGCACCTGGTGCCCAGGATGCTGTCATACCTGCTGCCAAGCCCCTCCCTTTGTGATTGCATATCCGGGTCGCAGGCACGGCTGCACCTGGTCCCCCGGGTGCAGCCGTGCCTGCGGCCCCACCTCTCCCTTCAAGATCGCAGATCAGGGGACTGCAGGCTAGTTGGCATCCCTGGCCCCTGTGGTCCTGCACCCTGGCTCTCTCTTCCTCCGATTGCCATGGCGATCACCAGCACCCCTGACAGGGGTGTCCTGGCCTGCTGGGCTTTCTGATGGCGATCACCAGCTGGGGGGCCACCATTCTTCCGTCTTTCCCCTTTTGCCTCCCATCATTGCGCCTATGTATGCAAATTAGCCGCCATCTTTGCTGGCAGCTAATTTGCATATCACCCTGATTAGCCAATGGGAAGGGTAGCGGTTGTACGCTAATTACCATGTTTCTCTTTTATTAGATAGGATGAAATACTAACCCATAGTGGTTTAATGAATCATTTAGATTCATATGCATCAATATAGAGGATCTGGTTAAAGATTTAAAACTCTATCCTTGGAACAATAGAGTTATAAAACTTTAAGTAGAAATTGTGATATGCCTAAAATTTGTTTTTGGAGATGAGTCTGTGTGTGTGTGCGTGTTCTGTGCACAGAATTATCACTAGACCTAGACCGGGGACATTTAGAGGATGGATTGGCCCACAGGAAACCTCACTGTACCTCAGGGAGGACTGGAATTTATAAATTGTGTTGACCAATCCTATGTGAAATCAGATCCCACCTGAGAACAGGTTGTGGTTGAGCAAATCAAACTCTCCGTTTTGGGGAAATGCAAATGGGAGATACTGAGCAGTGACTATTAACCGAGATAACTGCAAGTTGCCATGCACATGCCAGCGGTTTGGTCGGATTACACAAATCATCAGCCAGGATTTCCTTCTCAGAGAGAGCACTTTTTGGCAAAGCCCCCTACAGCTGCCACCCAACAGATTCCTGTGAAAAAGCACCTTAGCCCATCAGGTTGAACTCAATTAAGGAATGTTGGCAGCTGTCTCTGGAGCCTCATGAACAAGCTGTGATTTTTGCCAGATGCATTATTAATTGCCTGGGTAAGAGAAGAAGGCCCATCTAAGTCTCCGATTCCACCAGGGAGCCTTGGGGCTTTGCAGGAGAAGTAAGTGACATGGGCTTCAATTTCAAAAACTTGGAGCTGGCTCATAGCTCACCATTTCTAACTGAAGGGAGATACCTCAGATCAGATTAATTACCATTCTCCTGGGAGAGCCTAGAGGTCGTAAAGAATTCTGTCCCTTGCATAGATAAAGGAAAAAAAATTAAAGAAACAAGGCAGTTTTTTAAGAGAAAGAACTAGGGGAAAAGAATCAGGCTTCTTTTTTTTTTCTTTTTCTTCTATGCCTCTGAAACAAGCGAATTCTGCAAGACATTTAAAAGGCCAGTTACCAATTTAGCTACACTTTACCACCCTGTTGGGGGATTGGGGAATTTCCTTTTTGATTCACTGCCCTTTGCATAAGCAGCCTATAAACCTCTCCATTCTAGTTACTTAGAGAATAATGAAGATCATGTGACATTACAGTGCTCCTGCAATGACTGTCACGATGATAGGGTCCCTGATGACATCTTGGTGGAGCAATGGGAGTGTATTTGTTAGGAGGAGAAGGTGTTATCAGTGGGGTACCCTCTGTGTCCCCACCTCTTACTGGTGGAATCAGAGCTCTTGGAGTGCCGTGGGATCAAGAATTTCCTAAGACCCCCATGGGAGAATGAGATATTGTGGAAAGCTTAAAAAATGTTTTTATTGATTTTTAAAATTATTATTATTTTTTAGAGTAAGGAAGGGAAAGAGGGGAGAGAGAGAGAGAGAGAGAGAGAGAGAGGGAATGATGAAAGAGAAATATTGATAGGCTGCCTCCTGCATACCCCCTACTGGGGATCAAACTCAGAATCTGGGCATGTGCCCTGACTGGGAATTGAACCAGTGACCTCTGGGTGCTTGGGATTAGATTCAACCAACTGAGCCACACCAGGCAGGGCATTGTGGACAGCTTTATTGATGATGTAAGATTAAGGAGTTCCCCTCCACGTTCCCATTTCCCTCTATCCTGCCATGGAGAAAGTCCAATTTTGTCTTCAGCAGGGCTAAGATCAAAGTCACTGGATCAAAGTCTTCACTCCATATTAAAGCACAGTCCAGTCCAGTGTCTGGCTGGCTCAGCTTGGGTCCCCAGCTGCAGTCCATTGCATGTGAGGTCCACATGTCCAGGGCCATGCGGCTTCTAGGGCCACATGGCTATGGAGGAGGCAGGGGCGAGTGTGGGTCATGGAGCCAGTGAGAAACAGGAGCTCAAGAGCAAACAAGAGAGGGAGAATTCTCTGGGGATTTCAACTAGGTGGTTAACCAATTAAGCCTTCAGGGTTTCTTGCCCATGCAGTGGCTCTGTCCTCCTAGCCAATGATCTTTGTTCCCAGGTTAGACTGACAGGCAAGCACCTTCCCCAGGTCACCCCCACTGTACTGGGCATGTGTCTATCTTCTCCTTGTTGGATCCCTTTCCCCAGAGATTTGCAGGGAATGGACCAGTAGTTCCCTGGGGAGTATGAATCTTGCATCTTCCTGGTGAAGCTGCCCCGATGACCATGCTTATAATGTCTGGCCTGCCCTTTGCTCTCTTCCTATTATTAATATTTACTATGGTAACAAAGGAGCTGTGGAGAGTAAGGGTCTTGTAGCCTCACTGCTGGGAAATCTATTCAGATCTGGTCAGGTGACTCTGATCAGAAGAATAAATGCCCCAAACCAGAGCCCTGTGTTTTAGGGCCTGACTTTTCCATAAGAGGACTAACCTGGTTTCTCTCTCCAGTTATTTATTCCACCCTCCTTCTAATAATGTACACCTGTGCATGGTGTTTACTGTTACATAAAACTAAGACAGAGACAAGTAAAGATCAGGGCTCTTGGCACAATGTTGAGCTCCCTACTATCTTCTTTTCAAGTTTGGGGACCAAATAAAGTCATCTTTAGGTTCCTGAGCTGAGTGGAATTGTGAGCCGTAATTCAGACCTTTTAACCCTTAGGTCCGTTGTTACCCAAATAGACTTTTTTGGTCATAAATGACATTTACTGAATGGTTTTACCTGAAAGTTTCCTAATTTAAGAGTGAGGAGTATAGCTAAGCTTCCTTTAGCAGTTCTCAACTGCTAGGAAGGAAAAACACAGTTATACAATGATTCTGAGCCATTTAATGTTAGATTTTGCAATGCTAATCAGAGCCTCAGTGGGGGGGCACTTGTGAGCTGGTGACTAAATAGGCCCAGAGAGCACCTGGGTGTGAATTCCTCCCAGGGTGACCTTTGGGTATGGAGGCCTTAGCTGACAGGGTGAGTTTTCTGAAACATGTAGAGTTCCTAATATAAGATGAAAGATGAGCAAGCCTGGTCGGGTTTGGTCTGCCCCATGGGAAGACATTTGCCAAAGGTAAACTTTGAGTTGTTTTCTCAATAGTGAATCTGTGAGGCCCTACTTCCCACAGACCCTTCTTGTAATGAGTGCCCAGAAGGCACTGCTCTAATTGTCAATATTTTTGATATCTGCAAATACAGGGCATTATAGTAGGGCTGGACTAGACAGCTTTTAGGATTCAAGGTACCTGCCCTTATTGGGTGTGCAATTTGTTTGAAGACAGTGAGGGTCAAGAAAGGGGTATAGTGAAGGTTGAAGAGACTGATCATTTTGGAATATTTACAATGTCAAACCCCAGGGAAAAGAATCAGGCTTCTTTTTTTTTTCTTTTTCTTCTATGCCTCTGAAACAAGCGAATTCTGCAAGACATTTAAAAGGCCAGTTACCAATTTAGCTACACTTTACCACCCTGTTGGGGGATTGGGGAATTTCCTTTTTGATTCACTGCCCTTTGCATAAGCAGCCTATAAACCTCTCCATTCTAGTTACTTAGAGAATAATGAAGATCATGTGACATTACAGTGCTCCTGCAATGACTGTCACGATGATAGGGTCCCTGATGACATCTTGGTGGAGCAATGGGAGTGTATTTGTTAGGAGGAGAAGGTGTTATCAGTGGGGTGCCCTCTGTGTCCACTCCTCTTACTGGTGGAATCAGAGCTCTTGGAGCGCCGTGGGATCAAGAATTTCCTAAGACCCCCTTGGGAGAATGAGGTATTGTGGAAAGCTTAAAAATTTTTTTTATTGATTTTTAAAATTATTATTATTTTTTAGAGTAAGAAAGGAAAAGAGATGTGCCCTGACTGGGAATTGAACCAGTGACCTCTGGGTGCTTGGGATTAGATTCAACCAACTGAGCCACACCAGGCAGGGCATTGTGGACAGCTTTATTGATGATGTAAGATTAAGGAGTTCCCCTCCACGTTCCCATTTCCCTCTATCCTGCCATGGAGAAAGTCCAATTTTGTCTTCAGCAGGGCTAAGATCAAAGTCACTGGATCAAAGTCTTCACTCCATATTAAAGCACAGTCCAGTCCAGTGTCTGGCTGGCTCAGCTTGGGTCCCCAGCTGCAGTCCATTGCATGTGAGGTCCACATGTCCAGGGCCATGCGGCTTCTAGGGCCACATGGCTATGGAGGAGGCAGGGGCGAGTGTGGGTCATGGAGCCAGTGAGAAACAGGAGCTCAAGAGCAAACAAGAGAGGGAGAATTCTCTGGGGATTTCAACTAGGTGGTTAACCAATTAAGCCTTCAGGGTTTCTTGCCCATGCAGTGGCTCTGTCCTCCTAGCCAATGATCTTTGTTCCCAGGTTAGACTGACAGGCAAGCACCTTCCCCAGGTCACCCCCACTGTACTGGGCATGTGTCTATCTTCTCCTTGTTGGATCCCTTTCCCCAGAGATTTGCAGGGAATGGACCAGTAGTTCCCTGGGGAGTATGAATCTTGCATCTTCCTGGTGAAGCTGCCCAGATAACCATGCTTATAATGTCTGGCCTGCCCTTTACTCTCTTCCTATTATTAATATTTACCATGGTAACAAAGGAGCTGTGGGGAGTAGGGGTCTTGTAGCCTCACTGCTGGGAAATCTAGTCAGATCTGGTCAGGTGACTCTGATCAGAAGAATAAATACCCCAAACCAGAGCCCTGTGTTCTAGGGCCTGACTTTTCCATAAGAGGACTAACCTGGTCTCTCTCTCCAGTTATTTATTCCACCCTCCTCCTAATAATGTACACCTGTGCATGCTGTTTACTGTTACATAAAACTAAGACAGAGACAAGTAAAGATCAGGGCTCTTGGCACAATGTTGAACTCCCTACTATCTTCTTTTCAAGTTTGGGGCCCAAATAAAGGCATCTTTAGGTTACTGAGCTGAGTGGAATTGTGAGCCATAATTCAGACCTTTTAACCCTTAGGTCCGTTGTTACCCAAATAGACTTTTTTGGTCATAAATGACATTTACTGAATGGTTTTACCTGAAAGTTTCCTAATTTAAGAGTGAGGAGTATAGCTAAGCTTCCTTTAGCAGTTCTCAACTGCTAGGAAGGAAAAACACAGTTATACAATGATTCTGAGCCATTTAATGTTAGATTTTGCAATGCTAATCAGAGCCTCAGTGGGGGGGCACTTGTGAGCTGGTGACTAAATAGGCCCAGAGAGCACCTGGGTGTGAATTCCTCCCAGGGTGACCTTTGGGTATGGAGGCCTTAGCTGACAGGGTGAGTTTTCTGAAACATGTAGAGTTCCTAATATAAGATGAAAGATGAGCAAGCCTGGTCGGGTTTGGTCTGCCCCATGGGAAGACATTTGCCAAAGGTAAACTTTGAGTTGTTTTCTCAATAGTGAATCTGTGAGGCCCTACTTCCCACAGACCCTTCTTGTAATGAGTGCCCAGAAGGCACTGCTCTAATTGTCAATATTTTTGATATCTGCAAATACAGGGCATTATAGTAGGGCTGGACTAGACAGCTTTTAGGATTCAAGGTACCTGCCCTTATTGGGTGTGCAATTTGTTTGAAGACAGTGAGGGTCAAGAAAGGGGTATAGTGAAGGTTGAAGAGACTGATCATTTTGGAATATTTACAATGTTCCAAACCCCAGTGTAGGTGCGTTGCTAACTAGGACTACACTGGGCATACCAGGACCCTGGTATATCATACTACCCATTCTACAGATTAGGAATCCAAGGGTAAGAAAGGGTGAGTAATGTGTCCCAAATTACTCAGATTGCAGATATGGCACAGCCAGCATTTGAAGCCAGCCTTGCTGTGTCGAAGTCTTGTATCACTGTGTCACACTAATCTTTGTGTAATTTGACTAATGATAGATCACCCATGTCTTTTAGTAAATGGATTATGATACAATATCCTGGCTGGGTTCCAAGGAGGGTACAGAGAGGCCTGGATGGAGGCTGGCCTCGCCAGGAGAAACCACCTGGAGAAGGGAAGGTAGATATTGAGATGAGTTTTGGAGGCTGGCAAGAATGTGAAGGGGCATCTCTGCCAGTGAGCAGCAATTAGACTTTCCCTCCAATACTTCATTCGTTTAGAAAACTGCAGCGCTGAGCCCTGTGGCAGAAGAGGCAGAGAGATTAGTGGAGTGGGAGGGAGTGGAGGGAGGAGAGGTGAAAGGGTGATGGGGAACCACCAAGCGGGGTGTCTAGAAGAGGAGGGGCAGGAAGTTTGGTATGAAAAGAAAGGAGGGAAGAGAGAGGGATAGAAATGAAAGAATGGGAGGAGGAGGGAAGAGTGAAAGAGAAAGGAAACAATAATAACAACAACAGACAGAAAATACGAGATAAAGAGAAAAAGGAAAGAAAGAGAACAAAAAAACAGTGTCTACAATCCTTGCTGCTCCAGGCTTTAGTGGTGACCCAGTGCATCCCCACCTGCTAGAGAGCACGCTACTCTGCCAGTGAACTAGGGGCATCACTTCCGTAATGGTGTTTGTAACCCTTAGATAGTAATAATTCATGACCCAAAGTAGAATGCTATTTCCAACAGCGGCTAGCCTCCCTCCGAGGAAGTGCTCAGTGAGGTCCAGCTTCTGTTCCAGAAGCACTTTGCCTGAGGAGCTTCTCCTTGCAGGCTCAGCCCAGTGCATCCGAGTGCCCAGACCAGGGCTCACCCAGCCAGGTACATAGCAGGTGGGCTCGACATTTAGTCTGGCTGCCCAGGACATGATGATGCTTGTGTTTGCCTAAATCCCCAGCACCTGTAAGCTGCTAATCTTGGACCTTCCTGAGCTCGCTAGATGCCTGTCTTGCATGCCAGGCTGATCCAGCCCGCTTGATTGGCACACTGCATGACAGTTGCCAGCCTGGGTTCCTGGCAGAGGTCCTGACAGAAACTTGTGTGTCCCTGGGAGCCAGGATTCTACTGCTTGTAGACACCTGTGGTTGTCCACCCCCTTCTCTGTAAATGCTTCCTTTCATGCCAGTTCTGATGCCTAGGGACACAGACACCTGTTGAAATCAAGGTACGAGCCAACCACTTCCCTCTGGTATTGGAGTGTGGAAGCTACCTATCTTCTTAGGCTAGCCGTACAGCTGCACAAAAATAAAAAGATATATAAACAAAACACTGCATCTCCTCTCCCCCCACCCCGACCCCCTGTTCCTTTCTAGGAAGGATGTGTGAAATCTAGCTGGAAACATATGTGGAGGTTACCCTGGGGATAGGGGACTGCAGGGCTCCAATTGTAATTAAACATTATTCTGTAAAATTAAGGGGAATTAGTGAAAGATCATAAAGAGGGAAATGCCATGATTGGGCTGGTTCAGAGCTCTGACAGCAACTGTTGTAGACATGAGGGAGAAAAGAGATGACAGGAGGCGAGGGGGCCAGAGGAAACGCTGTGGCTAAGTCTGCGTGGCAGTGGACGCTGAGTGTCCTTGAGACAAATGATGGCCATGAGAGGCCCTATGAGGCAGTATAACCTTTGAACTTTGTTTTGCTCCCTCAGCCCTGTGTCTAAGAGTGAAAGTCTTTGCTTCTTGGCTGTTGGAATATTTTAGGATTCAAAATTGGATTGTCCTAAGAAGATAAAGTACATGGGGTGTCCATTATCTTGTTGCATAATAAAATATCCCAAACAGCTTTAAACAAAAAATATTTATTAAATAGTTTCTTCTGTGGGTCAGGACCTGGGGATGGATTAACTGAGGAGTCTTGGCTCAGAGTTGCTCATAAGGTTGAAGTCAAACTCTAGGCCCAAACTGTAGTCATTCCAAAGTTGGCGGGGGCGGATCTGCTTCCAAGGTTGCTCAGGTGACTGTTGGCAGGAGGTCTCAGCTCCTCACTGGATGTTGGCTTGGGACCCCAGTTTCTTGCCCCATAGAGCTCTCCACTATCTGAGATTCCTCATGACATGACAGAGATGGCAAAAACACAACAGAAGCGGAGTCTTTTACAACCCAATCTTGTAAGTCACAATCCTTCATGTCTGCTATTCTATGTTCCCACAAGCCAACCCTGCATAGTGTGTGTGTATGACAGACACAGGTGTGAATGACAGAAGGCAGGGATCATAGGAGGGCATTTGGAGCAAAACCTTATGACATGGATGACTGTTTCACCCTCCTGGCAGGCAACAAGCAAGGGGCTAAATAGTGATGATGAGATGAACTCTGCCAGAGGGAGACTGGGTGTAAGTGGCGGGTCTTCTAGTGATGATCCAGCCCCCACAGCTCCAGGGAACCTGCACAATGTCCCTCCCAGTATCCCTTTGTTAGATCCCACATTCAATTTCCCTGTCTCTTGGTAACCAGCTTCCTCAGAAGAAATCCTCAGGATACTAGCACTGTCCCATCACCACTCCTACTGTTTCTCTCCTCTCCCATTCTTTGACATCTTTTTAACCTCAGGAAAATTTCTGTCAAGTTTTGTTTCTTCATGACTGCTCTATCCACTTTATTATTTACTTTTTCCTCAACTATATTATCCTCCAATTCTTTTGTAAGAGATATTGAAGGGCCATGAAACACAGAACCCAATCATTAATAACCAAAAACTGGTTTATTTTTTCTCAACTGGGCAGGGGAACTCAATATGCAAAACCTCCCAGAAAGTAAGGGCGTATAATTACATTAAATACTCTAAGTGTGTCAGGAAAGGAGCCAAATGGATGGACCTCTTATGTTTCCTGATTAAAATGTCTGACTGACCATATTCTTACATGGAGGGATGGGGAGACATAGGAAAATGAGGAGTCAGCAGTGCATCCAAGGGGCTAAAATTGAAGACACCAGTGGCATGAGGAAAGTCAGGAGAAGTTTGAGAAAAGAAGCCAGTGAGTTCAATTGGCACATTCTGAACTGGAAGTGGAACAATTTAGCATGTAGTTGGTAATACTGAAGATTGCTTGGGGCAATGGATACGGAGATGTGTTTAGTGGCAGTGGTTGTACAATGAGCTTGCTTAACATTATTGCTCAGTGCTCCAACTATACAACTCAGCATGAGCTCTCACTATAGTCAACTATGGTGAAACCAGCTCCCATTATGTCCAAATTCTGTGCCAAATGCACGGGACATGGATTAAAGTCAACACTCCTGTGAGGTGCTCTTGTCACATCAGCAGAAGCTGACTTGTACACAAGCAGGTGATGCTCTTCTGAAGTGGGTGTGTAACCAAACCCAGGTTCAGCTGCCTGCTGCAAACAAAGCCAAACTCTTGAGACAGGTGCTGGTGAGAAGGAAAGTAGTTTATTCAAGTGCTGGCAACTGGAGAAGATAGGAAAGTCTTATTCCAGAGCCCATCTTAAAATCTCAGTGCAGGCAGGGGTGTTTATTAGGAGGGAGAGGGAAAGCAGAACAAAGAAACCAGGGGGAGGGGAGTTGAAAGTTTTCTACATGGAAGTCAACACAGTTTATTCCAATGATTATCTTAAAACCGGTCAAGCAGAGGTCCAGTTTTTGTGGTTGAGAGTCAGCAAGTCTCCTGGAGCCAGAACATCTGGTTGCTGGAGTTAGCCTCCTTCCCTGAAGCTTCCTGTAATATGCTATAAAAAGGTCGTCAGTGAGTTATGGCAGACATGACTAACCAAGCCTTTGTTTTAAGGCAAATATCCTGCCTGATTTGGGAAGGAGCATTGTTTATTATATGTTATTTAATCAAGAAGGTTATTTTGTTAGTAAGTATGAGCACCTCCATAACAGGTGCTCTAGGCTTGTAAGTCATAGTCTCTTGGAGCTTAGGGCAGGGGAGAGAAGGTTTAAGAGGCTCTGCCATATGAGATAATCTAGAAAAGTATACAGTAGACAAGCTTAGTTTCCATTGCTGCCTTTGAACTAGACTTCTCTGGGACTCATCAATGGCCACTACAATTACTAGTAAAGCCAACCTCATTATTTCCATAGGCTTTTGCTTTTCCATCGGAGAATAGAAGATGAAAACTATTGCCCAAAGAGACCTCACATATCCCCACAACATAATGGAGTGACTCAGTCTGGCAGCCTTCCCCTTCCTTTGGAGCAGTTCCATCTCCATTGCCTCAGAATCCCTGGGCCTTGTTGCATTATTATCTCTCTCCACTTTCCCCTGGACTCTTCTCTTCTGGAATTGCCTCCTCTAAGTCCTATCAAGAAGGGTTTTTAAGGGTATTTGTATGTTAATGAAAAAAATCTGTAAATGAAGAAAGTTTTTTTTTTTTTAATGTTCTCTGTTTTGTTTTAATAGATGATTATTTTTCTTGTCTGGGCTTGAACAGAGAAAAGCATAGCAAGGGTCTTATTGAAAAATTCATCTTTTTGCTGGTGGCAAGAGCCACAGTGCAAGAAATAATAAGCACAGCTGCAGCCGACATTCAGATCACAGTAGAGGTAGCAGCATTCCTTTCCCAACTTTTATTTTCTTTTCCTGCACTTTGAGCAAAACTCCATGAGGCCGCTGTAATTTACACATGTTAAAATAGACTTTTAAAATCCCATTAGAATACACTCCCACATCTAGTCCCCAGGTCTTGTCAGAAGATAATGTCCTAGATCCCAATCTGGATGCTGCTGGTCTTTGGGGATGTTCTTGGCCATTCAGTTTCTGACTTAGGCATTTCTGCTTTGGATTCTTACTCCATGCATACTTTCACTGATGTTTCCCTCTTCAACAGCTACATAGAGACATATTAAGTTGCTGTCCAGTTTTCCCTGCCAGTGACAAATCACTCTGGATTCAAGGAAGGAGAGAGTGACAACTTCACGCAAGACCTTCAGGCAATCTCTAGTGGACTTATACTTTTTTAAAGACACAATTCGTGTGATACTTTCTCTATGAAGACTTCCTGTTCACTGGCACATAGGTTAATATTTCCCTAAATGTGTCTGTACATCTCTCTCTTTTTTTAAAACCCTCACCTGAGGATATTTTTACATTGATTTTTGGGGGGAGTGGAAGAGAGAAGGAGAGACAGAGAAGTATCAATGTGAGAGATACACATCAATTGGTTGCCTCCCTCACGAGTCCTGACCAGGGCCCAGTATGGGGAGGTGAGAGAAGTATCAATGTGAGAGATACACATCGATTGGTTGCCTCCCTCACGAGTCCTGACCAGGGCCCGGTATGGGGAGGCGCCTGCAACCGAGGTACATGGCCTTGACCGGAATAGAACCCAGACCCTTCGGTCCTCAAGCTGACACTCTATCCACTGAACCAAAATGGCCAGGGCTGTACATCTCTTTATGAATACCATTATCACACTGTATTGTCATTCTCTTTTATCATCTCTGCCTATTTCATGAAACAAGATTTACAGACTTGTAATACATTTAGAAGTAGGGACAGGATCCCCTTCTTTGCTTCATCCAGAGCCATGGCTTAGCACCCGAAAGACTGTTTATGATCATTAAGTATTTTTGGATGAATCAATGAGCTCTGAAAGGCCCTGAACCTTTTCTACTCCCTTTTTTCTCCTGCATTGGCTGGATGCCCCACATGTATGGTATAATCTTGCACCATTCACTTTCTCTTCTGTTAATGAGGACTCCCTTTGTGAAATCCCCATGACTTCAATGCTGATTGAGTCCCATCAGAAAAGGTGTTTGTAGACTCAGAGCCTGGCTTAGGGCTGGGAGCCCCAACTTCCCACTGGGGAAAAAAAAGGTTTGAGCTATTGTCATTGTTAGGTACAGGTTAGTGGCTATTTGATTTTATGGCTCTTTTAAGGATACTTGTGTTACCAGAGGGGTCATTTGCAAACCACAGAAGATCAATAAACAGGGAATCTGCTTAGCTGTAGGCCTCTTAGTTGATATCTCCCCACACAGAAGAAGAGCTATGTGTGCTTGCCTTTAGGTTATGAGGCAAGAATCCAATCAGCTAATTCAATGTTGACGTTTCCCCCTTGGGTGTCACCTGGGTCTAGAAACAACATCTTTCTCAGCAGGAGTGGCACTGGGGACACCTGGAGTGCTAGCACTTGGAAGGAAATGTGATTTGTTTTCTTCAGTTTAGTGGCTTTGAGGTTTAGAGCACTCATAAGACTCATGAAATAATTCTCAGCTGTTGGCAGCCAAACAGTTTAGCTGAGAAGTAAGGTAAGTTATCCTGCATAGAATCAGCCAGAGTTCCCATTGAGGAATCAATCCCATGAGCCATTTACTGGAAGGTCTTATAGGTAAAAGCATGTGCTTTCTCTTGGAGACTTGAATTCATGTTCTAATTGGGTTACACACTGGCTGTGAGATCTTTGGCAAGGAACTTTATCACTCTGAGGCTTCATCATCTGTCAAGAATGATAATATAAACATTTACCTCAGGATGGTTTTTGAAGATTCAATAAGATGCTGTATGAAACTTAGGCCTGACACATAGTAGGCTCAATAAAAGATTATGATGATGATGATGACAGTGATAGTAGTGATGATGATGATGATGATTGTGATCATGGTGGAGGTGGTGATGATGATGATAGTGATGGTGGTGATGATGATGATGAGCTGGCTTCCAGCTTTCCCCAAGCTTGGAACTAGTGTTGGGCTTGGAATCAGCTCCAGCTGGTAGAAAAAACTACAAATTTGTAATTATTATTTCAATACTTACAGTTGTATACTCACTTTTCAAATTTCTGAGAAATTTTATAGAATGGTACCCAGTTGACATCAATGTGTTTGCTATCATGATATCACTCCATCTTTCCCAAAATTATGAAGAAATATTTTAAAATTAAATTTACTAAATTAAATGATTTAATAAAATAAAGTTATTATATATATCATATATAATAAAAGCCTAATATGCAAATTGTCCCCTTGACCGGGAGTTCTGCCAGGAGTTCGACCACTTGCTATGATGTGCGCTGACCACCAGGGGGCGGTGCAGAACATGACGAGTGTTGGCACCACTACACTGGCAGCCGGTGGCAGTGGAGGAGCTGCAGGCCCCAAAGAGCCCTGATGAGAGCAGGACCAGGGTGGGATGGTGGAGCAGGTGAGTGGGCAGTGCCAGGCCAAGGCGGGTGCGAGCCACTGGTCACCAGGCGGGGGCTGATCTCCCCACAGGTGCTGGGCTCCCAGGTGTGGCGATCGGGCCCCCACAGGCAGTGACCAGCAGCAGTGGCTGGGGGCAGGTGGCCAGGGGAAGGGAGTGAGTACCTGGCCAGCAGCCGGCAGCCACTAGGGACCCTACCAGTACACAAATTTTGTGCACTGGGCCTCTAGTTGATTAATAGAACCATATAGGTTTCGAGTGCACATTTCTATAATACATGATCTGTATAGTGCATTGTGTGCCCACCATCCAAAATCAAATCATCTTTTATCACCATATATTTGGCCCCCTTTATACTTTTACTACCCCCACCACCTTCCCTCTGGTAACCACCATACTGTTGTCTGTTTCCATGACTTTCAGTTTTATATCCCACGTATGAGTGAAATCATATGGTTCTTAGCTTTTTCTGACTGGCTTAATTTTCTTAGCACAATATTCTCAAGGTCCATCCATATTGTCACAAATGGCAGTATTTCATTTTTCCTTATGGCTGAGTAGTATTTCATAATATGTATGTACCACATCTCCTTTATCCAATCCTCTTTTGAAGGACACTGTTATCTTCATGTCTTGGCCACCATGAATAGTGCTGCAATGAACATAGGGGTCCATATATCTTTGTGAACAAATGTTTTTGAGTTTCTAAGGTAGCTACCCAGAAGAGGGATTGCTGGGTCATATGGCAACTCTATTCTTAGTTTTCTGAGGAACTGCCATACTGTTTTCCATAGTGGCTATACCAGTTTACATGAAGGAATTTTTAAAGTTCATTTTACATGTGAAACAACTGATGTTCAGAGAGCTCAATGTGGCTGAGGCAGAGTCAGGAGTAAGTCTCAGATTTTTTAAACTCAGTTCTCCTAATTGGGCAGTTTCCTGCTCTTTGTTCATAATGTGAGGGAAAGTCCTGATAATAATTTATACTGTGATATAAATAACCCATATCTTCTGCTAAAGGTGTTATTCTTCTCATTAAAATGATAGGTCACAGGGAGACACAGAAACAAAATGTTCCCTGCCTTTGGAAAACTCCCAGGCACTTACCTAAGCTGTGATGCTCAAAGGAAGATAAACATCTGATCCACAGACAGGTGTGTGTGTGTAGGGGGTGGGGGCAGCAATTTGGAGAGGGTAGTGGTCCATGCAGCCTTGAATGCTCTGTGTGGGTCACTTTGCTGGAACTAAATGTTGTGATTCCTAAGAGAGCTGAAATGGAAAGGAATGAAGGAGGATGTGCAGTAAGCAGCCTGGCCATAGTAGTAGGATGATTCCTGTCAGGCATTCCATGCGTTCTATACTCAGTGTGGTCCATGTATCCTGGGGATTTGGCCATCCTGAGTCAGAGGGAACCAAGCGAGGAGTGTGCTGGCCCGACTTAGGGAGCTGTGGCCAACATATCTGTTCAGAGAGATTCCTGACAAGCCTGTGAGCTATGACTTTCACATGATGCAGGAACACACACATACACTCACATACACGTATACATATATCCCAGGCTTGGCTTCCTCTGCCCCTTGCAGAGGGCATTCACTGTCTTGCCATCCTCACTGGCCTTCTTCATTGCTTCCTTGAGCTGACTCTTTCTGGTCTCCTTGGCATCTCCATTGTGCAGTCCCCTTTGTGACCTGGAATTTCACAGGTCTTCTCTGCCTTTGATTGCTCCTTCCACCCTGAGTGGCTGTTCTCCCCCTTCCTCATCAGAGATGCCTGTGGGGAGTACACCTATTTCCGGTGCTGAAGCCGCTTAAGTTCTGTCTTTGGACTCAGGGGCTGCTCTGCCTCAGCACCAATCCATCTCCTGGCGGTTTCAGCTCATTTGTTATTTCTCACAAACTAGATGGTCGCAGCATGGTCTCCACTATTTTCTTCACCCCCTGCGTATTACAAAGAAGCACAAAAAGGCAGTGATGCATTTTAGTTATGAAAACACACTCAGCGGATCTATAATTCTGCTTCAGATGAAATTTAAGCCTCCATTTCTCTTTTTGACTCTTGCTAACGTTGGGGCCCTGCTCCTTACGATTAAGCTGCCTTTGCCCATGAAAAATTACTTTCCATACATACTGAGGGCCAACTTCATAAAAATGTGAGCATGGCTTTTGGCTGCAGAAAGGACAGGCCCCAAGTAGGCTGGGAAAAGAGAGCACACTGAGTTTGAATTTCAGGACAATTACTTACAAGCTGTGTGAACTTGGTCAAATTAATTAGCTGCCTCAAGTCTTCACTTATGAAATGGATATAACAACTTCTTGATGGTTTGGGGATTAAATGTGATGGTGTATGAAATGGACCTGGCTCTTCGTCAATGCTTGCCTCAGCTCTTTTCTTCCTACCCTATGTGATAATGCCAATGTGTGTTTGGATAGAAATGTCAATCAGTGGATGATATCATGGATTAATGGATCATTTGTAAAACCCCAGTAGAACAATAAACAAGGAGTCTACCTAGACAGCCCCTGTGCATTCACATCTGCTGACACAGAGTCAGCTGCATCGAGTTACAGGTGCCTCTGTTCTGTTTGGACAATCCCACCAGCTGTTTCTGGGGTGGTGACAGGGTCTTACAATGGTGTATGGAAAGCAACTTGCATTGTGTTTGCACATATAGGTGTAAACTAATCTCAAAGCCACAGGATTGCACGGTGCCTCCAGGCTCCTGTTGTTGGGTTCCTGGGCGGAGGACGGCCATGTGTCATAGAACTGCGGTGGGAGGCCAGCTCCAGCAGATGTCTCTGTGATACAGGCTTCCTTGGCTCAGCAAACAGGCCCTCAGGATTGCCGCTGACTCCAGGGAGCAGAACTGCAGTCTGCGACATTAGGGCATGTTGTCTAGCTAGAGGATGTTTACAGAGGTTGACCTGGACAGGGTCTTGGGTCTGAAATTGACAAGCACTGCTGGGGTCTGAGTTATATGAAAGGACATTGAATAAAGAAATAAAGATAAAGGCGAAGGGGGTTCTTTTGCAGGATAAGGAGAACATTTCTATCTCAAGAACAGAGTGAATGGAACACTTTTAGATTAAATAAGAGAACATATTTAATCTGGGTTAGGGTCTGGGACTTGAGGGAAGTTTAGATATTGAATTTGAATACTAACACTCTTCACTTTCTATTGTTACATACATTTTTAAAAATTTTATCTGTATTGGTGAAAGTATTACAGATGTCCCATTTCCCCCCCTCCATTGACCTTCTTCCCTCCACGCCCCCCTGAAACTCCCACACCCGGCCCCTCCCCAGACCTTCCCTGAACTATTGTCTGTCTATGGGCTAGTTACATACATTGTTAATAGTCTTTTTATGTCACTGGAAATCCAAGGTATGTTTCAGTGCTTTTTGGGGATCCTTTAAAAAGTAATAAGTGTAGTCATGCTTGAAAACTTCTTTTTCTTAAAAGGGAAAGTCCTTCATGTGGCTTTAGAATTTAGAGAAGCTCCAAGCGGTTGCAAGATCAACTTGAATCTTAAGTAACTCTCCATGTAGGGCTTCTGATGATGGTACATAAATAGATGTCTCCCTTGGGGTGTCCTTTGCCTGCACATCCTAAAGTTTCTGGTTGAAGATACATGCAGCCACTTCAAGTTGTGGATGTTGCCATTAGGGCATTCACTGATCGAGACAACAGCAAAATGTTTCCAAGATAAGGGGCCAGAATTGTAGCCATGCAGATGAAAGTGGAGATTCTGGCTCCGAGCTGACAGCAAACCTGCTGCCCTTTTTTCCTAGGATATCTTAGTTGTGGGTCTGTGCACATAGCTTCAGATAGAGCAACTCACCTGGTCCATTATCACTACCAACAAATCAATGTTTTGGTGAGCCTATGTCATAGACTTGGCAGTGTGGGGCTGGGGAAGACACAAGAGAGGATGAGGAAGGGTTGTCATGATTAAGCTTACTGTCTTTTTAGCCTCTTGAAGTGAGTAATAGGTTAGCAGGTGGTTAAAAACCCACCGAGGAGACTGAAACTCAAGCTAAATGACCTATAAGAATCATGTGTTTGAGGAGCTTGAGGTGACCTGGAAAATTTAGACAAGACTTAAAGCAAGGCAGGGCGATGGTTAGGCTTTGAAGTACGTTTGGATTTGGATGAGTGGAAAATGAGGGTATAGTCTCTAGAATGGAGGCAAATTGTATGAAAGGGACAGAAATATGCATTGTGTGGGTGGACAGTGCCCAGAGCATCACAGCTGGAGCCACCAGGTATGGATTGCAGAGGAGTGAAGTTGACAGTCATAACAAGTAAACTAAAGCTTCAAATGCCAGATAAAAAAGTAAAAAAAAA
>NW_005371777.1:183303-185896 GCF_000412655.1 Myotis brandtii | reverse complement strand
AAGAAAGGCATTAATAATAACTTTCTCTGAAAAGGGATTTAACCTTGACACCCAAGAACATTGACAGGCCCCTAAAAGAAATGAAGTGGACTTTGAAGTGGAGTCAATTTAGAAGGAAAGATGAAGAGTACAGTTTGACACCTGGAGAGGTTGAAATAATGGTACAACACAATGTGCACATTTAACAGGCATTTGAAAATGTGGGAGTGTGTCTCTAGGGAATGGAGTCCTGTGTTTGGAGATCACGAAGGTGTGAGCTGCGAGCCTGAGACATAGTGAAGGCAGAGAGTAGAGAGAAGGCAAGCACAGGTCAAGGTCTTGGTCCTGAAGGAGCAACTTGCCTGTGACCAGGATAATCTGAGGAGAGCTCCTCCTCCATTTGCTGCTATTCTGTCCTCGGTGTCCCAAGCTTTTTTCCTCAGGGATACAAAGGCCATACAGCTCCCCTCTGGGTCTGGGAGGCACGTTGCAACTTTTCAGGAGGCTCCTAGTAGGCACTAAATGACTGGAGATCATCTAGCCCAGCTGCCTCATATGACAAGTGGAAAACTGAGGCCTATAGAGTGTGGGGAGGTGACAAGCCAAAGCTTTGCAGTTAGGAGGGCAGATAAGACTCTAGCCAGCCCAAGGACTGTGGATAATGCCCCTGCTTGCCCTTTTACAGAAACAGTGTGGGTCACTAAGAGCTCAAGCACTGGTGTCAGGCAGACCTTGGTTAAATCATGACACCACCCGTCGTAGATCTGAGACCTGAGGCAGGTTAGTTTATCTCTCTAAGCCTCAGTGTCCTCATCTGTAAAATGCAGACAATGAGATCACAGCCACTTCAGGTCCTCCTATAGACTGGATAGGACCTAGGATGCTGAGCACATTGCCACCTGAAAAGTCTTCCACAAATTCAATAATGCATGAACTCAAGAAATGATTATTGTACACTCATTAGGCTCCTGGTATCAGGAATGAAATAGTAAAATCAGTACTGTGTCTGCCTCATGGATCCCACAACATAGAGGAAACACACATTAATCAAGTGACAATAAAAATTGATAATTGTCAACTGATAAGGACTATCAAGGAAAAATGCAGGGCACTCCAAGAATAACTAACAGGGTGGCCTTGTCTAGTCTAGAGTTCAGGGAAGAGCTAAAAAGATCAAGGATTACCAGGAACCCCCCATGTGGAGAGAAAGGCAGTGGAAGGAGTCTGCACAAAGGCCAAGAGGTGAGAGAGAGAGGGCCAGGGTGGCATAACTCTGGTGTGTAGCCCCCTAGTCATTAGGTCCCCTCCCCCTACAGGTTCTCCCTGGTCCAGGTCAACCCTTGTGAGGACAAGGACACTCCCATTTCTACCAGTTGAAGGTAGATGTATCAAGTTACTATATATTTGGTATTTTGAATATCTGGGGGAAGCCCGGGGCACCCTTAGAACCCAAACTGCCCTAATCTCTAGTTTTTCCAATTTGGGGCTTCTTTTTGGCCTCCCCTTCCTTGCTAAGTAAGAGCCCTGCCTATACCTCTAGTCTCACCACCAGCAGGGATGGGCCCATTAATACACCTGTTGCTTCAGCTGGGGTCCCAGTCTGAGTATAGTGATCACCCAGAATGTTGAGGCCAACTGGTGATAAGTTAGCCACAGGGACAGCAGGAAGAGGGAGGGTCATGAATGATTATTAGGTTAAGCTGAGAACATGTTGCTCCAAGACAGCTGAAGTCTGCTTCCCTGGAGAGAGGCAGCCTTGTGTCCAAACAGGAGCCATGGTACAGCCTCCCCAGCATTACTTACTGATAGTAATTCCTACCTGTGTTACCGATAGGAGCACTGAGTGGAAAGAAACAGTAGAGCAACCACAGGCTACGCAGCCAGGAGGAATGAAAAGGTCAGTTTGGGTTAAACGTTTCAGAATTAGGACTGTGAAAGGCACGTGGCTGCTTGACCTTCCTGACCCTGATCATCGCCCTGGGCTGGGAACCCCCTGCAGCCCTGCTTCAGTCACCAGGTTGAACTCTGAGAGCAGGATCTTCTGGTGGTAAAACCTGCTCCACCACCCCCCTAGCACAGGGAAAATTTGCAGGCCCCAGACAAGCTGCTTCATCTCTGACTCCTTCACTGACAGCTTTCCATATTCATAACACCCTGAAGTCCCTACATGCCTTCTAGTTATACTTTTCCAGCTTCTATCCTACTGTAGCCTCTCTGGGAACCTCCCAAACACTCAGTGAGGATTGATGAGTGAAAATAGCTACTACTGAGGATGCTGATGTGGGAGTGTCTAGACCCTGCACAGCTTAAGCCCTTTGCAGAAGTGAATCCAGTTATTATTTTTCATTCTCATAGACTAGAGGCCAAGTGCACAAAATTTGTGTGTGTGTGGGGGTGTCCTTCAGCCCAGTCTGTGCCCTCTCACAATCTGGGACCCCTCGGGGGATATCAGGCCTAAACTGGCAGTTGGACATCCCTCTCACAATCCGGGACACTGCATGCACCAGTGACCATACTTTTCATATGGGTGAATGGCATCTTGCTGCTGTATGGGCAGCTACATTTTTTTTGCCCTGATTATAAAAAGTAGTACATAACATGATCCTTCTGAGGC
>NW_005371777.1:179156-179829 GCF_000412655.1 Myotis brandtii | reverse complement strand
ATTATGCTAAGCGAAATAAGCCAGGCAGAGAAAGACAAGTATTACATGATTTCACTCATATATGGAATCTAATGAATAGAATAAACTGATGAACAAAATAGATCCAGAGAAATAGAAGCATGGAACAGACTGTCGAATCTCAGAGGGAAGGCAGGGATGAGTGGGTGGGAAGAGGTCAACCAATGAATTTGTATACATATATGCATAACCTATGAACATAGACAATAGTATGGTGAAAGCCTGGGGCAGGGGGTGAGGGCAGGCTAGAAGGGGTCAATGGTGGAAAAAGAGGATATATTTCAGTGTCATTTGGCTATTTAAAATATATCTTCAAAATTATTATTTTTTTCATGAAGGCTATTAATGTGGTATAACTTCTGAGACCTTAAATATGTGAGACATCTGTTTGTGGTATTTCAGAGGGAAGAGGAGGTGGGAAGAGATTAACTGATGAACTTATATGTATAACCAATGGTGTGGGGAAGGCCTGGGGAGGGGCTGGGAGCAGGGTGTAGGGGCGTTAATGGGGGGCAGGGGACATCTATAATACTTTCAACAATAAAGATAAATTTAAGCCGAAACCGGTTTGGCTCAGTGGATTGAGCATCGGCCTGTGGACTGAAAGGTCCCAGGTTCGATTCTGGTCAAGGGCATGTACCTTGGTTGCGGGCAC
>NW_005371777.1:174893-178843 GCF_000412655.1 Myotis brandtii | reverse complement strand
CTGATCACCCCCTAACCACTCCCCTGCCAGCTTGATCGATGCCTAACTGTTCCCCTGGTGGCTCGATCACCCCCAACTCTCCTCCTCTGCTGGCCTGGTTGCCCCCAACTGCCCTCCCCTGCTGGCCATCTTGTGGCTGTGGGTGCTGCTATCTTTGAGGGTGGGGCAGTCAATTAGCATATTCCCTCCTTACTGGCTGTGGGTGCCGCCATCTTTGAGGACGGGGCAGTCAGTTAGCATATTCCCTCCTTTTGGCTGTGGGTGCTGCCATCTTTGAGGATGGGGCAGTCAATTAGCATATTCCCTCCTTATTGGCTGTGGGCACCCCCATCTTTGCAATGGCGTGAGGGTCAATTAGCATACTTCCTCTTTTTTAGATAGGATATGAGTGAAATCATATGGTTCTTAACTTTTTCTATTGATTTATTTCAGTTAGCATGATATTCTCAAGATGAATTCATGTTGTCACAAATTGCAGTATTTCATCTTTTCTTATGGCTGAATAGTATTCCATTGTGTATATGTACCACATCATCTTTATTCGATCATCTCATGAAGGACACTTTGGTTGTTTCCATATCTTGGACACCATGAATAATGCTGCAATGAATACAGGGTTGCTGGATCATATGGCAACTGTATTCCTAATTTTTTGAGGACCTTTCATACTGTTTTCCATAGTAGCTGTGCCACTTTACATTCTCACCAGCAGTGAATGAGGGTTCCCTTTTCTCCACAACCTCTTCAACACTTGCTATTACTTGTATAACTGGTGTGAGGTGGTATCTCATTGTAGTTTTGATTTGCATTGTCCTAATAGTTAGTGAAGTTGAACATCTTTTCATATCTTTTGCTCATTTATATGTCTGTTCAGGTCCTCTGTCCATTTTGTAATTGGATTTTTTTGGTGTTGAGTTGTATGAGTTCTTTATATTTTTTGGATATTAACCTCTTGTCAGAGCTGTTGTTTGCAAATATCTTCTCCCACTTGGTTTGTTGCTTTTTGTTTTGTTACCAGTTTCTTTTGTTGTGCAAGAGATTTTTAGTTTGATATATTCCCATTAATTTATTTTTGCCTTTACTTCCCTTGTCTTTGAGATCAAATTCGTAAAATGTTCTCTAAAACCAAAGTCATAAGTTTAGTCTCTGTTTTCTATGTAATGTATATTGATTCTACTCTCCCTTTCCCACTCACAAATTTCTTCATCCATTTCCTCTCCCACCTCAGAGTAGTCCATCCCTCTTCTAACTCACTGTAAATTTACTGTAGTCATTTTTATGTGCCTCTTTATCTCAAACTAAATCTAAAACATCACGAAATATCATTGACTACCTTATCAGTATATTCCTAATACAACTATGCCCTCTACCCTATCACTAGATCAGAGCCACCCATCATCACTTGCCAGAGTGACTGCAGAAGTCTCCTAACTTTGCACTTGCCCCACTTCAGTCCATTTACTACCTACAAAACAGATTAGGACTTTTAAAATTGAAGCCATTGCATAAGCCCTTTCCCACTCACAAATTTCTTCATCCATTTCCTCTCCCACCTCAGAGTAGTCCATCCCTCTTCTAACTCACTGTAAATTTACTGTAGTCATTTTTATGTGCCTCTTTATCTCAAACTAAATCTAAAACATCACGAAATATCATTGACTCCATTATCAGTATATTCCTAATACAACTATGCCCTCTACCCTTAGATCAGAGCCACCCATCATCACTTGCCAGAGTGACTGCAGAGTCTCTTAACTTTACACTTCCACTTCAGTCCATTTACTTCCTACAAAACAGATTAGGACTTTTAAAATTGAAGCCATTGCATAAGCCCTTTGTTCAAAATCCTCCAAAGTCTTCCACCTCCCCCCAAGGTAAAGCTCATGTCTCTACAAGGTCTTATTTGATCAAGTCTCCTGTTACCCTTCCTTCTAGTATCTACCTCCATCCATTTGTTCCAGCTATGTTGGCCTGTGTGGTTTCTCAAACATTCTAGGCATGCTTCCTTTCTAAGGTCTTTTTGCTGGGATTTTTTTCTTTTCTGAAAACATTTTTACCAGCTATCTCCATTGCTTCCTTCTTTGTCTCCTTAAAAGTTTTATTCAATGACCATCTTCAGGAGGGTGTCCCTGGCCACCGTATTTAAAATTATAAATTGTTGTTTACCACTGCTTCCATTCCTTATCCACCATAGTTGCTCTTTCAAAACTTCTCCAGGGTAATCTTCACTTTCTAAAATATTAGACAATGCATTTATTTATCATGTCTATTTTTCATTATCTGTGCCCTATCCCCTCCACTTAATGAGGTCTCTGTGAGGACAGGCATTTTTGTTTTGTTTGTTGATGTATCTCAGTTTTGTATCTATAGTTGTTGCATATTAGTTGCTCTAATATTTGTTGAGTGAATAAATATTCTACTAAATCACAAGGAGAATGTTTTGTTCTAAGTATCAACTTACATTAGAACTCTGAAGAGTGTGTTACTGATGAAGTTTGGAGTTCCAGATTTCATTAGTCTAAGTTAAAGTCCTTGTTAGTCCTAGGTTTGCAAAAAGTCATCAGGATAAAGGATCATAAATAAAATCCATCACTAATCACACTGTTCACTCAGATGCCCACACCCCAACCGGGGCTCCAACCCAAAACCTGGTATTATGTGCCCTGACTAGGAATTGAACCTGTGACCCTTCAGAGCACAGGATGACACTCTAACCAACTGAGCACATTGGCCAGGGCAAGATATTTTCTAATTCCTGTTTTGATTCCTATATTGACCCACTGGTTTTTAAGAATGTGTTCATTTCCATTTATTTGTGCATTTTCGAGTTTCCCTTCTATTCCTGATTTCTAGTTTTCTTTCATTGTGGTCAGACAAAATAATTTCAATCGTCTTGAATTTATGAGGACCTATTTTTTAATCTAACATGTGATCTGTCCTGGAGACTGCGCCCAGGGGGCTTGAGAAGAATGCATCTTCTGCTGCTGTGGGTGGCAGGTTTGGTACATCTCTGTTAGTCCTTTTCATTTCCTTTTTTACTTCTTTCTTGTTTTTTTTTTTTTTCTCTTCAGTGAGAAAAACTTCAAGCAGGGACATTAGAGACCCAACTTAGAGCATATGGAAAGTAGATACAGGAGAAAATGATATAAAACTATCAAAACAAAAGAGAACAAAATGCTTTTGACTAATGTTTGTGAGTAAACCAGACCGAGGGAGACCCAACTTAGAGCATATGGAAAGTAGATACAGGAAAAAATGATATAAAACTATCAAAACGAAAAGAGAACAAAATGCTTTTTACTAATGTTTGTGAATAAACCAGACCGAGAAAGTTAAAAGTGCTCTGGCTGCCTGGCTGGTGTGGCTCAGTGGTGGAGCGTTCTGATTCCTGGTCAAGGCAAATGCCTGGGTTTTGAGCTCAGTCCCCAGTAGGGGGTGTGCAAGAGGCAGCCGATCAATGACCTTTCTCTCTCATCAATGTTTCTATCTCTTATCCCTCTCTCTACCCCTCTCTCTAAAAATCAATAAAAACATGTTCAAGCATTTTTAAGAAAGTGCTCAGGCTTGCAACCCTTTCCCACCACAATCTGTTCTTGCAAACCTTGCACGGGGTCTCAGAGCCTGCACAGCAAAACAAACCTCTGCGTTCGGTTACCCAGAAAACCAACACCCTTCAGTTGGACCATTTCATATGTGCCACCCATGGTTGAAGCACCAGTCAGGCAGAAGGAGCTTCTTGCAAAAAACTCAAAATCTAGTCACTTATCGAGGCAGATGAACCATGTTTAGGCCGGAAAAAGAAACACGATGTGTGTGGCACAGGTGGATACGAAGATTTGTTTCTATTTATTTCCACAGAAAAGTCAACGTTTTGTCTGAAGCCTGTTCTGGGAGTATCACAGAACTCTGTTCTTTTTAAATTTTTTACTGCTGACGCTATTACAGAATCC
>NW_005371777.1:167914-174831 GCF_000412655.1 Myotis brandtii | reverse complement strand
CCAGCCCCCACCCCCTCCCTTGGCCATCACCACGCTGTTGTCTGTGTCCATGGGCTATGCATATATGTTCTTTGGTTAATCTCTTCACCTTCTGTTCTCTTTTGCCTAGGGATTCATTAGGAGGATTTAGAGAAAGTTGAGGATCCTGGATAGATTTTGCTGGAATCTCTGCAGAATAGCAGTAAAGATTCCCCTTCTGAAACCATATGCAAAACATGCGAGGACCCCATAGGGATGACACAAAATTTTCGTTTTTCACAACTGACATTTTCGTTCCTGTGATTATTAGAAGATTTGCTTCTGAAAGCAAACAGTTTCTTTCCCTGATGTCTGTTTGCTAACCAAATGGATGCACGGCAGAGTGAATTTCTCGGGGGGCTGGGGGTGGCCCACACATGTGTAAATGCGCACCATTAGCATTCATTCTGTGTATTGGGTAATAGCTACACCATTTGTGTTTAACTTAACTTTAATCTCCTCAAAGGCAGAGACCCCAGAAGATTCAAGTGGGCTTGGGGGTTCTTTGCTGGCTGATTCCTTAAGGTGGCAAGAAACATCGGAAGTGACTAACAGATAGTGAGAGCCTGGAGTCATGGGCAGCCAGTCACAGGATATTTGATGAAGGGAATCCACAGGTCTTCTCTTCAGATTCCATTCAACACCTGGAAGAATGGCTCGCAGTCAGCAGCCCCTGGATTTCCACTGGAAGCTTCTTTTTACAGACTTCCTGAAGGAGTTGTTATCAAGGGAAAGTCAGCCCTGTGGGCGGGCTTTAGATCTGCCGTGACCCATGGTGGCTAACCCCAAACTCTTCGCTCCCACCATGTCCACCACGAAGATCCCTTATCCCCTCATTGTCCCAGACAGGAGGCAGCCCCTTTCTGAGCCAGTCACCAGACTACACCACCAGCCTCCGGCTGCTTCTCCTGCAGCGCTTGCTGCCGTGGGCCCACAGCAGTGCCTTCCCCAAGTTGGAGCTCCTTCTACTTATGCCTACATGTGTCTCTTCCTCTGCATGTTCATGTCACACAAAACCTCAGGGAGGCTAATGTGTGTTATATTCAAGGTAAACAAGCTGGCAACATGTTGAATCCTAAGCTCTTCATTCTACCTAACACCCCGGCATGGCCTGGGGTGCTGCTATCTGAGTTCCTGCTGGTGGTAGAATGTCCTTGATTAAGTCAGGGCTGGGCCATTTCAAAGTACAGCAACACTGCCTTCTTAGGTGTTCCTAGTGGGGCCATTCTCCCTTAATATTTAAAACATGACAGCTGAGCCTCTCAGAAGGCAGTGGTTGACTTTAAAGTGTGAGTCCATCCCCACTTAGAAGCCCAGATATGTTTAGTTTGTGTTCCTGCTCCAGTGGCTTTTATGCATTGTTGAACTTCATTGCAAATCCATGGAGAGTGTGGGGAAATGTTTTTGTCATGAGACTACCTAATGGAATGGAATCTATTTAAATGAAATCAGCATCCAGCCTCTTCTTTGGCAGGAGTGGCGATGCTGTCCAGAGCGCGGGCTTGCCAGAATCTCCCAGGCAACATGTTCACAGTCTGTGGCCTTGCCCTTGACTCATTGGATTGCAAATGAAATTTGTCTGGGCTCCCCAGTCTTGAAATTCTATACTTTTCCATTTGAAATCCTGATGTTTCCAACATTAGAACAGTTTCTTACATGTGCCTAATCTTTTGTAATTTGAAAAATTATTTCATATACGCTACCTCAGGAGTCATTATCTTTTTACAGGTGAGTAACTAAATTTAGAGAAGTCAGATGACTTTCTCAAGGTCACATTGCCAAGACATTAAAGCTGTGTGTGTGTTTTTTTTTTCTTTGCTATCTACTGCTTTTTATATTATAGTACACATTTGTAGATACTAAAGCAGAAACTACACAAAGATGGTCAGAATGGAGAATCATTTAAAACAGATAAAAATTTTCTATTTCTTACTTACAAATAAACAGACATTTGTCCAAAAGTTGAAAACAAGTTCTCACATCTTGCCTATCTCAAATGCACTTTCTATTAGACTGTTCTTTCTTGTTTAATAATGCATTCATTTATTCATTCAAAAAACTTTTAAGCAAATACCATGTGTTTGGCACTATGCTAGGAGTCTTAGATAAAGAGATAACCAAGACAGGCATGTCCCCTGGCTTTTATGGAGCATATGGTCTAGTGGGGAAGGCGGATATTGAATGGAAGTTACTGGTACACCAGTGCAATGAAGAGAAGTGCCTTTGGGAACATCTGGCAGCAGGAAATAAGAAGGTCTGGTGATCCAGGAGAGGTCTTCCTCAGGAGGTACTGTCTTTGTTGAGAACAAGTAGGACACAGTGTATAGAAGGAAGGCTCTTGGGGTCTTCAAAGAGGAACTAGAAGAAGGCCAGTGTGGTTGAAGAGCAGAGACAGAGAGGAAGAGTAGCACGCTCATTCACAGTACAGGGGGAATCTGGTTATGTAGGCTGAAGCCCAGGAGGAAGGCCTGAAGACTGTAGCTTGGCCAGTGTGGAGTCACCCAGAACACTCACAGTGCCATTTGTTGCCTGACTCAAGAAAACTGCACTTTGTCAGAGTTTTCCTATCGATGGGGAGCATTTCCCATCCCCATGGCAAGCATTTGGTAAGATTGGCTTAAACGTAAGTATGACTGATTAAGCCAGCTGCAGATTATTTGGGCTACTGGTAGGCATGACTGGAGACTCTAAGGTACTGGATGGAATATTCCTTGGTTTTGAATGGTCCTTATTGGGTTATACTTTGACTTGGGGTAATGGTGCCCCTTGAAAATTATCTCAGCAAGAAGACAATTTTGCTTTTTGGTAAATTTTTAAATTTTTAAAATTTATTTTATTGTTCAGAGTGTGACAGATGTCCCCCATTTTCCTGCTTTGTCCCCCTTCACCCAGCTCCTGCCCCACCCAGGCCTTCACCTGTTTATTGTCTGTATCCATGAGCTATGTATGCATATATGCATATAGGTTCTTTGATTAATCCCTTCCCACTTTCCCTCTCAGATCTGTCAGTCTGTTCCATGCTTCCCTATCTATGGTCCTATTTTGTTTATCAATTTACTTTGTTCATTAGATTCCACATATAAGTGAGATAACCTGATATTTGTCTTTCTCTGACAGGCTTATTTAACTTAGCATAATAATCTCCAGGCCCATCCATGATGTCCCAAAGGGTAAGAGATCTTTCTTTGAATCCTGAAACACCAATCAGAAAGAATATATGCACTCCTATGCTCAGTGCAGCATTATTTACAATAGCTAAGATCTGGAAACAGCTCAAATGCCCATCAGTAGATGAGTGGGGGGAGAAAAGCTGTGATACATTACACAATGGAATACTATGCAGCTATAAAAATGAAGGTGTAACTATGATTTTTTCAATACACTACAGCTCTAACCAGTTTGGCTCAGTGGATAGAGAATCAGCCCTTGGACTGAAGGGTCCTGGGTTCGATTTTGGTCAAGGGCATGTACCTTGGTTGCAGGCTCTATTCCCTGTGAGGTGCATGGAGGAGGCAGCTGATCAATGTTTCTCTCTCTATATTCTTCTCCCTTCCTCTCTCTAAAAATCAATAAAATATATTAAAAAAATAAAAACACCTATAATTTCAGCATTTTTTCTTTTTTAAAATATCTTGGAGTTTACACATGTGGAAATAAAGCCTCAATGCAAGTAAAATCTAAACTTATCTTAGAGTTCTTATGTCTCATAATTTATTCAAGGTTAAATCATGTGTGACCCTGAATATCTTGCAATATGATAGCTCATAATTAGAGAACTTTTGACTCTTGTTGGCCAAGGTTCCCCCCCCATTGTAGTAGTGAGACCTATCACTCAGCTTTAGCCTTTGTAGAAGTAGATGGAACGAGGTTTTCTAGATTTTGTAGAATTCTTTAGCTTAGGCAGAAAATGTCCTCTCTTTTCAGTAGCCCATGTCAAACAGTCCAGCATATGACTCAGGACTAAGCCCAACACATATCAAACATTCCTTGTGTTATTCTCTGACCAGGAATTTCTCTCAAGGATCTTTAAAAAAAAAGATATTGGACTGAAAGCAAGATGTGGGTGTTCTCGGTTCCTTCATCTACTTGCAGGATGACCTTTCACTTGCTTTAACCTAGCTAATGTTTATTGATACTATGGCTTGATTTTATTTTATATAAAATTTCTGTAAATAACAGCTGCCTCTGGATAAAGATTAAATTTAATAGACAAAATAGTTTAGGGCAGGATCCTAACAACTATCTAAGCAGACATATTCAAGGGACTTTTTTTTTTGAATCTGTACTTGGCTCTTTAATTTTGGACAACATATTCTGAATCTCTACTAAGTTTACAGCCTTTTCAACAATGCACTTTCATTGTCATGGCTATGCAAGTTGCAAAGAATTTGGATGAACTCATTGGTTCTGTGGAGTCTCTTAAGTGACCAGAACCAAAGATACAATCTCACAGATTTATACTTCTGAGCAGAGACTCAAAGGGGAAATGACCTTTTGAGAAGGAAGAGTCACAGAGCAGCATCAGACGGAAGAGAGGTCCCCTAAAAAAGGTGAATAAAAAATTTCAGAAAAATGTATTTCTTTTCCTGGGAGTGTTTGCATTATATAAAAGGAAACTAGAAAATCATATTTTTTCTGGCTGTTTGTAAAGCATCTTATAGGTGTTATGTCTCAGCTCAGCTACAGATAACCTAAGGTTGGGGTAGACTGGAAGGGAACAGAATTTGGAACCTGACGCCTCAGAGGGGTCCTCTGAAAACAGACCCAGACTCAGAACCTGGGAGAATGTTCAATATCACAAACAGAGGAGGGTTTCCAAAGGAAAAGGAATAGTCAAAGTATCAGCACTAAAGTGATCTAAGGAGCTTGTGAGCAAGCCAGACAAACACATACTAGATTTCCTCTGGGCTGACCCTATCTGAGTGCAAGTAGATAGTAGAAAACAGAGGAATCTTCACTAGGTAGCAGTGTTTCTGCTGCTCAGTTAGGATTAAGAGGAAGAACTCTGTCCCCTGATAGGAGGACAGCAAGAGCAATATCAATACTTTGGGGACTGGGTGATTGAGAAAGGAATCAAAGGTATTAAATGCAAGAGAGCAAGAAGCAAGATGGGGACACAATTATGATGATGGGACACTGGGTGGTACTTGGTCACAGAAACAAGACAGAATCCAAGCAGATCAAGGACACCAGATCAGAGTGCTATGGATCTATTTAATTAGCCCATCTATTCAAGAAGCACTAATTAAATATTTTTAATATTCCAGATACTGTTCTTGGTGTAAGGAACACAACAGTAATTAAGACATACATGCTTTCTGTTCACACAGTGTACTGAGTAGGTTAGTCCAATACTAAATGATGGAAAAGACAAAGAGAAAATATGAAAACATATTTGATTGCTTTACTTTATATTGATTTTTTAAAAAATTATTCAAAAAAAGAAACCAAAGAAGTAGAAATAATCATAACACCAAATGCTTTAAAATTACATAAAGTAAAAGTATGTAATTCTCCTGAACCTATTCCGTCTTCTCCAGATATGCTTAATTCATTTTCAGAAGTGTTTTTTATAAACTTATATAGATATTGCCATATGCCTATGTTTTTTGGTAAGAAGCTTTGCCTTATTAACAGTATGTTATGGACAACTTTTCAGGACAGTACATATAGATCTACCCTTAGTTGCCTTGTAGTCCATAGTGTGGGTGTATCATAACATATTTAACTATTTCTTTCTATATAAGCATTTAGATTGTTTCCAGATTATGCTTATAGACAATGAGTGTTTCATTTGAAATCCCTTCTGTATAAGATCCTAGTTGGTTCTAGAGCATAGGGGTAGGTTGGGTTTAAAGGTGGGAACCACATGAGAATGGGAGTGGGGAAAAAGTTGGGAAGTAGGCAGAGCCCAAGAGGCACACGAGAACTTTCGTTCTCAAGTTATCTCATATAGGCAATCAATAAATTGGTCTCAAAGCCCTGGTCAGGGTGCTCAATTGGTTAGAGCTTTTTTCCCATATGTCAAGTTTGTGGGTTTGATTTCCAGACAGGGCACTTGCAAGAGTCAACCAATGAATGCATAAATAAATGGAACAATGAGTCAGTCTCTCTCTCTCTCTCTCTCTCTCTCTCTCTCTCTCTCTCATTAACAAAAAATAAAGAAGTAAATGGGTCTCCCCACAGTGGGTTTCCCTTTCATTTTGATGCTGGTTTCTTTAGCTGTGCAGAAGCTTTTTATTTTGATGTAGTCCCATTTGTTTACCTTTCCCTTTGTTTCTCTTGTCCTAGGCGTTGTATCAGTGAAAATTCTGCTACCTGAGATGTTCGATATTTTGCTACCTACATTTTCTTCTAGGATTTTAATGGTTTCACGTGTTACGTTTAAGTCTTTTATTCATTTTGAGTTTATTTTTGTGTATGGTGTAAGTTGGTGGTCTAGTTTCATTTTTTTATAGGAGAAAGTATTTGCTAATGATACATTTGATGAGGTGTTAATTTCCAAAATATATGAAGTACCCATACAACTCAACAAAAGGAAGACAAACAAAGCAGTTAAAAAATAGGCCGAAGACTTGAATAGACATTCTCCAAAAAGGACATAAAAAAGGCCAAGTGACGTATGAAAAAATGCTCAACATCACTAATTGTCAGAGAGATGCAAATTAAAACAACAATGAGGTACCACCTCACTCCTGCCAGAATGGCTACCATCAATAAATCAACAAACAACAAGTGCTGGTGAGGATGTAGAGAAAATGGAACCCCAGTACACTGCTGGTACGAATGTAGACTGGTACAACCACTATAAAAAAGAGTGTGGAGTTTCCTCAAAAAATTAAATATGGAACTTTCATTTGACTCAGTGATCCCACTTCTAGGAATATATCCTAAGAAGC
>NW_005371777.1:165994-167366 GCF_000412655.1 Myotis brandtii | reverse complement strand
GGGGTGTTGGGGGCGAGGTGAAAGGGGTCAATGAGGGAAAAAGGTGACATCTGTAATACTTTCAACAATAATGATAAAGTTAAAATAAATAAATGGGTTTATGGTTATTGATTAAACCTCCTCTCCGGAAAGTGCCTTTGTTTCAGAGGTAAGGGAGTATCATTCAACCTAGGCTCCTTTGTTGAGGAACCAGGGAGAATACCTTTGAGAAAGGTTGGTAGGCCTTGAGGTCTCTTATCTACTAGTAAATGACATTTCTTGGTTGGAGAGGACTGTGCTTTAGTCAAAAGATAGAAACTGGAAAAAAGAAAGGAGAGAAGACAATGTAATATTTTTCCAAGGTTAATAAAAGTAAACTTTGAAAAAGTTTGATGCAGTCACTGAAAGCACTTAACTTTCCATTAAGTTGGAAGTTCATTAAAAAATCCTTTTCTGGCTTATTGGAGCAAATTTCTGCTTATTTTCTTTCCAAGTGCCTTGTAAGGGAGGACAGCCCGTAGCAAAAATTAAGCTCCAGGACCCAGAACTGCACGCCTCTCAGTGTGCCAGCTCTTGCATCCCCACGGGCCATCCTGCATGGTGCAACCACATGCTTGACAGATTTTTCATTTCAGAATTTTGGATGTGTTTACTGAAGAAAAAAAAAGTTTTATTTTATTGCAGAAAATGTTAGCAAGTGTGGTGCTTCAAGAATCTCTTTGAACAAAGCAAGATAAGGTGGTCTCATTATTTTGCTATTATATTCTCCTCAGTGTTGACTTTTTCTTTATGTTCACGGCCATTTAAGCCATCCTGATGGTTCCCCCTCCCTGCCATTGCACTTCATTATCCTGCTTGGTGACTTCCAACATTTAGCAGGCAAGATCGACATTCATCTCCTCAGAGTGTCACCAAGGGCATCAGTAATTGTACTGAATGTTACTGCCAGAACTTGGCACTTTATACATTGCCATCATTTGTACTTTTGTTGTTATTATTGCATTTACCATGTTTTGCTCTTTATATTTCCAACTAGAGGACGGTTTCTATAGAAGTTAGTCTAGAATCCTTCACTGTATCTCCCATGAGCTTTGAGGAAGCAGAAATTCAATAAATAGGGGTGTTTTGTGCATGGTCTTGAGAGGATATTGAAGCACAGGTAAGAAATAGGAGGCATAGTCCTGGGCATGCATAGAGCTGATGTCTACTGCATGTGCGAAGCATGTGGAGATGGAGTTGGGTGGCTGGCTAGGAAGTGCATTTGGGCAGGAAGCTCTTCTCATGTTTATGAAGCAGTTCAAATTTAGACCTTAACATCTCCAATGTGTTTGTAGTCACAGAGACATACTGTGTAGAATGAAGGTACAACAACTTTTATTGATTTATTATTTTT
>NW_005371777.1:165417-165949 GCF_000412655.1 Myotis brandtii | reverse complement strand
GAAACATCAATGATGAGAGAGAATCATTGATCAGCTGCCTCCTGCATACCTCCTACTGGGGATCAAGCCCGCAACCCAGCCATGGGGCCTGACCAGGAATTGAACCATGACCTCCTGGTTCATAGGTTGACACTCAACCGCTGAGCCACTCCAGCCAGCCTGAAGAAGGTACAACTGTTAAAGCTGTACCCTATTATGATACTATAACATCTTCAATAAATACTGAGTTAAATATTAAATAAAATTGCAATTGTTTCATTTCTAGTGTAATTATATTGTGTATATGTTTGTGCTTTATTAAAAACTAGAAGCCCAGTGCACAAATTTGTGCACGTGTGGGGTCTGGCCAGCCTGGCCCGATGGGGCCAATTGGGGCCAGGCCAGCTCGGGGGGAGGGCCTGCGGGAGGTTGGAGGGGGCCCATTGGGGCCCCAATTGGGTTGGTTGTCTGCCATAGTGTGTGTCATAGTCACTGGTTGTTTTGGTCATTCTGGTCATTCTGGTCATTCCGGTCATTCCATCATTCTGGTCGC
>NW_005371777.1:158423-164440 GCF_000412655.1 Myotis brandtii | reverse complement strand
GGAGTCCTCTGTCACTGAAGCAAGCAAGCCTCATGTTCGCTTGAAGCTGCCTGGCTGCCGGCCGCCATCTTGGCTGGCAGTTAATTTGCATATCGTCCTGATTAGCCAATGGGAAGGGTAGCGGATGTACGGCTAATTACCATGTTTTTCTTTTATTAGATAGGATTGTTGACACTGTGACAAATGTTCTCCATTTCCCTCCCTCCTTTGCCCACCTCCACCCAGGTCCTTCCCCCCTCCTCTGGCCTTCACCACATTATTGTCTACACATATAGGCTCTTTGGCTAATCTCTTCACCTTATTTCTTCCAGTCCCTCCCATCCTCCTCCCCACTGACATGTCATTCTGTTCCATGCATCCATGCATCCATGCCTCTGGTTCTACTTTGTTCATCAGTTAATTTTGTCATTGGATTCCACATATTAGTGAGATCATATGGCGTTTATCTTTCTCTGACTGGCTTATTCACTTAGTATAATAATCTCCAGGTCCATCCATACTGTCTCAAAGGGTGAATTCCTTCTTTTTTTACAGCCATGTAGTTTTTACAGTATCTTTTAAAGAATAGAAGTTTTCAATTCTGATGAAGTCCAATTTGCCAATTTTTTATTGTGTTAGGCATCCACTAAACCACCCCAGGTTTGGTGATTTGTTATGAGAACTCACAAATGCAACATATAATATAGTCATGGCTAAGGGACAAAAGCAAGGTCAGCAAAAAGAGAGGGGATGAAAATGCAGTTCCGAGGACACCAAGCCTAAGCTTCCAAGATCCCTTTCCTCATGGAATCACACAGCAGGCACGTCATTCCCCCAGCACGCAGTTGTGGCAACATGAACAAAGTTGTTTTTTGTTTGTTTTTTAAACCAGGGAAGCTTATTAGAGACTCAATGTCTAAGGGTTTTTAGGGGGATTTGGGGTGGGTAGCTGGTAATGCAGGCATCTTCTTCTTGGCATGTACCCAAAATTTCAGACTCTCAGAAGAAAAGCATGTGCTCAGCTTTAGCCCTATTGTGTGTAGGAACAGTGTAGGCTCAGTGGGCTGCTCTTATCAGTTGAGAATGGTGGGAATCCTCCTGAAGTCCAAGTTTAAAGACACCCATCAATGGCCAACCTTGCAATCAGGCCTTTCAAGGACAGCAGTCTCAGTCCTGCTATGTTAACTCTTTTCTGTACAGTTCTTTTTTGGATTACGCTTTTGGTGTATCTAAGAAATATTCTAAACTAAAGTCATATATATTTTCTCCTATGTTGCCTTCTGGAAATTTTATGGTTTTAGCTTGTATATTTAGGTCTATGAACAATTTTGAATTACTTTTAATATATGGTGTCATTCATTTTTTTTAAATGAATAGATAACCAATTATTTCAGTACCATTTGTTGAAAAAAACAACAACAACTATCCCTTCTCCACTGAATTGCCTTTGCACCTTTGTTAAAAATCAGTTGTCCACACATGTGTTGGTCTATTTCTGGCCTCACTGTCTATTTCATTAATCTAACTGTCTATCTTTACATCAATACTTTCAGGCTTCATTGTTGTAGCTTTATAGTACATCTGGAAATTAGCTACTATTATCTCTCCAACTCGTTCTTTATTTTCAAAATTGGTATGACTTTTCTAGATTCTTTGAATTTTCATCTAAATTTTAGATTCAGTTTATCAAGTTGCATTAAAAAATCTGTTATTTTAATTAGAATTATTTAATTGAATTTATTAATTGATTTAGGGAGAATTAATATTCTAGCAATACTGAGTCTCTAGAACCATAAACATATCTCTCCATTTCTTTAGTTCTTTAATTTCCATCAACAAAATTTATAGTTTTAATTGCACATATCTTTCACATCATTTGTCAGATTTAACTCCAGTATTTCATATTTTTTATGAATTTGTGAATGGTAATTTTAAATTTGATTTTTTGATTGTTTATTTCTAGTACATCAAAATTAAACTGAATTTTGCATATTGATTGCATATTCTGCAACATTGATTAGTTCCATTTTGGCTATTAGCTTTTGTATAGTCCATCAGGTGTTCTACATAGATGACTACATCATCTATGAGTAAAGTAGGGGGTAGATCCCAACTCGTTTTCCCTTTCCAATTTTTTAAATTCAGCTTCTTGAATTTGTGTTTATAGTTTTCATAAAATTTAGACAGTTTTTGTCTATTACTTCTTGAAAGAGTTTTTTCTGATCTACCTTCTTTAGGGACTCTAATTATATCTGTATTGGATCTATGAAATAATTCTACAGCTTATTGATGCTCCTTATATTATTTTTTAAAATATCTATGTTTTATTTTGGATAGTGCCTAGTACTAGGTTTTCAAGTTTACTGATAGTTTCATTTGTTATGTCCAATTTGCTGTCAATCCCACTCAGTGTACTTTCATTTCAAACCGTATGGATTGTATTTTTTGTGGTTTGTGTACTTTTAAAATGTCTTCCATGTCTCTACTTAATTTTTCAACATTTGGAACACACTTATAATAATTATAATGTCCTTGCTACTAAGTCTAATATCTATGTCATTTCTTGGTCAGCTTCAATTGATTTAGTTCTTTATCTAGTGTTATATTTTTATGCTTCTTTAAATGTCTGGTAATTTCTTATTTGACACCAGTCTTATACATTTTATCTTATTGGATGTTGGAATATTCTTTTGTATTCATATAGAAATTCTTGAGCTTTCTTTCTGAGATATAGTGAAGTTACCTGGGAATGATTGGGTCCTTTCGGGTCATGCTTTTAGGACTTGTTAGGCAGGACCATAACAATGTTGATTGGGGATTAATTATTCCCACTGCTGATGTAAATCCTTTGTGTGTGTTCTACCAAATGTCCCAATGTTCTGGCAGATGGCAGCAAGAATCTTTTCCAATTTTGTAAAGCCCAGCACTGTTACCTCTAATGCTTTAAGGTCATTCTTTTTCTGTTCTTCAGCAGTTTACTCACATGAATGTATTAATCAGTATTTAGTTGAATACTCAGGAATGATCCTCTGAGGACCTCAGAGTTCTGTCACTGTTCCACTCTCTCCTCTCCACACTCTGTTTTGTACAGTTAACTACCTTGGGACCTAGACTCTTAGTCAGTTTCCTCAGCCCAGGGAGGAACTGGGTTTTCCCTCCTTGTATTGTGGCCTGGAAACTGTCAAGAAAGCTCATTATGGCAATTTTCGGGACTCTTTGTTTATTTCCTGTTTTTCAAAATCAGTGTCCTTCCTTTCCCAATGTCTAGTGTCTTGTCCATTAGTTCATATATGATGTCTATATTTTTGTTGTTTCAGGCAGAAGGGTAAATATACCCACTTATTTCATCTTCACTGGAGGCAGAAGTATTTGCATCCAAGAATGTTTGGATCCTCACAAGTCTTAGTTTGGCATAAGCAGTGTTAACAACAGCTCACAAATACCATATTCCTAAATTATTTATCAGTAGTTTCTTTGAAAATAAGATATGTATGTTTTGTGATGCATATTCACTGGGGTGGGGGCAGAGTAGACCAGCACACAGTAAATCTATATATCTAACCCGATCAAAGGGAATTTGTAGAATGTAGTAAGTAGCTGTGTGATGAAAGTGGAATGCCAAAATACTATACAGATAATTAAAATGCTAGGGTAAAACAAGGCAGTGCTGCTCAGAGCATTCTCTACTTAATATATGCATCTTCCTGAAGCTCATTTTAGCAGTCTTAAAGAGCCCAGGTGGTCTAAGGCAATCAAATGGATTAGAGCATTGCATATTGATTGAGCATTTGTATGTCCCTGGGAAGGTATTAAAAACTGGAATTTCAATAAACTTAAATCCGTAGTTTATGCCTTTTAAAAAGAATCTGAAATTCTCTTAGCATGTTGTCTGGCTAACCTTTACAGCAGAGTGGGGGCAGCACTGTGGATGACGAGTCCAGGGTTAGTGAACAGCTGAATCATGCCTCTAGCATTCGTTATCTGCATGGCATGGGCAAGACATTTAATCTCGCTAATCTTCATTTCCTTTTCTGTGTAATGGGGATATTATATCTTAAAATGTTGTGGGCAGCCACTGAGTGGGATAAAATACATTCAGTGTGTACAATATGGGTAGGCATTATACTATGTGTTTGTATTAGTTGGGGTTCTCCAGAGGAAAAAAACCCATAAGTGTGTGTATGTGTGTGTGTGTGTGTGTGTTGCGCGCATTTGTAAAGAGATTTACCTGCAATTATAAGAGATTGCAAATCCCAAATCTGCAAAGTGGGCTGGCAGAAACAGGAAGGAACTGGTGTCCAGTTGAAGTCTGAAGGCCATCAGTTGGCAGAATTCCTTCTTGTTGAGGGAGGTCAATAATTTGTTCTATTCAGACCATCATTGATTAGATGAAGCTCAGCCACATTATGGAGGACAATGTGCTTTACTGAAAGTCCACCAATTTAGATGTAAATTTCATTCAAAAACACTTCACAGAAGAGTTCAGAAAAATGTTTCACCAAATATATGAGCACCATGGCCCAGCAAAGTTGACCTATAAAATTAACCACTGAAGTGTTTATGGGTATGAACATTATTAGCTTATTTAACTGTCTTATCAACTCTATGAGGTAGATATTTTCTCAGGTTTATAGTGGGCATCTGAGGTTTGGAAAGATAAAGATGTGCTAGATTGAAATTGAACTCAGATTAGTTTGATTATGAAACCCATGCTCTTAAGCACTCCCTTAAAATGTTTATCAGCACAGTGCCCGTCACACTGTAGGTGCTCAGGTAAGGTCAGCTCCCAGGTCTTGTAGTGCAGACTGCTGGCTTTTATCCCTCCCTCCCTGACTAGGCTGTGAGCAAATGATTAACTAGGTCAGATCTTTTTAGTCTTGAATTTTTTTATTTTTTAAAAATATTTGTATTGACTTCAGAGAGGAAGGGAGAGGGAAACATCAATGATGAGAGAGAATCATTGATCAGCTGCCTCCTGCATGCCCCACACTGGGGATCGAGCCTGCAACCCAGGCATGTGCCCTGACCGGGAATTGAACCGTGACCTCTTGGCTCATAGGCTGATGCTCAATCACTGAGCCATGCCAGACGGGCTGGTCTTGTATTTTTAATGCTTACTAAAGTGTCTGGTAACCAACAGATGCTCCATAAATTGATTCCTGAATGCAGTTGGAAATACTACTTGAAACTCGTGTATTTTTTCTTGATGATTACTTTGTGTAAAGTGCCAAGAGCTGGGGAGAAAACCAAAGCTGGATATGGCCTAGATCCTGCTCTAAAAAATCTGTTTCATATTGGAGTGAAGAATGAATTTACGTATTCATTCTGTATTCAACAAGTGTGCATTTATTTCCTACTCAGTGCCAGGCATTAGTCTAGGAGCTGGAAATGCAGTGTAGACCCTGTATTAAATTCCTGTTCCTGCTTTACCACAAACTTAAAATAATATGATCTTATTATCTTCATCACCTGGAAACATACCCAGTTCTGGTGCCAAAGTCCAAAATGAATCTTACAGGCTGAAATAAAGGTCTTGATAGGACTGGTTTCTTTTGGAAGGTCTAGGTCATCCATTATCTGCTTCTTCCAGCTTCTAAGAGCCTCCTGCATTCCTTGGTTCATGGTCCCACTCCTGGTGGCCTTTTCTGTTCTGCTTCTATCATTGCATCATCTTCTACTGACTAATCTCTTGCCTCCCTCTTATAAGGATTCATGTGATTACATCATGTTCACCTGGATAATCCAGAATAATACCCACATCTCAAAATCCTTAATTTACTCACATCTGCAAAGTACCTTTTGCCATGTCAGCTACTGTGATTCATAGGTTCCAAGGATTAAGGAATGGGCATCTTCTGTTGGTCTTTATTCAGCCTACCAAAGACCCTTATACACTAAAACAGTTTGTGTGCAATATAATATTATCTATGTACACTGAGTGGCCAGATTATTATGACCACCTGACGTTTGTAGGCAAATTAGCTGTACACTGCATCGTATGGGATATGGAAGCCGAAGGCCTGTTCGAACACCTTTGC
>NW_005371777.1:142746-157922 GCF_000412655.1 Myotis brandtii | reverse complement strand
GTATCCCAATGGAGATGGCTTCTTCCAACAAGACAATGCGCCATGCCATGGTGCTCGTATTGTGCAGGAGTGGTTTCAAGAACATGAGGGAGACTTTACCTTGCTTAGGTGGCCCCCACAAGCACCAGATCCCAATCCAATTGAGCATTTGTGGGACGAAGTTAAAAGAGCCATCAGGCAGCTGGTTCCACAACCATCAAATCTCACAGAACTGGACAGTGCTATTCATCAGGCATGGTGTCAGATTCCTCGCATCACCTTTCAACATCTCGTGGAGTCAATGCCAAGAAGAATCACCACAGTATTGAAGGCAAAAGGTAGCCCAATGAAGTACTGATGGGGTGGTCATAATAATTTGGCCACTCAGTGTATATAAAACCCTGATATGCAAATAGACCGAACAGCGGAACAACACAACAACCGAACAAACGGTTGCTATGATGTGCGCTGACCACCAGGGGGCATGCGTGGAACATGGCAAGTATCGGCAGCAGGTGGACTGCGGAAGAACATGGTGGGTGTCGGCCGCAGCGGGATGGTGGAGCAGGTGAGCGGGGTTGCCAGACCAAGGGGGGCGCCAGTCACTGTCATCAAGGTGAGCCTCTGGTGGTTACTGAAAATTCTTTGCTCCCGCGTGCCGTGGTCCTGCCCAGCGCTTGCACCTGCTGCCAGCGCCTGGTGCAGGCCTAATTGCTTGGTGCCATCAGCGGGTGCGTGCAACGGCTGCTGGCCCCAATCGCCCCTCAGGGCTTCTCCACCTCCCCCTGCTCCTGAGGGGAGATAGGGGCAGCAACTGCCACTTGCACCTGCTGACGGCACTGGACCCGCTTGCACCCGCAGCTGGTGCTGGAGCTGCCACTCGCACCTGCTGCCGGTACCCAGCGCCAGTCCCGATTGCTCAGGGCCATCAGCTAGTGGGAGCAGTGGCTGCTGGCCCAGATTGCCCCTGAGGGATTCTTCACCTCCCCCTGCTCCTGAGGGGTGATTGGGGCAGCAGCCACCGCTCACACCTGCTGATGGCACCGGCCCCAATCGCTCTGCGCCATCAGTGGGTGCGAGCTGGGCTGGCGCCATTAGCACATGGGAGCGGCAGCGGGGGGGGGTGCTGGCGCCAGCTCCAATTGCTCTGTGCTGTCAGTACGTGGGAGCGTCATTGGCAGGAGTGGGGCTGCCGGCAGACAGGGGATCGGGGTCACGGCAGGAGGGGCCAGGTGGGGGTACAGAGGATGGGCCAAGACCCGTCCCTGAGCCCACCACAGCCTTGCAGCCCACAGTTCCTTTCAAAGTGCAAGAATTCATGCATTGGGCCCCTAGTGTTTTAGATAAGTGCGATAAAGGAAAATAAATCATGGTAGAGAGATAGAGAGTGACTAGGAGGGAAAAGTTCTTCTTGTGATGGATTGTCAGGGGATGCCTGTTTGGTGAGGTGACATTCAGGCAGAGTCTCTAGGACTGCAGAGTACCCTGACTATTGTCCATGACTGAGGTCTCATCATACATAGAACAACAGTTTCCTACCTGGAGCAAAGCACATCATTCTGTCCAGATTTCAGGCTAAGGGCTTTAAGCTCTTGATGGCATTCCTGACTCCAATCAGTTACTTATTACCAAAGCAATTAGGCATGGGTTAACTCAATGATGATACCCAAGAGATTGACTAAGCTTATGCTTAGGGCAAGAGGAGCAGCATTTCAACCAGAAAAGGGAAAACAGTTCAGTTTTAATAAACTCACCCATAACTTTTTAATTAGAATGTTTTAAAAAAGCTATTTTAATTCAACCTATATATAAATTTAATGTCACTTCAGAAAATAAATTTTCTTTTGACTTTCCCATGGGAGGGCATGGACCATAACCTTTCATTCTCTCAGCTTAGAGCCAGCTGTGTTCCCAGTGTCCATCCTGCCTGGACGGGCCACATGTCAGGAACTGGCCCTCACAGCCACCTTTCTCTGCCCCCAGCACGTCCTCCTGCTACCAATTGCCCCCTGCCTGAATCTCCAACTTTGTTATATACTAACTGTTTTCCCTGTTTTTCCCAGATTGCAATTAACATCTAGAAAGGCAAAGAGCCCTATGAGTAAAGCTTTGAACCGTCACCTGGAAATATACCCAGCTGCTTCTATAGTGGAGTTTAAGAGCATTTAGCTAATTACAGTCCTCAGGAGCAGAAAGCTTCCTAATGGAAGCAGCAAGATCTTTTCTGCCTTACAGTGGGAACCAGTCACCAATGGATAAATAGCAGTTATGTCACATGCCTCTTCGTTTATGCCCTCACTGGGGAGGCTGTCATAAAGGGCCTCCTCTGCAGGCCTAATGCTATGATGTGTATTTTGACAAAAATACTTTCTGGGGGCCATGAAAATAAAAGCACCATAAAATCAGAAGGAAAGAGAGTATAAATTGCACTGAATGAGTCCCAGCCCAGCTTCCCCACTGCACCTCTGCAGATATGGCCTGACTTCTCTGTCACCTGCAGCTGCTTCAGTGACTAAAGGTCCAGGAGCCTGGTGATAGGACAATCAGTTCAGTAGGGTTGGCCTAGAGGTCCTTGGAAAGGAGGGGAGGGAGGAAGACCAGCCTTGTCCTAGTGGTGTGTGTGCACAGGACCCTGAATGTCAGCGTGTGTGTGAGTGGGTGTGTGTGTGTGTGTGTGTGTGGTAGGTTAATGTGTTGATGTTTGGCCAGGAGGTGACACGGGGTTCCTGGCTCCTATATTCTAAAAGGTGGCTGCCACTGCTCTTATGAGGCATTGATAGGAGCAGGCTCACCCTTATTAATCACAGTAATAGCAATAAGTAGGCAATTACATTTTCCCAAGGTGCATGGGAGCTTCTTGGCTCTAGCGGAGCTGTGCTGGTTGATGGAGTTAATGGCAGGGAGCTGGAGCTTTGCATCTGGGTCCAGGTTTATTTTCATGTTCAGAGAGAGATAATGACAGGGCAACCATTTTCCAGTTTTGTCAGCTCAGAGAGGTCACCCTCAGGCTTATTAGATGGTGAGCTCAGCATGCTAGAGGCTGTGACTTGCATCTCCCTGATGCGAGGGTTTTGTGAACAGCTACTCTCCCCTGACCTCTCTGCCAGACAGTCGTCCTCACTAGCTTACTTTTTCTTACCCTAGAGACCAAAGGGAGAGTCCATTTCTGGATTGTTGCCCACAAACTCTCTCCTAAGAATGAACAGCCAATGTGTGTTATGAACTAAAATCAAGATTGAAGCCTGGCTTGTTTGGCTCAGTGGTTGAACATCAACCTATGAACCAGGAGGTCATGGCTTGATTCCTAGTCAGGGCACAGGCCAGAGTTGACTCCAAGTTTCCAAGTTGAGGGTGTGCAAGAGGCAGCTGATCAATGATTCTCATCATTGATGTTTTTTATCTCTCCCTCTCCCTTCCTCTCTCTGAAATCAATTAAAAATGTATTTAAAAAAATCAAGACTGAAAACGTTTGATCTGATGAGTCTTTGCATCTTAAACACCAACTCAAATCTGCCCATTTTCAGGGTCATTGCAATGGTCTTCTGGGAGTGGGAGCTTCCTTAATCTCTCTCTTGCCCACCTCCAAATCATCTTGCTGTTGCACAACCTTCTTACACACCTGCATCCCCATTCGATGCCTCTGCTCAGGGGCCCGTCATAGCTTCCTATCTCCTTCTGTACAAAGTGGGCTCCCCTGCGGAGTGATCTGCTCTCAGTTGGCCCATCCAGCTGGTGTCCTGGCATGTTGCCTTCATTCTGCTCAGTCCAAGCTCCTCAGGGTTTCTCACTGGTGCAAGGCACTCCCATTCTGCCTTTTCTCTTGCTCTTCTGTTCATTTTAAAGATTCTCTACCCTCTTCCTTCCTTAAATAAATCCTACCTATTCCTTGAGGGTGATTGTGAATCTTTCCTCCTTCAGGAAGGCTTCCCAGGCTGAACCTTGGCTATACCAAGCACATGTTCCCTGAACTCCTTAGATCTACTAGTATTGTCACCAACTTAAATTTTAATTTACACCGACTTGGTAGTTTCACTAATTTCTTGTGTGCCCTGCATTAGGCTTTTGCCCAGCTTCACAGGAAGTGCCTGGAGGTAGAGATCAACCTTTCAATTACTTAGTGGGACAATTTGGTACATGAGAGAGGCAGTAGACATGGGCACAGAAAACCAAAAAGCCTAGTTCTGCTACTTCCTAACTGCGGGATTTGGGGAAATTATTTCTCATGCCTGTTAGATTTCCTACTGTAAGTGCAAAGACCCTACTTAAGGTAGACACTGCCTTTCCCCACCCCACATGCTTCTCTCCTGGGCACAGTGCACACAGTTTAGGCCCGGGGCTATTCATTGATTTGCCTCTCATTTCTCCAACTACAGTGATCTTTAGGATTATGATAAATATTCAGCTCTTCTCTTCTGGGCACAAAGTAGAATTATACTTCCCTGCCTATTAGGTATGGTCATGTGACTATTACTTGGTCAATAAAATGTGAGCATGACTGACAACTGTCACTTCCCATTTTGGACCACGCATCAAAACATTCTCCTTCCCGCATGGTAATGGGGAAGTGTATTGTTCCAAATGGTGGCATCTCCCTCAGCCTGCATCCCCGAGTGAAGATGTGATGATGCAGCCAGAGCTCCCATCCTGCCCAAGAAGGTCATGAAATGAATCTCCAAGAAATGAATCTTTGTTATGTTAACCACTGAAATTTTGTGTGTTTTTTTTAAATTAACAGTGTAACCTAGCCTATCCTGTCTGGTATGCCATATTCCTTCGTCTCGAAGAAATGAATCTTTGTTATGTTAACCACTGAAATTTTTTGTTTTGTTTTTTAAATTAACAGTGTAACCTAGCCTATCCTGATATGCCATATTCCTTCGTCTCAACTCCTATTTCTCTTCTTTTGACTTTCTCTTTTTACTGATCTCCCTCACTCACAAGGAGCAACCTGCAGCTGGGAAGCAGCCTCTAATAAGCAATGCTAAGGGCAAAAGAGACTATTGGAGGATGGGTTCCTGGTACTCTCAATAACAATGTCTTTATTGATTTCAGTACCAGGGAATTTCCTCTGCTCTTCTGATGGATGAACTTGAAGGTGTCAAAAAATATTTTGGCCTAACCAAGGCTTGGACTTTGATTCTGCAGATGGTAAGTCATTTCTTCCCCAACATATCCTTCTGATATTCACATGAATGTGCTACAGAATTATGTAGAATATTTAAAATGTTAGAAGCAATAACTGTAATAAATTTGAACTGATATGACCTCCTGTGTGTCGCTGTGATTTGTTTTTCATGTGTTACCTCACTAATATAATCTAAGGTATTATAACCTCCAAACATTCCCTGTCAAATCAGGATCCAAGAATGTGAGTCTTTTATGATACATGGAGCAGTTAAAGCTGGTTTTGTTTCGTCTACTATACTTGTTGAGAGATGTGAATAAAGACTTATTCAGAATCTCTGAAATGAATATCTGAGAGATCCATAGAAAGCAAATGTCCTCATGGAATTGGTTCACATTTCATACATTCTTACCCTTCTCATCTCTAAACATAGCGGCCTGACTATGTCTGCAGTAAGAATCTCTGACAGACATTCCAAGAAGAAAAAGAAGGAAGGAAAATGACTTTGCATCTAGGCTGAGAAGAACTAGATGACTGTGTTCTTCAGTCATGGATAACCTAGGCTTTTCTTTAATTAACTGACTTGGCTAATGCCATGCTATTATCTAACAGTGTGTCTGAGAAACAAGAACACTTGTTTTTCTCACTGTACGACATGTCTCAGATGTACTCAAATCAAGAGTAATTGTGGAACCAAAATCCACAGAGAACTCATGGTTTAAGTTAAAACCTAGTGAACAAGGGGGAACAAAGGAAAGAAATTTAAACGTTCCAACCACTTTGCTTGTTTGGAGATTGGGCGGGACTAAATGGATGAAAGGAATTTAGAGTAAATTCTGTTCCTAGAAGATCAGGCATAAAGAATCCAATTTGTAGGATGCTACAGCTGTTTCTAGCTAAGGATTCTGGGTAAGTATGGTTTCTAGAAATATTTTTCATGGCAAACAAAATGCCACACACGAATTATATGAATTGTGTAATTTCCAGTGAACTAGCTTGTTTTGTAGTAGCAACTGGGTGATGAAAATTGCTGACTTCCTTCTCAATTTGGATGCTGGATATAAAGATTAAAGTTGTAATCATCTTTAATAAAGGTTTTTTAAATTGACTTTTAGAGAGAAAGGAAATGGGAGGGAGAGAGAGAGGAACATCGATTGGCTGCCTCCTGCATACCCCTACCGGGGATCAGGGATCCAGCCTGCAACCTGGGCATGTTCCTGGACCAGGAATTGAATCTGAAACCTTTCTGTGCATGGGACGACACTCAACCAACTGAGCCACACCTGCTAAGGCTAAAGTTGTAATTTTTTAACTAAAGGAATCTCTGGAGACAGTGATATAATAGCCAATTTATAGATGTGAGGGTTTAAATAGCCATGACCCAAGAGAAGTATAGCAATGTTGACACACTGAAAGGTGCCTTTTTCTCTCCGACTCAGCATAGGTGACCACACTGAATACAGAGATTATTCAGTCTTGCAGGAAAATCATTATGTTGCACGAATACTGAGGAGTATAACAAGCTTTGCAAACTGGAAAATTTTTCTAAGTAGAGTGCTTGCTAATGAAACTATTTAGGAAAAACGAAGGAGATGAGACAAAGTGAATAATTCCCTAGCTTTCAAAATTATAAACAGGTTCATTTATCTCGGGTGGAGGAGGGGAAAGGAACTGCATTGGGGCCAGGAGACATGGGACTAAATCCCAGATCTGCCACCTTGAGCTGTGTTACAGTAGGCAGATAACTCAACTTCTCTGAGCCCCAGTTTCCAGATCAGTGAAGCTGTTACAGAGGGTTGTTTTGGCAAACAAATAATATAATTCATTGCAAAACACCACAATTTTTAAATATCAGAAATGTGAGAAGTTGTCATAAGATTGTCATTATTGTTGCTTTTAGCTTCCTACTTTCGGTGGGTGTGTAATCAATGCCTGAGTGAATCCAATCTAAGGTAAGTCTTTCCCCAAAAGACGGAGTGTGCATCTGCATACACAGAGAACGTGAGTTGTTCTCCTGTTCTCAAATCTGTGTGTCATCCTTGCACAGGGGCCAGGCTATTCCCTACTGTTCCAGTTTTAGTGTATGTGCTGCCAAAGCGATCACGCTCCTGTTCTCATTCTGATAATTGATTTTGTTTAACTTGATTGGGCTAAGACATGTCCAAATAGTTGGTAAAACACTTTTTTTCTGAGTGTGTCTATGAGGGTGTCTCCAGAAGAGATTAACATTTGAGTTAGTAGACTTAGTGAAGAAGAGTATGTTCACCAGTGTGAGTGAATATGGCCCAATCCCTTGAGGGCCTTAATAAAACAAAAAGGTGAAAGAAGAGCAAATTTGCTTTCTTTGTTTGAACTGCCCTTGCCATTGGCTTCTCTGGTTCTCAGGTCTTTGGATTCAGACCTCCGGATCTCCTGGTTCTCCAGTTTGCAGTTGGCAGTTGTGGGAATTCTTGGCGTCCATTATGTGAGCCAATTCCTGTAATAAATCTCCTCTTTTGTATATCTCTATATATCTTGTTGGTTCTGTTTCGCTAGAGAATGTTGACATACATCACATTACTGATGACTTAGAAAGACTAGAATATAATTAAGTAGCCCCAAAGATCAACTAATCTGTAGGCAGTATTAAAAAAGGTAATGAAAACTCGACATAAAAGCCTTTTCTTACAACTTTATTCTATGTCCAGCACTGCTTTCTAAATGTAAAATAAACATTTCAGGTGAGTTGGGGGAAGCTGGGAGATGAGAGAGAGAGAGAGAGAGGAGAGAGAGAGAGAGAGAGAGAGAAAGAGAGAGAATGAATTCACTGCAGGGAGAGAGGACCAGAGGATAGAGAGACTTGCATAAGGAATTGAACCACACAGAGCTACACTTTAGTCTGGAGGTAGCAGGGGATCCAAAAGCATGTTATTAAAGTCTACAAAAACATGAGTAGTGTAAATTTTGTTCAGCCAACTCCCTATAGCTTCATTTATTTCATATGTCAATATAGGGACAATTTTAGAGCTTAAGGAAACTTTAGAACAAATCCTTAAAATATGTGTACACACAAAAGATAGTGAAAATTTCTAGTTCTGAGCCTCAGTCTAACTTATCCACTAATTGATCACCCTGCCAGTTACTTCTTCACATTTAATTTACCCTTCATATTGCAGCCCCAGATATGTTTCCAAAATGTACATCTGATCATGCCTACACCAACTTTTGTGTGGGCTCAGCAAAATCATGTATATGGCTTTCTCAATCCATTTATAAAGAGGTGCAGTTGAAGAAGCTAAAGGCAAATGTTTTACTTTGCAAATAAGACCATACCAACATTTTGCTTTAACCATGAGTATGGCCAATAAGTTATCCTAAAATGTAACTTTCACATTGGTTATTGAAACTAAAGAATGGTGCAGAGAAACTTTGGGCTTCTAAGGGAAAATATTTTCCTTCTTTTCTCATTTCTCTTGTTAACTTAATGGACCTCAGAGCCAATTCTGTGGTCATCCTGAGGGTGTGGCTACTGCTTTAGAGAAAAAGCCTGCTTCTTTGTTATACTCCCCTTGGTAGGGAAATTGTTCAGAACTTAAGACAGTTATAAGTGTGTCTTGTTGCCCTATAAACTTTTGACATAGATCTCTTTAGGACATCACATAATTACAAAGCCACAAGGTATACCAGGCTGAAATTCATTCATGACTTTATCTCTCATTTCACATTAGATGCATCCTCTTCATTTAAATCAGCTCATCAGAGGAGGAGGTGGAAGAAAGTAAAGGGGGAATAAGTGGGGATGGAAGAAGACGTAACTTGGGGTGATAACCACACAATAGAATATACAGATGATGTATTGCAGAATTGTATACCTGAAACCTGTATAATTTTATGAACCAATGTCACCCAAATAAATTCAATTAAAAATAAATTTTAAAAAATAAACAAACTCATCAGAGAGTTGAACAATGGCCACCAGATGACAGCACTGTGACATGGCTGAAATTCTTTGTGACACTTTAAAAATAATTTGAGCCCATGCCCCATGCAAGGACAATTTACCTTTTCCAAAGTAATTAAAGCCTGACTGAATAAATCATACCTCCACAGAGAAATACTTTCTCAAACCAGCTACACAAGTATCTTCCCTCTACATGTCTTAGTGTGTATTGCTGCTGTTCCAGAAACCGGACCTTCAGGTTTTGGTGAGAGTTGGAGTGAGCTCTATCATTTGTTCCTTTCCCCAATTTTTGTCTACCCTCACCTCTCATGTTCTAGAAGGCATGAGTCAGCTTTGTTACTCGACTGTAGCCCCAACTCCCTACAAGTTATATTTATAACAACCCTTCCTTTCCCCCTCCAGGTCCTCTTTTTATTCTCCTCTGTTAAGATCTTTCTTCTTTCATGCAGGTTGTGCTCACAACTCAAGCTTGCTGCCTAGACTGGACATTTTCCTCCTCTATTGTATAGAGGGCCAATACTCATATTTTCTGGGTTGGAAGGTCTTTTCCAACAGGTTTTGAATACAAAGAAAACATCTGTTATTTAAATTATTAGTTTTCCCTTTTTACTTTCTAATATCTCAGTTCCAAACCTCAATTGATAGTTTCCTGTTCACATACTAATTCTTGAAGACCTTCACTTTATTTCTGAGGTGTTTTTTTTGGGGGCTCATCTGAACAAACTCACACACATTTACATTTGTTGCTGATTTCTTCTTTCACCGTGATTGAACCCGTGTTTTGTGTTTCTCTAATCCACAATCATTCAGTGTTTATCTACTGTTCATTGAGTCACCTTGAAAACACATGGCGCAGGGGTCCACAGAGATTGGCAAGCTATAGAAATTTCTAGGTCAGTTCCTCTTCAGGTCTTTTCTGAACCAGAATTCAGGCATCAAAATATGTAAAGAAAAAAAATAATATAGAACTGCAAATATATTCTTTCTTCACAGCCAGTTCTAGCATTAAAAATTCAGTAACTCCTACACAGTTGTAATCTGTTATTTTGAGACAGCAAAGTATAATATAAATTTCAGAGCCATTGTTTCTTAGTTGCTTCAAGGGATTGGGTGAGCTTATAACAATCCTGGAGACACTGTGGTTGTGGAAAAGGTATTTCAGGTGTTCGTAATTTTTGTCGTGGGACTACTGGAAGTCTCAGGGTCATATGCAAAATTTTAACTAGACAGCCATGGCAAGTGAAGGCTAGTGGGGGGCTGTTGAATCACTGGGATAACCCTGAATCCTAGACCTCCTTGACTGTCAACATGACTTCTAAAAATAGCACCTTCCCCAGAGCTCCCTCATGTGTGACCTTGGAAATCTCAGGAGCACGCTGAACACAGAGACCATGTGTGTCTCTGCTGCATTCAACAGAGCACTGTTACAGTAGGTGATGTTGAATGGGCCAACATTTTCAGGATTATGGTCATTTGGGCACAGCCACACATGCAACAGAGATTAGGGCTTTTGCAGGAAGGTTCTGCTAAGTAATCTTGGGGGTTTGGTAAGGACAACATATTAAAAGTCAAGTGAACTAAATTTATCATTTATTTTAGCTGTTCTAGATTGTAGCTGACTTCAACTATGGGCATTTCAGAGAAGGAGGAACACAGAGTAAGAAACCCTTGAAGGTGAGATTTTCCTGTTAATGAATGGGCCTTACTGCCAAGATGGAAATATTAGTCTATCCTAAACATGTTTGACACAGAGCTAGTAAGGTCATTAGGCACTAGAATTGTAATTAATAAACTCCATTGTGTCTGGCACCTCAGAATGAACCAAAAGTCATATCAATTGTACTAGTGGAGTACTTGGCATTATGACTACTGGAGGGTCTAACCCCAGAACAACCAATGCCTTTCTGGTTAGACAGACCTTGCTCCAGGGACTTAGTCACCTCTGAGAAATGGGTTCTGTAGTGATTGTCTACTCAAGACCTGAAAAACATGAACATTTATATAACTGATAGAGGATAAACCTGAAAAGGTAGCTAAAAAGTCATGGCCAGGAATGATTTTTGGAAAACTAGGACTGTTATTAAAAAGTAAAAATGTAGGATGTTTTTAGTGTTGACTGATTCTGAGAGATTGAGTGAAAATGTGGTTTAAAATGTCAATAAGAAAAAAAAAATGTCAATAAGATTTGGCAACATGGAGTTTTCTGGTGATTTTCACTAGAACATTTTTGTTTAAATGATAAAGGCAGGAACCAGGATGATATGGGATGAGGAATCAATGGGAAGTGGGTAACTAAAGGAAATAGAACATTTACTTGGGGCTATGAAGGGAATCAGAAATTAGGTGATGGGTGGAAAAGGAGAGTTATTTTTAACTTCCAAATGGAAAATAATAAGTGATTTTGTATGCTGATGAAAATAATACAGGTGAGGAGAGAGATTGGTAATGCAACAGAGAATGGATAGCTGATGAAGAAAATTCCTAAAGGCAGCAAGAAGTAAAAGAATCTAGAGGACAGGTAGATATTTTGCATTAATAGAAACTAAGGAATGTCCTGATTTGCAATAGGATTGAAGAAAAAGATAGAAAACAATAGATTCAAGCAGGTTTATAAATTTGGTATAGGGAAATTGAGGACATTTGTGTACTTGGATTACTTTTCCTAATGATGTATGAAGAGAATCATTAGTTGAGAGGGGGGGGGGAGTATATGAGGATAAGGAGGTGATTAAAGGACAGAAGGCATGAAGGAGCTACTTTGGACAACAAGAAAGCAAGCTCACTAGAGAGACTTGCTAGGGTTACTAAACAGTGTTGAGACCAATATAAGATTTGTGTCCATGAACTTATGGGCAAGTCAGTAATGCCGAATAGATTTCCTCCAGCAGGTTCAGATAGTACAGCTTTGGGGTTAAAGCAATAAGGAGGTAAGATTCTTGACTAGGAAAAGGAGAGTGACTGGAGGGGCAGTGGTTCTAAAACATTGGGACTTCAAGAAAATGGCAAGTCCTTAGAAAAATGGCTTCATGGCACACCTAGGCAGGTGCTCCCAGGGAACTGTAGGAGCATGGCACAGAAGCAGTTGTCTCTGGAACTAGAAAACATTGACCACTGAACTTGAGCCATGAGTATCTCAATACTAACCTGTGTGCACTGGGGGCCAAAAGCCAGAAAAGCTTTCTATACTCTTTGGTGCTATGCAATTACCTTAATACTTGTTATAACCCTCTTTGGGAATTCCCAAGGATTACTGAAGTTGAATTTCTCATTTGCCTGAGAGAGTAGATGGAAACAAAATGAATTTTATCTCATCAAAACAAAGAATTCTAATAAAATTTGAGCACATCTTTTTAGGGATTCTGAGTCATACTTGGTGTTCTATGAAGAGAAGTCAAGTGTAATGAGAGGTTATAAAAAAGGACCTAATCTTGACCTGGACATCAAGGCCTCTCTGAGAAAGTAATATTGAAGCTTGGAATTAAAATATGCATAGAGTTAACCAGCTGAAGAGTGAAAGGGTAGAATTCAAATCTCTAAGACAGGAAATAACTTGATTCCTCCTATGACCATAAAGAAATTAGTGTAGATGGTGCATAATGGACAAGTGGAAGAAGGCCCTGTTATGAAGGAGGATGTATGGATAGGGGTCAGGTTTATTATGTAGAACCCTGCCATGAGAAGCATAGGCCATATAAAAATGTTCTCCAGTAGACTCATGGAGAATGATTTGAACAAAGCCTAGAAATAATAGTTGCTTGCAGTAATGATGCCATGATGTAAAGAAGATTCAATAGGTTGAAGACCTATCTTGACAATGACATTGCTAGTACTGAATTGATGAAAAAAAGAAGCATAACTTCCAGGTTTCTAGCTGAGCTAATAGATCTATGGGAGTTCAGCCTGCACACCACATATCTCTGCATTCGGGGAGTGTTTCTGGCCGGTTCTCTCCTGGACCCCTTCCTTAAGGCTTTAATGATGCCTTGTGCAGATTTCTACAACTGTCCTTACCACACTGTTAGGAAATTTTCTGCTTATGCACCTGTCTGACCCACAAAACATGGGCACCTAACAGGGAAGATAACTTTACCCATCTCCACGGTAACAAGTCCAGGGCCTGGCACTTGGTAGATGCTCCTATACTAATATGTTGACTGAATGAATGAGTAAAGGACTGAATGAATTCGATTTGACAGAAAAAAAATCTGCTTTTTTCGTTAAAGAATTAACAAGTATATTGAATTAATTTATCAAGTCTGATCAAATGCTTTAGCCTGGAAAAGATGTGAACATTTCTTAGATTTATTAGTTTGCTCTAGAAAATGAAAATACTAATTATTTGTAGGATTAATCACTGAATCTTTCCTTCTAATTTTCTAACTGATAGCTTTTTTTAATGATAGTGGTGAAGACATTTACCACAGTTCCAAGGAATTCATCCAAACTTCATCAATTCAAGGAAGATTAATTTGATCAGACAGCTGTTTTCACTTTGGAGTCTTTCAGACTGGGCTGACATGCAGTCCCACACTGACACATGCTCATCTCTATTCTCTGCACAGCTACGCATGGTCCTTGTAAGGCACTGGTGGTGCTGGCACCTCAATTTTAAGGCAATAGAAGTTTTGCCAATCCTAATTCAATAATTTACACCAGATTATCTAGTACATTGCTGCATTTTCAGCCATGTCATCATTACAAGATTATCTATAATTGAGTTTCAACAAATGAATCAATTAGTTTAAAAATAATAAAAATAACATTTTAAGGAAGGAAAAAACAAAAAGTAGAAAACATTTAGTCTGAGCACACTTCTCTTTTGAATTGCCTTGAGCAAATTCAACTAGATTTGTCTATGCCTTAGACAGTGGTTGGCAAACTCATTAGTCAACAGAGCCAAATATCAACAGTACAATGATTGAAATTTCTTTTGAGAGCCAAATTTTTTAAACTTAAATTATATAGGTAGGTACATTGCTATTAACTTAATTAGGGTGCTCCTAAGGCTTAGGAAGAGCCACACTCAAGGGGCCAAAAAGCCACATGTGGCTCGTGAGCCGCAGTTTGCCAACCACTGTTTCTTAATTTATAGATCAAAATTTGTTATCAGACAATATTTATTCATTGAATTGATGAGTGAGTGATTTGCCCACTTACTACCGATGATCCTGGCATGTTTGTGTTCTTCTAGCAACACTTCTGGGCCTGGATTTCCAATGGTCTCAGAGTCATGAAAGCTTAAAAAAAGCTTCTCTCAACCAGGTCTTATTCAGTTACTAGTTTCCTGCCTTTTCAAAACCAGGAATTTAATGTATTAGGATATTTACATTGCTGTTTCAGCCTTTTAGTTTTCTTGAATAAAACTGAACATTTGTTATTGCTCCTGTGGGTGGTTGAAGTGTTTGACTAGAGCTCTATTGATTTTGTTTTGTCCCAGAGTTACGAGTTTCTTCTTTCAGTTCACAAACTTTTGGACTTAATCCGTCAAATAGGATTACTGTATATTAGTGCATAGGGACAGCAGGGGTTATCTCTAGAATTCTGAGTGCTCATGAAATTAGATCCATGGCAATGCCTTGTCTTATTGTTACTATCTATTTTCTGTGTCCCCATACATTCTGCTACACCCTAGGGTGGGAGACTGTTCTATGAGAAAGACTTTCAAATTAAACAAAAGTCACAGAGAACATGGTGATAATCAAATTCAAATTGATTATACCCCAGGGAGTTTTTACATTGAGCAAGGCATTTCATCATAATGGTGGGAGGCAGGAACATGAACGTAAAGAACCTAGGACAAGTCATTTAAACTTATTTTATCTCAACTTTGTCACCTTACAATTGGGTGGAAAATGATCTATTCCCGTTCCAGGGAAATTCTAAGAAGAAAATGGATAGGAAAGAGCATGGGAATTATAAGAAACTGTGAATCACCCCACTAAATACATGTGCATTATCATGTGCCTTCTTACATCTCATAGAATTTTGTTCTTTGAATAAATGAAGGAAAAACCAACACATTTTGTTCTGGGATCTTGTTTTCCTATAAAATATTGAATATATGAGATTTGAGATACTTGTTAATATCATGATCATTATTATCCTCATTATTGTCACTGGTTTTTATGTGTG
>NW_005371777.1:125343-142319 GCF_000412655.1 Myotis brandtii | reverse complement strand
TTTTTTTTTTATTCTGGGCCAGCTTTAGCTCTGAGGCCTCGCTGCTGAAAGCCGGTTTCTGGCCTTTGTTTTTCCTTCTGTATTTGATACAATGTTGCGGTCAGGCTGGCTGACTGAAAGCTGGTTTCTGGGGTTTTGTTTAGCTTCTATATTTGTTACAAATTTTCAAACTGCCAGCTCAGAGGCCGGCAGCGGCAGGCGGGGAACGTTGGAGTCTGCCAGTCACTGGAGCAAGTGAGCCTCCCTGTTCGCTTCTTTGCATGGCTGCCGGCCGCCATCTTGGCTGACAGTTAATTTGCATAAGGATATGCTGATTAGCCAATGGGAAGGGTAGCAGTCGTACGCTAATTACCATGTTTCTCTTTTATTAGTGTAGATTGAATTGATGAGTGAGTGATTTGCCCACTTACTACCGATGATCCTGGCATGTTTGTGTTCTTCTAGCAACACTTCTGGGCCTGGATTTCCAATGGTCTCAGAGTCATGAAAGCTTAAAAAAAGCTTCTCTCAACCAGGTCTTATTCAGTTACTAGTTTCCTGCCTTTTCAAAACCAGGAATTTAATGTATTAGGATATTTACATTGCTGTTTCAGCCTTTTAGTTTTCTTGAATAAAACTGAACATTTGTTATTGCTCCTGTGGGTGGTTGAAATGTTTGACTAGAACTCTATTGATTTTGTTTTGTCCCAGAGTTATGAGTTTCTTCTTTCAGTTCACAAACTTTTGGACTTAATCTGTCAAATAGGATTACTGTATATTAGTGCATAGGGACAGCAGGGGTTATCTCTAGAATTCTGAGTGCTCATGAAATTAGATCCATGGCAATGCCTTGTCTTATTGTTACTATCTATTTTCTGTGTCCCCATACATTCTGCTACACCCTAGGGTGGGAGACTGTTCTATGAGAAAGACTTTCAAATTAAACAAAAGTCACAGAGAACATGGTGATAATCAAATTCAAATTGATTATACCCCAGGGAGTTTTTACATTGAGCAAGGCATTTCATCATAATGGTGGGAGGCAGGAACATGAACGTAAAGAACCTAGGACAAGTCATTTAAACTTATTTTATCTCAACTTTGTCACCTTACAATTGGGTGGAAAATGATCTATTCCCGTTCCAGGGAAATTCTAAGAAGAAAATGGATAGGAAAGAGCATGGGAATTATAAGAAACTGTGAATCACCCCACTAAATACATGTGCATTATCATGTGCCTTCTTACATCTCATAGAATTTTGTTCTTTGAATAAATGAAGGAAAAACCAACACATTTTGTTCTGGGATCTTGTTTTCCTATAAAATATTGAATATATGAGATTTGAGATACTTGTTAATATCATGATCATTATTATCCTCATTATTGTCACTGGTTTTTATGTGTGTGTGTTTTTTTTTTGAAAGCTTATCTTTCATTCAAAGAATATATTTTCAGGACTTCAGATTGCATTTGTATGTTGCTATCACTAATTACTAAATCAGAATGTTCGATGACCTTGACATAGTTTTAAGGGTTACCCTCATATGCTCAAAATGCTTTTCCAACTGGCATGCGCCTGACCTGGGGTGATGGGAAAGCCCTGGGGTTTGTAGCCATACCTGAAATTAACAGTGATTCTGTCACTTGGAGAGATGGCCCTGGCCTAAGATGGGAAGAGAACCTTTTTTAATGTGAATGTGGAAAATTACAATTTTAAGAAGAGGAATGGGACCTCAATTTAATGGAGGTAGTAAGGAGGTACTGGTAAGATGTGGAGATAAAATGAATCATGTATTCAAAGCAAAGGCACATATTGAAGTTATAAGATGATTGAAAAACACATCTCAAGGTGATGGAGGAATGAAGAAGAGGGCGCATGTGCATGCAGGGGAGGCTGGATGTGGGTGAGAGCTCTTTTGTCGCAGGGAGGAAAGAGTAGAGCTAGTAATTGGCTTTTTATTTCTGCATCATGGCGTCAGCTCCATGGTCATGATGCATTTGGACCTGGGGGCCTTGTTACAGCGTCAGGTGGGGTGGACAGTCTGGTGGCATGATGACAACTAGCCCGACTCTTGAGGAGAAAAAATGGACGACCTCTCCCCGCATGGAAACCCAGTTTTATACATTTTGGACTTAAGTGAGACATATTCTCACCAGCTAACACAAGGTAACTTACGGTTCACAATAATTTATACTTGCAAGGACCTGGAGAAAAATGGTCTTTTGTGCTCACTGATGAAGAAATAATTGAGAGGTATTTTTCCCTTTCCTATTTTGTGGTCTGAGCCAGTTTTCTTTGCTGAGTTGCCTTTTATTGATTCATTTATTCACCTACTCATTCAATAAACATCTCTCCACTAGACATTTTGTGTCAGGGTGCTGGGTGTGTAGTGCTAAATAAGACAAAGTATTTCTGCCCTTATGAGGCTTACAATATAATTTAGAGGAGATAATCAGGCAAACAAAGAAAAGCTCAGTTAAGGCAGTGATGCATATTATAAGTGGTAATAGGATGAATATGACAGTAAGAAGGGAACTTTTGAATAGATCAGAGAATTTCCCTCTGAGGAGGTTACATATGAACTGATTTAGACATTGCGGAAAAGAGAAAAAACAATAGCTCAAATCATCTTATGCTTGTGTGAATGTAGAGGTGGCAGTTCAGGACCAATGTATCAGTTCAAAGGCAATACCAAGAACAGAGGCTCTGCTTGTCATTCTGACCTTCATTCCTAATATGATTCCAAAGCGACCGCTGTGCCTCTTGGTGTCACATCCGCACTCCGGTCGGAAAGAGAAGGAGACCACCATGCCTGTGAGAGGCTACATAATTGATGGGGGCAGGAAACAGTGAAAACTGTGGGCCTTTGTTTATATAGCAGAAAAAGTGATGGTTAAAAGTACCAACAAAAAAGTGAAGCTTTTTCTTTAAAAATATTTTAGAAATGCTATAAAGGTAATAGTGATACATGAGTAACAACATAAAGATCAGTTGCAAAAATATTTTGGGACCATAAATTTATATAAGACAAAAAATGCTACTAATGCTACTAATCAAGGTGACATTGCAATTGATTATACTATACTTTCTGGGTTGTTTGTAATTTATTAAGGTCATTAAAATTTATACTAAAAGTAAATTCATTTTCAATCAATATACTTGAAACAACACCTGTAACTAATTTTTTAAAATTCTCACCTGAGGATAAGTTTAACTTTTTCAGAGAGAGAGAGAGAGAGGAAGAGAGAGAGAAAGAAAGAGAGAGAGAGATACAGAGAGAGAAATATCGATGTGAGAGAGAAACATTGATTGGTTGCCTCCTGCATGTGCCCCAACTGGGGCCGGGATTAAAACCCACAACCTAGGCATGTGCCCTGACTGGGAATCGAGCCAGGGACCTTTCAGTGCATGGGACGGTGCTCCAACCAACTGAACTAACCAGCGGGGGCAACACCTGTAACTCTTGGCAAATGCAAGGTTTACTTGACAAATGACTTTTGATAATTTTTTAATTTTGAGAAAGAAATGCTGATGCAACTATTACTGGAACTCTTAAGAGTATTTTATAGACTGTTTACAACATGGAAAAGATTTTCTGATAAATTCTTTCAAAGTATACGTTTTAGTAGATCCAAAGTTGCTATTGTGTAGCAATTTTTCTAAGGTCAGTTTGTGTAAATCTGAATTTTATTTTAAATGTAAATTCGTGCAATTGCATTTTAATGTCTCCTGTGACATTTTCTGTAACGTATGGGAGGTCGAACAAGAAGCTGAAAGTGGCTTCATGCTGTATCTATAATTCAAATGCTGTTTATACATTTCATCATTGTATTTTAAGTTAAAAAAAACACATTCATTTTAAAATCGTCTTCCTCATCAATAATTGGTTCAACTGCATTTGAAAGCAGTGTTCTGTGCAATGCCACTATCTTCGCATCTAATTTCTATTTGCTTCGTAAATTTGAAAAGCTTCCCACACAGGAGATTCAAAGTTCTTTGCAGAATCCGAATAACTCCCTGATAGGCAGCATCCATGGCTATGCTGCCACTTGGTAATACCTCACTGACACAGTTTAGCATAGAGTGCAGGCCGTCTTCTCCTGGTGCTGAGGTGAAGTTAATGTGTGTGCAGAGGTGCAGTTAAGGGCCCCAGGAAAAAAGGCAAACTGGCCTCCCCGTGTGCAGCCTCTAAGCCTGCAGATGTGGGTGATGCAGCTGCCATCTCTGCTGCCATTCTGGGCTGAGCTCCCTGCCTCACTGACTTGAGCCCATGGTATTCTGATCGACCAAGGCATGTGTGCCTGGCTGCCAGGCCAGTTGCTGAGGTGCCCACACCCTCTGCCTCGTCTGCGGAGTCTATGTTATCACCTGGAATCTCTGCTGCTCCTGATCATGCTCCACTGTCCCATTGAACTTCACCTGTTAAATGATCAAATCCCATGAAGTGTCATATGAGTCATGCCACCAGGTCGGATGGTATAAGTAATAACAATGGGCTTATAAGAAATGTTTCCCTTATTTCACTGAAAAACGAGTCTTTGTTAAAGACGCACTGTTGCCTGTAAAATCACAATGGAGAATAGGCATTCCATGAGTTCAAGGATGATGGAGCTAACAGAAAATGGTAGAAAAGGACCAATAATCAGGTTAGCCTAGTGAAGAATAGTTCATTTTTAAAATTCATGCATCACTTTCCCAATTGTTACCTTGCCCACTTTGTTAATGAGTCTCAGTGCTGTGGTAGCTGAAGGAGAAGGAGAATTAAATCAATAATTTAATTGGGTAAAGAATACCCAATGGATGACTAAAATCCCTTTCAGTAATTTCTTTTCTTTTATGAAATTCACACAGGACACAGATTTTCTCGCTCAATGGGCTTCTTTTGAGAGCTCTATCCACATATGCCTTCCTTATGTCCTTATCACACATCAGGTAATTACACTTTTTCAAGGTCCCTGACATTCAGCTAAACTATTAACCACTTCCTAGTTTTTCTATTTTTCCAGGCAGGGTGACCAACATGTAACCCTCAAAGTTCTAACCACTGGGTGACTATTTCTTCGCCACCGTCTTGAGCCCTTGAGTGAAGCTGTAATGCCACAGAACTTCAGCGTGGCCTAGTTTCCATACATTGTGTAGAGGCACTTGAAAGCCTGGTTCTGCTTTACTGCTTCCCAGTTAAAGGTCATGGAAAGCTCTCAATGAGGCCTTGGGTGTGGCTCAAGGGCACAAGAGTAGAACAAAGGAGTAGGCACTCAGGTAGCATGCAAGACTTGCTCCTACAACTTGCTGTGACTTGTTGGGCTAGTGCTTTGTATTCCACCTCTAATTAATGATGGTGTGCTGCTAGGAATTACCTGGCTTTGTGGCCGGATGGGTCAGATGATTCTCACTTCATGATGGAAAGCCCAGTTTCATCTTTGTCTGGTGCTCCATGATTGGGTGTTGAGTTGCCAGTAAAACCCAATAGAAAGTCAAGAGCTATTATTCAAAAATCAAACAGATACATATTTTCTCCCAAACCTGCATTTCTGTTGTTCTTCTCTTGGTGGGGATTGACCTGGGTTCTATGAAGCATCTTCATCATTACCTGGCTTTGTGGCCGGATGGGTCAGATGATTCTCACTTCATGATGGAAAGCCCAGTTTCATCTTTGTCTGGTGCTCCATGATTGGGTGTTGAGTTTCCACTAAAACCCAATAGAAAGTCAAGAGCTATTATTAAAAAATCAAACAGATACATATTTTCTCCCAAACCCTGCATTTCTGTTGTTCTCCTCTTGGTGGGGATTGACCTGGGTTCCATGAAGCATCTTCATTTTCCACAAGCACTTTAGCATCATTGGACCCAGTGGAGCATAAGGCTTGACCAATAGCCTGGGACAACCAGATAGCTACAGTTACAGTCACCATCTGATAATGGTTTGTATTGTAATTCTTTAAGACCCATCTCTTTGGTTTAACAACCTGGATCATCACCTCCTGCCCCAGTTTTCAATGGTGGAACACATTTCTGCAGTTCCCCAGGGGTACGGCTCTGGACTTTACATTATATTATGGTCAGATGCTTCCACTGGGACCCTACTCTAGGTGTCAAGAAGCCAATATGTGCGCTTTACTAACTGTTGAGAACAGTTATTCCCAGTAAGTACTCTGGATCTGGCGTATGTAGAGGTTCTTATTGGTTCTGTAAGGGATATGTAGAGAATGTTAGAATAAAACAACGGAGGATAATAGAATCAGGTCCTAGTAATGGTGGGACATAGGGCTATCAAGGAGCCAAAGAATGAGTGTTATGCCATGAACCAGTGATTAATGAAATCTGGAGAATCATATATTTCCCTTCTACCACTGCACAATTATCCAAAAAATGGCCACAGGCCCCCTCATGCGAGGTTAGAATTAAGATTCATTGCTTTTGTGCTGATGTGGTTGGAGAGCCTTTTTCAACGTTACTCAGCCTCCCCTTTATTCAATAAATCTTGGCGTCTTTGACTTGGCTCAGATTGGGGTATTATATATGAGGAACGAGGACTCTCTTGGTTGCCCTATGTTTGTAGAACTTAATTTACTTATTTTCTTTTTCCTTTCATTACATGAGGAACTTAAGGGGATGCCCAGTACTTATTATCCCCGACAAAGATAATGTGCTGATGTGGTTGGAGAGCCTTTTTCAACGTTACTTAGCCTCCCCTTTATTCAATAAACCTTGGCGTCTTTGACTTGGCTCGGATTGGGGTATTATATATGAGGAACTAGGCCTCTCTTGGTTGCCCTATGTTTGTAGAACTTAATTTACTTATTATTACTTACTTAATTTACTTAATTTTCTGTTTCCTTTCATTACATGAGGAACTTAAGGGGATGCCCAGTACTTATTATCCCCGACAAAGATAATTTCACAGCAGATCATTCTGACCCCTAATGCTGTGGTTTTGGCCCCTAAAGTCCCCTGGCTGTGGTAATCACTACCTGGTCTTAGCCATGCATAATTGTGTTATTCCCTCTGAAATTAAGGAAAGTACTTCAGCCACAATAGTTCCTACGAGTGTCCATGACCTTGAGAGAAGAGTTGGGTTTGGACAGGGGGCATTGCACATATTAAATCCACTCCAATATTTATATCTCTGTAAGTCTCTGGAGTCCCTCTTTCATCATGCATTAAGAAATTGCTGGCATCTTAACTTCATTTAGTGTGGGCCTTTGTTGAACCCACGTTTCAGTTCATCAACCAAGCAACTAATTAGAGCAACTTCCTGCTGCTTGTGCTAAAACATTGGATTCAGAAATACTTCAAAATGTGTTAAAGACATGTTAAGTGGGATTTAAAGTTATGCTGTTTCTCTGTAGCCTGGCAACTTCAGAGCCCTTTCCTACACTTATTTCCCTAATTGAGCAGATATAGATAGACAAAGCTTTTCAGTTCTGCTGGGGAATATGTTTTCTCTCTTAGGTCTGACATTGCTATTGGCCCCTGGGAAATGCTGACACCTGACTCTATGTCTAGGTTTGCAGGTACAGAAGGATCTTAGTAAGGATCGAGAAGACACAGGGAATGCAACCAAATACAATGAAAACTCTAGGAGTGAGGATGCTTATAGGCCCTTTGAGGATGTCAGGAATAAATAACTTCACCTGACGAAACGACAGAGAGCGTTCAGTCAATGTTAGTGATGCTGTTGCAATTAACCTCGTTATTAATAACAGGAAAAGAGCAAAGGAAAGGCCAAAGATTCTAAGCATGTTATTTGGGCAGCTCCACCAGGAAGCTAAAGCTTTACGCTCCCCAGGGAGTCACCGGTCTATACCCTGCAGACTGCTGGGGTGAGGAATTGGACAGGGAGGAGATTAGATATAGACGCATGCCCAGTAAGGTAGGGGTGACCTTGGGAAGGTACCTGCCATCCGTCACACCAGAAACAGGTCACTGGCCAGAATGGGTGTGGCCACTGCAAGGGCACGAAATTTAGAATACGTAATTTCCTAAACAAAGAGTTTGCTCTCTTGTTTTCTCTTGGCGGGTTGCACCTGACTCCGTGTTTGTGGGGTTCTCTCGCTCCTGCTTCTGGGCATTCCCCCACGGGGCCCACAGCCATGCGGACCCTCACACACAATGGACTAACGGACTAATGGACTGTAACTAGCCTGATGCTGAACTGGACCCGGCTGCAGCACGGAACAGAAACTCTGGACACTGGCTTTGCTTTAGCCGTACCGAGACCCCAGCTATACTCCTATGACTGGAATGAGACTTTGGAAAGCCAGGGGTGTCATTCCAGGCAAATAAAGCTTTCTGCCACATCTCATCCTCTCCTGAGGACCTCGGAAATGCTTATTTCAGTGGCACTCCAAGAACCCTAGTCCCACTAGCAAGGGAGAAAGATCACCCACTTTTCTGTGATACCATTAGGGGTTCCAGTCTCGGGGTTGATTGTTACTGTACCAGCTCTTCATTCTGATTCCTAGGATTTAATTTTCCAATAAAAATACTCATTTCCATACAAAATACCTGGTGAAATTGTGGGGTTAAGTGATATTATAGTTCTCCACCCCCTCTTTCAAAATATTAGTTTAATTTTAACTATTTCAGCCCTAGCTGCGTTACATTTGGATTGCATTCACAACAAACCCCACATTTTCAGTATGTGCCACGACTTATTTTTATCTTTTATAAACACATCTAATGCTGATTGTAAAAATCATTTCATGCCACAATCCTTGATTTTTTTATGCCTCTCATACTGGTCTGTGGCCGTAGCTACTCAACCTCCCTGAAATTTTGCCCTCCCTTAGTCCTTGAATTCAAATGATTACAGATTATAACATAATTAGCTGTTTCACCAATGAGTGCTATCGGATGACAGAGTCTGATTCCTTATTTTGTTCTGGATTTCTATAGTGTTAAATCCAAAAAGATCAAATAACCTACAGATCAGCAAAGGTGAGGGGATCAATTGAATTTGAAATTTTAGGTTCTAAGAAATTGCTGGAAATTAAGAAATTGCTGGCTTGGCCTGACTGGGTGAGGACAAACTTTCCCAATCCTGGAAATGACGGGGATCTTTGTAATGTGTTTGAGACCCCTTTCCCGGTCACCTGCCACACTGGAGAGGCATCAGCACCTGCAGTGGGGAGAATGTGACTGCCAGGGCTGCTGTACAGGTCCTGAGATCATGGCCTTCCAAGCCTCACTGGGTGGCCGGGGACCCTTGCTTGGACTTGGCAGAGAGGGTGGGTGAGGGGGGATGGGCAGGAAAAACCCGGCTCTGAAGGAACCATGAAGGCTTGGACCATGAGCCTCCCAGTGGTAATCACATTGGGCGTGTAAGACTATTGTCCCTGCTTCTATTTGTATAGAATGGGGTAGTTGGTTCCTCAAATAGAAGTTATGATAATATCAAATTATTAATTTAAGGATGAATAAAATTTCATAAATTTGCTTAATCACTATTTGCTGATTAATTAATTTTGAGGCATAGTTTAGGAAAAACATCTTTTTTGGGTTGAAGTTGAAATGGCTCTTTCAATTCAATCTGTGATTAGCTATAAGGATATAACATTTCTTTGGGGTAAATTTGTAGGATTTACTTAAAAGGAACTATTTTAAGATTCACTGGGCTTATTTTGTAATAGGGACCATGTTATGTATTTTGATGTGCAGCATTTTATTTAAAACTGGAAAAAAAATACACAAAATCCTGGCGCTGAATTTAATTATGTTATTGTATTTTTCAATTCTATAAGTTCTATTTAAAACATAATTTCTAGTCCCTTGCTAAGATATTGATATTTTTGTTGCACTAGAATTTCTAATTGATTGTTGAAGCATTTTTATGATGTCTGCTTTAAAATCTTTGTCTAATAATCCATCACCTGATTCATCTTGGTATTGGCATCCATTCATTGATTTCTTAATGAAGTTGTGATATTTTGTGTGATGAGTGATATTCAACTGTGCCTTAGACACTTTGCCTGTTGTGTTAGGAGATTTAAGGTCTTGTTTAAATTTTTTATTTTTGCACATAATCACCCCGTTTAGTTTTTGCATGCAGGTTCTGGCATGTGCACTGTGGTTCCAATGGCAGTTTAATTTACTGAGTCTTTGGAATGCGATTTGGTTTGTTTGGTTTTTCTCATGCCCATGGGGCTCCCACTGGTCCTGCTTGTGCTGTCTGAGGTGTGAAGGGGCTGGTCAGGCCTGGCTGCTGACTATCTCTTGTTTGAGGGAATCCTTCTACTGGTTCCCTCCCAGCTCTCTTCCCCCACACTGCTTGGGTGTCTCTGGACAGATATGGAGCTTATTTTAGATTGTGTCCACAAAGAGCCTTCTCAGATCGGACTGCTTGTTGTAGCTGGGTGTTTTTTTGTTCGGTTTGGTTTTTGGTCTGGTTCTACCTGCTATTGTGGGGTTTCTCTCTCCCCCATCTCTCTCCCTCCCCTTCTCCCTCTCCCTCTCCCTCTCCCTCTCTTTCTTTCTTTCTGTGAAGAAGGAGAGTATGTGTTTCCTCCAGCTGTTTACAGTTACTTCTTTCCCACGGTCATCCCAATTGATCCCCTCCCTTTTGCTGATGGTGTTGGGCTCACCGGCTGTCTGAGGAGCCTCTGCCAATCTCAGGGAGGAATGACTCCCCCTGGAGGGCTTTTGCTGCTAGGTTGGGGGTTGTGAAGCACACATTTGGGTTGCCTTCATCTGCTGTGTATGGGATGCAAGATTCCCTGGCTGTCATTCTGTTCCCCTAAATGTCAGGGACCCAAGCAGCTCGCTTTCTTCTTGCCCATCTTTCAGAGTCCTCCTTTTGAGCCATTCTGAAGCTCGTAATTTGCTTAGCAGAGAGGATTTGGCAGAAACTGGTCAATGTCGTGTCTGGACCTGAACTCTTGGGGTTGGGTTTATTATAACAATGAGAGAATTTATGTAATTGCCAGGTCACTGAGCTATATATGAGAGTCAAGATTCAACCCTAGGTTTGTCTTAGCCCAAATTCTATGTTCTCTGCTCTACTCAACTACTCAACTGCCAATTTTTAAGGAGATTTTTAATAGAAAGCATCCACTTATAGTAAAAATGTCTTTCCACCCAGGACTCACGTTGGGCATATGGATTCATTTTATTTAAGTGGTGTGTGTGCCCCAGTCTCCCTACCCTGAGTGATGAATAGACATTGAGCCATAGATACCGACATGCTACCTAAGCAAAGAAATGCTATTTTCCTGGGCACCAGTCACCGGTACAATCACTCTCTAGTTTTTCAAATCATCTCTTCTCTATGGCTCTCGAAGTTATATTCCTCTGCCACACAAGACCTTTTAAAACGGGTGCCCTGCAGGTAACCTCAGATTCTCAGTGTGTTTCTGAGGTGGGGAAACTTCTGTTTCTTCCACAGCTAATCTGAGGTGAAAGGAAGTTGATCACATCAAAGCATCTGAGATCCCACTTGACTGCTCAGAACACTGAATCTGCTCTACAGCTGGCTGTATAAACAGGCAAGTTACAAGGTGTGTTTATTTGGAGGGGGGTGTGCATATATATGAAACGAACAAAGATATGCAAATTATACTTAGAACGGAAAGACAACTTTTCTCAACAGAAGTCATTCTCAGGTTCATAGTTCCATGTATCAGGCCAAGGAAGGAAGTCGTAAAATGGATCAGGATTAAGACAGTCTTTTACCACTTGAAGCCCATATGACCTTATTCACCAATATCACCCCAATAAATATAATAAAAGAAATAATAAAATAAAACAGTTCATTCCGGAAAAAAAGAAAAACAGTCCTTTTTTAGACTAAATTTATCCTGGCATAATGGCCCCTCTATGTAACAGTATGGCTGAAAATGGAAATGAAATGGGTTTGACACTGAAGCTTGTAAGCAATGGATGGGTCTGCTAATGGGAGTACTCCTGCAATAATCTCCCTCTTTCTGTGAATATTCTAATCTTCAGTGGAGCTGGACAGTGAGCTGGGTTTATAGTTTGCCCAGCAGGGAGGAGCTTGGAGAATTGGCTCAGTGTCCTCTCGTGGTGTACTAAGTCTCCAGCTGGCCAACAGCACTATCTCCTGGGGACCTATGCTTTGCTCATTTCCATGAAAGACAGAATAAAAATGTCTTACTTTAAGTGCACAAAGCACACAGGCAAGGGACCCAGAACGAGGCTGTGCCCCAAGCAGGCCCTTTAAGGGCACAGTATCACCTACCCAGGCAGGACTCTGGCACTCAGTTAAGTGATACCAACACCGAAAGGATTTTCTCTGTCTGATGGGAACCAGATGACTTCCACCCCTCGCCTGCTCCTTTCTTTGTATTTAGAAGATATCATGATACAAAGTGGCAAAACTGCACTTCAGTTCCCTTGGGTTGGAATCCCCCCTCCTATGTTCTCTGTCTTTGAAAGTCTTTTTATTCTTCAAGGTCTAGTACAAATACCTGCTATGAGCTCTAGGGCTCGGCACTGTGTCTTACTCAGCTTCTCATGGCAATGTCTGCCTACTGTGGCGCATGTGTCAAACCTGCCTCCAGCTCATCCTTAGATCTCAGCACCAGCCTTCCCTGACCCCCGACCTCTCTTATCCACCATGGGCTGTGGTGCACTTTGTGCTTCGTAAATGCATATTTTTGCGACTGTTTCATTTGTATGTGTTTCTCCCACAGTGAGTTCTGTTGTTGCTTACCACATTCTCAGAACAAAGCATATTACCTGATATATATTTTTGCAATAAAAAACAAGCAAACAAATATTTGTTGAATTTTGAACTTTTGAAACTGACTTTATTCGCGGGTATTCAGTAAAAGTTTCTTACACAGCCAACTGAATGACTAACCATGGAGTATTAACGGGAACTCAAGTGCACTGAAGCCTTTAGATTTGCTACAGTGGAACTTGGTCGGTGAAACTTCCTTGGACCTAGAATGCAGAAGAGAAGAAAACCTAATTTCATGGTGGTGTGAATGTTCACCCCCACTAAATGTCTGATGACCTTGTAGAAAGGGAGCCCTGACGCTTAGTCAAATTTATGGGCACCTTTCCCCTTTGGGGGCTTCTGTGTCATCAGGGCATGTTTCACAGGGCTGTTGCCTGAACTTGCTGAGGGGTGTCAGGTGAAACCAGGTAGAAAGGGGCTATTTTCTGTGTTTCCCAACCACAGCAATGACCACTTAGCAGCCAATGTGTGGTGTGGAGAAAGGCAAAGCCTCTGGTATCCACGTATTATGTAGTCCATTGGTTCTTGTTTCTTTTAATACTTTTTGAAAGGACAGAACGGGACTGATAGCTGTGTTCCTAACTCCTCTTCCAGCAAAAGCCATAGAATGTATCAGTTACTCAGTCTGCCCTTATCTCAGCCAATGGGAAAGCAAGGGAAACTAGCCCAAGGCCAAAAGTATGCTAGCCACCCCCTGTCTTTGTGTAACCAGACCCTAGCGGGGCCCTCACTCAACCAAATGGAATCAGCCAAATCAGTGGTCCGAGTGAGCCCTCACCCCCCTGCCCCCACCCCAAGCCCTATAAAGCCTTTGTTCTTCCAAAACTCTGGGCTCTCTTGCATCCAGATGGAGGCAGAGAGGGACCAAGCTAGCTTGAATAAAGACTCTATGCTTTTGCATCGGACTCGGTGCTCCCTGGTGGTTCTGTGGGGGGTCTTGAAATCTGGGCATAACACTTTCATTTTAATAAAAGTTTAATAACGTTGGTTTGACTCCAGGTGTTGCTGGTAGCCATGCTCTTAGCGTTTCCTGCTGGGCACAACAGCGTGTGAGCTGTGGGCATCCACAGAGGCGGGAGCGATTTTGAGAGGACTTCTCTCTCCTCTTGTCCTGCAGTGCCTGGCTCTCCAGGTTGAGGCTGTTTTTAGATAGAGATCTATCAGGAACTTCCTAGTGTTCTTCCCCTGAGGATGAGCTATTGTATGACATTTTTATATTTAAAATTTTAACCTTCAGTCTTTAATCTGGTAATACTAGGGCTGCAAAGAACAAAACTTCATAGATGTTTCCGGCTTTCAGGTGCATGTATTTATTTATTTTTTAACAGACAATTTTTATAGCAGTTTTAGGGTCACAGCAAAATTAAGGGGACGGTACAGAGATTTCACACATATCCCCTGAGCCTACTCAGGTATAGTCTTCCCCATTATCGACCTGAGTGGTACATTTGTTGCAATTGATGAACCTATGTCAACACATCATTATCCATCAAAGTCCAGAGTTCACATTGGGGTCACTCTTGGTGTTGTGCATTCTAGGTACAATTCACTGCCTTAAAAATGTTCTCTGCTTCACCTCTTCATTCTTCCTATCCACCTAACCCCAGTCAAACACTGGTCTTTTTACTGTCTCCATAGTTTTGCTTTTTTCCAGAATATCACAAAATTGGAATAATACAGTATTATCTTTCCAGCATTGCTTCTTTCATTTAAGTAATACAGATGTACGTATTTCTGCTTCAGCCATTTTCCTGTTTTCTTATTCCTGGTGTGATCTCAATGGGAAGAAAGTTGAGAGGATAGAAGAAGAGTTTGCTACCTATGACATATTTGCCATTTAAAAATATTATTTTACCCCTTCTCTCTCTTTTCTTGCAACCAAATAACTAGAATTTATTTTTATATATTGAACTTAATTTTAGAAATAATGTTATATTCTTTGCCATTCCTGCATTCCTAATTCCTAGAAATCTCCTGGTTATTAGTAAAAATTTAAAAAGTTAGAATTTACTTATAATAGTTAATTATGAAATAATAAATTCAATGAGAAAATATTTATTACTATCCCAATTTTACCAATATTTATTTCAGAATTAGTTCATGTAAATTGAAAGTAATAATGTATTTGAAATTAATTTATAAACTCAAATTATTATATATTAACAGTTGTCAATAATTATTTCCAAATTAACTAATGAATGCACTCATTTTGCTGCAGATTATTTATTATGCATTTTCTTTATTAGAAAACAAAATGATAACATTAATAATGAATTACAAAGGTGATTCAAGTCACAGGGGTCCACAGCCAACCATGGAACCACCAGGTTAAAAATCCCCCAATGCGGCCCTGACTGGTTTTCTTTATTAGAAAACAAAATGATAACATTAATAATGAACTACAAAGGTGATTCAAGTCACAGAGGTCCACAGCCAACCACAGAACCACCAGGTTAAAAATCCCCCAATGCAGTTTTTCCATCACAAATCTCAGTGATTACACCAGAAGCTGAAGTGTTGCCAGACCTTCGTAAAACAGTAAAGTGGATTAAATCTGTTTCCATCCTCATTTAATGCTGTAGTGAATTCCCTGCTATTTTTCCTGCCTCCCAGGCAAAAGGATTAGATGTGTTTTGTTAGTTATTTCTTGGTTGTAACCTACAGAAATCGACTCTGTTTGGATTAAGAAAAATCAGGGATGTTATGGGGAACATCCTGGAAGTCTGGTGTAATCACAATAGAGCTGGCTACTGTCATGGTCATGGGCAGGGCAGCTCTGAGAACCTCGACAGAAGTTCATAATTCTTTTCTGGCACAACCATGAGTGTCTAAATGTGTTTGCTTGATTAAATATTCAGGTAAGAAGATAAAAAACAAGATACAGTGTGGAGAAAATACTTTCAAACAAAATATTCAACACATGCAATAGTATATAGTCTATATAAAGAACTCTCAAAGCTCAACAAAATGGAAAAAATCAATTAAAATGTACAAAATAAACAAAGAGACATTCTATTAAAGGATATATAGATGACATATAAAAAGATTTCAACATCATTAGCCATTAGGAAAATGACAAAGTCATGAAGTTATCAGTACACATCTGTCAGAATGCCTAAAATTTTTTAAAAAAAAGTGATATCATCAAATGCTGACAGGGATGCAGACACACTAGAGCACTCTTCTATTGCTTTGGGAATGTAAAATGGTGCAATAGTTTAACAGTTTCCTATAAAACTAAATGTTGGAATACATTGCTGCATAATTATCCTAGAAAAATCTAAAACTTCACTTAACGCAAAAACCCATACATAAGTGTTTATAGCAGCTTTACTCACAATAGGCCCAAATGGAAACAATTCAAATGACCTTCAAAAGGTCATTAGTGAAACCAGTGATTCTCTACCATGCAATACCTATTTAGTCAGGGGCACTGACCTCTTTTCCCTTAGATTGTCAAATGAAAAATGAGAACAGCCAATACAATAGCCGTCTGGTGAGAATGAGTCAAAATTATACCTATTTTTTTTGTAAGATTGGCAAAAAAGATAATATATTTTTTGGTGTGGCAGCATTTTAGTAATTAGTTTATGTGTGAATGAGATGAAAAAGGTTGAAAATCGTTGGTTTAAACGAACTAATATGCAACCTTACCATGGAATACGATTTAGCAATTAGATGGAACAACATATCTATGCACACAATAATGGGATGAATCTCTATGAATATGCTGAGTGTAAAAAAGCTGATTTCCCAGATTTTCATAGTCTATGATTCTATTTATATAACATTCTTTAAATGACTAAATTATAGAAACGGAGAATAGATTAGTGGCTGCCAAGGTTAAAGGGAGGGTGGGGAGCAGGAGGGAAATGGATTTGATAAAAGGGCAACAAAGAAATGTTGTGCATTTTGGCTATCAATTTCAATATCCTGGTTATAACCTTGTACCATAGTTTCTCAAGATGTTATTATTAGGGCAACTGGATAATCTGTATGTGGGCTTTCTCCATATTATTTTTTATACCTGTTTGCAAATCTATAATTTATATAAAAATAAAAAGTACATTTAAAAAAGCAGGCTGATTAGGTAGTTCCTAAACCGAAGGAAATGAATCATATAAACTGAAGTTTCGCAGCTCTGGGATTAAGTTAGAAAAGTCATTTTGTTACTGGTGTTGGGGTTCTTGGGTTCCCCAAGATAGTTGAGAGGAAACTCCAATTTTCAGACAGATCTTGTTAAGCTTATGCCTGAGCCCAAGGGAGGCCCACAGAAGAAAGGAAGGTCCTCAGAG
>NW_005371777.1:92064-125331 GCF_000412655.1 Myotis brandtii | reverse complement strand
AGGGCTGGCTCTGCTTGGCTGCTTTTATAAGCTGGGGCCAAAGCAGGCTTTCACAGAAAGACAGGCTTTTGATAAAGGCAGGTTTATGGATGTTTCCATGTCAGGGTAGGAAAAGCAAATGGTTAGAAGGGAGATAAAATTCTGCATTTTTTTAAACCAGGAGTGGAGGGGTGATGACATTCTTGCAGTCAGCTTATCCTTCTGGCCACCTGATATTGTTCCATTCCTGGGGCCAAGTCCCTACACTCTCAACTTAGGGAGGAATTGACCTTTCTGGTATTTTCCTAATTTTTTCATTTTGTTGTAAAAAATAGACATTATAAAATTTACTATTGTACCTGTTATTAAACATATAGTTCCGTGGTATTAAAATCATTCATTGTCACGCGACCATCACCAACATCCATCTCCCGAACTTTTTGATCATTTCAAACTGACACTCCACAAATTCACTCACATTGTCACGCGACCATCACCAACATCCATCTCCCGAACTTTTTGATCATTTCAAACTGACGCTCCACACCCATTAGACAGTCACTTCACTACCCCTTCTCCCAAAGAAACGCTTCAAGAATGATGTCATCCTGCACAAGGGCCATGCTGATCTCTGTCTTGTTCCAGTTTTACGTAAACATCATTACATAAAAGGGTACGGTCTTTTTTTTTTTTTAGTTTTATTCATTTCAAATGGGCCGGATCTGGCCCGCAGGCTGTAGTTTGCCCACGGCTGCAGACAGTCACTTCCCCCTTCCCCAAAGAGACGCTTCAAGAATGATGTCATCCTGCACGAGGGCCATGCTGATCTCTGCCTTGTTCCAGTTTTAGCCTTTGTGCTGCCAGGTGAGCACTTGAAGCCTTTTAGTTGCCCATTTTTTCCCACCTGCGCACGCCAGGTGATAACGCAGAGGCATCATTCCCAGCAGCCCGAAGAGTTGCTTACCATGCCGCGGTTAGCAGTCAATTGTTTGAGCTCATTCTTTTGCCTGGAGACAAGTTCACAGATATTTTGAAGATCATGTTTGTAAGTAAATTGATTCAATTTGGAAACATCCACTCCCCCTCTCCTTTTCCTTGTGTCTGCTCCATGAAAAATGCCCTTGGGTAACCAGAATTTACTTACTCTAAAATTTTGTGTGCCTGTGGATCATAGAGGAAGAATTCTGAGGAAAAGAATATTTTTTAATAATTTGAAAAATCAAGTATTTTAATAAATTATTTTTGCCAATTTTTATTTCTCTCTTTAAAAATATATATAGAATTCTAAACCGTCTGTTTTTAAAGCTTTACCCTATGCATAATTCTTTTCAAAAGTACCTTCAATTGTGGGAATATTTAGTAGAATGTACTATACTCAATTTCTTCGATTAAGTTTAGGATGTATTTTCTGAAACTTGTGTCAGAAATTACAACAAACTCCTCTGATATTGAAATATTTTGAGTGCTTAACATTTAATCTTGCTGTGGATATTCGTTGCATTTTATTTTTTAGAAGAGTTTTGGATTTATAGAAAAATTGAGAAAATATTACAGAAAATTCCCATATATCATGCAACTAGTTTCCACTATTAAAAATCTTATAACCGAAAGGGTCATGGGTTCAATTTCAGGTCAGGGGCATGTACCTGGGTTGCAGGTTTGATCCTGATCTGGTTGGGGCACATGCAGGAGGCAACCAATTGATATGTCTTTCTCACATCGAAGTTTCTCTTTCTCTCTCCCTCTCTGTCCTCCAACCCCACCCTCCACTCTAAAAATCAATGGAAAAATTTCCTCTGGTAAAGATTAACAACAAAAATCTTATATCAGAATGACACATTTATTATAGTTAATAAACCAATACTGATACATTATTATTAAGGTAAGTTCATGGTTTATTCAGATTTTTTAGTTTTTACCTAGTGCTCTGTTTCTGTTTCAGGATCCCATTGAGGATCTCATACATTTAGTTGTCATGTCCCCTTCAGCTCTTCTTTGCTATAGAGTTTCTTAGACTTTTCTTGTTTTTATTATCTTGACACTTTTGGGCAAATGTTCTTTGGATGTCCCAATATTGAACTTGATATTTTTCTCATGAAGACAGAAATCAAGTGCCATTTTTATCATATAGAGAGTACCTGCTAAGTGTGTGAGAATTGGATAAAGTTGATGGTTGCGGGTATGGGCTCAGGATTGCTTGGTTTAAAATCAAAGTTGTGTTTTCAAAAAATTTCTTTGCTATATCAAGGAATTAGCTAATTTTGGGAGAGCCAGTCCCTCCCTGGGTCCACAGGACCCTAGTTGTCAAAGCATTATAAAATGCAGAAAATAGAAAGAATTATCTATAATAAAAAAGTGTAATATGCTAATTAGATCAGACGTCCTTCTGGACAACCTTCCAGATGAAGCCAGGGCTGCCAGGGAAGCCCGGGTCCCAGGTGCCAGAGGGAAACTGGTTCTGGCAGCCGGGGGAAGGAAGGACTACTCTTGCATGAATTTCGTGCTTTGGGCCTCTAGTTAATTTATAACAACCAATCATTTTACTCTCTCCCTGGTTGTTCTTTGTCCAGAATGTCATTTCATTGGAAGTGTACAATATGTAGACTTTTCAGATTGATTTATTTCCCTTAGCAACATGAATTTAAGTCTTGATAGCTCATTTATTGAAATTTGGTGAGTAACGTTCTATTGTATGGATGTACCTATTTATTTATCCACTAGAGGTCCGATGCACGAAGATTCGTGTAAGACTGGGCCTTCCTTCCCCTGGCTGCTGGCACCGCCTTCACTCTGGCCCGGAGCCGCCTTTCCACCTTCCCATGCTACCCAGAGGCCCGGAGCAGCTGGGGTGGTGTGGAACGCCTGTGTCGTCGCCATGGCAACGACGCAAACCTCCCGCCCCACCCCCGACTGCTCAGTGCCTGCATATGCAAATTAACCCACCATCTTTGTTGGGTTAATTTGCATACTCACTCCTGATTGGCTGGTGGGCATCGTGAAGATATGGTCAGTTTGCATCTTTCTCTTTTATTAGTGTAGATTAATTTGCTGAAGGACATCTTGGTTGCTTCCAGTTTTTTTGCAATTTATAAATAAAGCTATTATAAACATTCATGTGCAGATTTTTGCAAGGACATATGTTTTTATATCAATTGGATAAAAATATCTAGGGGTATGATTGCTGAATTATATGTTAATATCGTGCTTAGCTTTATAAGAAACTGCCAAAATGTTTTCCATGGTGGCTGTACTATTTTATATTCCAGCAATGAATGAAAATTTCTGTTCTTCCAGATCTTCCAGCTTTTGGTATTTTTAATTTTTTGAATTTTAGCCATCCTAATAGTCATGTAGTGGCATTTCATTGTTTTAATTTGCAATTACTTAATGACAAATGATGTTGAGAATTTTTTCCTATGCTTATTTTCCATCTGTATATATTCTCTGGTAAGGTTCAGATCCTTCAGCCATTTCTTGAGTTGTTTACTTTCTTATTGTTGAGTTTTAAAAGTTTCTTGTAAATTTAGATAAGAATTCCTTTTTAGTTATGTGTTTTACAAGTATTTTCTTCCAGTCTGTGGCTTGTCTTTTGTTTCCCTGACTTTTTCACCAAGCAGAAGTTTTTAATTTTTTTTTAATGAAGTTGAATTTATCATTTTGTTTTCTTATGAATTTTGCTTTTGTTGTTACATGTGAAAGCTCATTGCTAAAACCAAATTTACATAGATTTTTCTCTTTTTTTTTTCTCTCAAAATTTTATATTTAGGCCTAAGACCCATTTTTAGTTAATTTTTGTTAAAGGAGTAAGATTTCTTTTTTGCATATGGATGTCTAATTTTTTTTGTACCACTCGTTGTAAAGATTATGCTTTCTTTATTGAATTGCCTTTGCTCCTTTACCAAAGATAAGGTGACTATATTTTTGTCAGTCTATTTCTGGGCTCTTTAAGCTTTTCCATTAATATGTGTGTCTATTCATTTGCCAATATCACAATGTCTTGATTACTTCAGCTTTATAAAATACAGACATTTCAGAGGGTCCTAGCATTTAAATGTGTCAGAAAAGGGCTAGAGAAGTGAGATTTTTCATTTTCAATTAAGCCACTGGTATACTTGGAATGAATGTATCCATCAATCATATCTTTCAAACCTACAATTTCTAGTTTATTTCAATAAGATAGTGTGACTGAACTTCTAGATAAACAGAATGTCAAATATTTTATTAGCTTAGAGAAAATAGTGTAAATATATATATATATGTATATATATATACACATATCACAAAAGACTGTTATCTAGAGTACATAAATAACTCCTATAAATCTATATAAAAATTTAGGTAAACAAGTTTTAAAGTAAATAAGAGGCATGGATAGAAGATTCACAGAAGAAATTAAAATATTCAAATAAAAAACCGAAAAGAAAAGATGGCTCACTAATTCCTCAGGAATCAAGATTTACAAATTAAAACAATAATAGCATTCTATACCAATTAGAGTCACAGATTCATACATATTGAAAAGCCCAATAATATCCTGTGTTAAGTAGATTATGGCACAATAGGAAAATTTATAAACTGTTATGTGGGGTCAAATAGTAGAGTGTTTAAAAATATATATATATATGGTATATTTTCATTGATTTCAGAGAGGAAGGGAGAGGGAGAGAGAGAGACAGATAGAAACATCAATGATGAGAGAGAATCATCATGCCCCCTACCGGGGATCAAGCCTGCAACTGGGGCACATACCCAGACTGGGAATCGAACCCAGACTTCCTGGTCTATAGGTTGACGCTCAACCACTGAACCACACCGGCCAGGCTCTGTTTTCTTTTTAACTATATTTCATTGCCTCCCATTTTAGCCCAGCTGTGTGAACTATCCATGTCAACCAATGAAATGTACTCTCGTTTTTCATAAACTAAAATGATGTGTATTTTAACTTCCATACATTTTCTCATCATTTTCTTACATTGTGTAATTTTATATCAGTTGCTCTCAAACTTTAGTATTTGTTAAAATCACATAAAAGGGCCCTGGCCAGTGTGACTCAGTTAGTTGGGACATTGTCCCTTACACCACCGAGTGGTCAAGGGTTTGATTCCCCATCAGGGCACATACCTAGGTTGCAGGTTTGATCCCTTATTGGGGACCGTGTGTGGGAGGCAACCAGTCGATGTTTCACTCTCACATCAATGTTCCTCTTTCTCTCTCTTTTCCACTCTCTCCCATTCTCTCTTTCTCAAATCAATAAAAACATGTTCTCAGGTGAGGATTAAAAAAAAATCACTTATAAGGTTTGTTAAAACACAGATTGATAATCCTTACCCTAAGACTTTCTGATTCAGTGGGTCTAGGGTAAGGTCCCAGAATTTTCATTTGGCGCCCCAACTCCCCAGTCGGCCCTGCTCTGAGCCTGACCAAGGGCTGCACCTAGGGATTGGGTCTGCCCTCTGCCACCCGGGAGCAGGCCTAAGCCAGCAGGTCGTTATCTCCCGAGGGGTTCCAGACTGCGAGAGGGCACAGGCCGGGCTGGGGGACCCCCCCTCCCCCCCATGCACAAATTTTTGTGCACCGGGTCTCTAGTCTAAATATATTAAAATTTGTATTCCCTAAGACACAACTGCAATTTCACCTCAAACTACATATTAGAGAAATTGCTTTAAAATGTAACAGATTTTCCTACTTTCTGTATTCATCCCTACTGGCTGATGTGAGCTGGGGAGTCAAAGGAGAGCAGTTATTCCAATCCCTTTTGTCCTAACCTGAACCCTCTTTCTAGGTTTAAATGTCTGGGCCTACAAGCCGAAACCAGAGGAGTGGAAACATCACAGGCAAATGTGCCCATAGACATTCTTTTCTGTTAACTACATTGAAGGAGAACATGGCAGATAACTTCAGAAGATAACTTCAGAAATCATTCCCATTTTCTTGTTGCATACCATCCACATCATGTGGCAAATTATGGTAGAATTTTTATCATATTAGCAAACAACCTTTATGATTATACTGAAAACCTCCATGGGGTAAGGCACCCTGGAAAACTGGAAAACCAGATATTTTTATGCTATATTTATGCTAAAGGGACTTGTGGAGACAAATTAAACTTGAGAAAGAGCTTTGGGCTCATCAGAGACACATTTGAAAAATTCATGGCTTAGTGAAATGTCAGCATTTAGAACTAGACATTTCTGGATATTTTAACTTTCAGAAATTTTACCTTTTTGAAATTCAATTTCTCTGTAAATAAAATGGACCTAAATAATGACTACTTTAAGAGTTTGCTGTGGAATATGTAAAATTGTAAATGAAGGTTTTTAGCATCATAATTGACACAGAGTAAGAGCTTGATGAATGTTAATTCTCTTTTTTCCAATTTACTTAGAATAATTTCAACATGCAGAGAGTTAAGAGAATAATAAAACAAACAGCCATTTAAAAATTGAAATCTCTTGTCAAATTTGCCCACATGATTTTTAAAGACAGGCATTTCTATGTTTTAATTATATATCTACATATGATAGCAAAAAATAAAGTATGTAGGTACTTTTGTTTTTAACCCTTATATTTATATGTATGACATAAATATTTATATTTATGACAATGAACTATTTTTATGACTTAGGTGAATTTAAAATCTAATTCATTTTTTCCCATATAAATAACAAATTGTCCCAGACCAATATATTAAATAGATCACTATTTTTACACTGATTTCTAATGCCATCTCGATTATATATCAAGTTTACTTACAAGTGTGTGTTTGATTTTCAATTTCCTTCTGTTCCATTGGCCTCACAATACATTCCTGTGTAAATATCACATCATATTCAAAATAGCTTAATAATGAACTTTTACATTTTTTATTAAAAGTTTTTATTAAAACTTTTAATTTTGTAAGGCAATTCCCTTTATAGTTTTTTTGAACTTTTAAATTTCTATATTAATTAGAAAAGATTAAGTCACACATGCATACACTCAGACTGTCATTGGGATGGTGTTGAATATATGGGCTAATCTGGACAAAATTGACTGTATTATAATACTGTGTCTTCTAATTTACATACATGGTATATTTTGATGCATTCTGCCAAAGAGAAACAAAGTGAGACACTTGTTAGTCAGTAAGATAGATTTTGCTCAGTAATTACTGCAATAGGGGAGAGATTCCAATGTAAATTGAGCTCAACTTCAATCAGTGAAGAGGTGACTAGGCATAGAGAAGAGAATGAGGGAGGAATGATTAGAGGCCCTTGCAGAGTCAGAGAAGTAGGAAGATACAGAAAATGGGTAGGGAATTTGATCAATGGGGTTGGGCCATCAGGGTCTGCTAACTGGCACACATTGAAGTTAGGCTCCTACCTACAACCCAGACTCTGTCTTCTGGTGCTGATCAAACAATCAGTACGTTCTTTTTGGTAGCTTTGAGCTTTCCCAGGTAGGGACTTAAGGGGAGCTGAGTCATCCCAGGGATGTGGCATTGCGCTGTTAGAAATCATACTGGAGTTTGTTCAAGTTTCTCAGTGTTGGTGGGTGAACAAAATTGTTTGTTCTAAGAGCCTTCAGTCTTTATAGAGCAAAGTTGAAGCCTCCATATGAAGACAGCTCAGAGGAACCTAAATTTGGTCAAGGAGAAAATATGTCAATTCAATTCTTTTATATTCTTTAATAATGTTTTGTAATATTTTTAATCAAATAGTGAATTTGTAAGAGTTAAATCTACAATGACATTAACAAGAAATCAGTCAACTGTTTTCAAGGAAGCATGTGAGCATATCATAGAGAGTAAGTTGTTTACTCTAGGCAGACTAAGAGACTTAAGCCACTATGAGGTCACCTATACAAAATAGTTGTATTTTTGTATGTCTGAATTTTGGATGTTAGCATTTCTTTCCTGCTTTATGCACATAGAGATAGTTGGATAGACAGAGGTATAAATAGATAGATGACATGTAGATAAAAAGAAAGAATGTATATTCAAGGATAGAAGCTGAAAAATATATGAGAAAAAAAATTAGCTCAATTGCCTCAGACAGAGTTCAGGCACATGATTTTGGGCAGCATTGTTGCAGACAACATGTTCTCTTTCACAAAGGAGCTCAAAAGAGGAGGAGGTGAAAATTAGGAGAGAACCAAAATCACTTAGAGAGATGAAAGTCATAGTAGAAGCAACATGAATTAGAATGAAACCTAAAAAGCATGTATTATAGAAAAGATCATAGACATGGATAAGAGATATAACATTTATGTAATTGAATGAATACCTTGGAAAAGGCCAAATATAATATGAACTGTAATGTAATACAAAAACTCAAAGAAAACTCTTTCTAAAATGAAGAACATTGTTATCTGCAAAGCAAAAGGGCACATCAATGCCCAGAAGATTTTTCTGCAGGAAAATTATTACCAGTTTATATTTTATATCTTGAGAATATTGAATTTAAAAAGCAAGTAGGCCCTAACTGGTTTGGCTTAGTGGATAGAGTGTTGGCCTGTGAACTCAAGGGTCCCAGGTTCGATTCCGGTCAGGGGCATGTACCTTGGTTGCGAGCACATACCCATTGGGGAGTGTGCAGGAGGCAGCTGATCGATGTTTCTCTCTCATCGATGTTTCTAGCTCTCTATCCCTCTCCCTTCCTCTCTGTAAAAAATCAATAAAATATATTTTTTTAAAAAAGTAAGTAGAGCCTGGTCGAAGTGGCGAGTTGGTTGAGCATCATCCCATGCACCAAAGCGTTTCCAGTTCGATTCCCAGGCAGGGTCCATGTCTGGGTTTCCATGTTTGATCCCTGGTCTGAAAACTTATGGAGGGCAGCTGATTGATGTTTCGCTCTCACATCAATGTTTCTCTCTCTCTCTCTCTCTCTCTCTCTCTCTCTCTCTTTCTCTCTCTCTCTCTCTCTCCCTTCTCTTTCTAAATATATGGGCTAATCTGGACAAAATTGACTGTATTATAATACTGTGTCTTCTAATTTACATACATGGTATATTTTGATGCATTCTGCCAAAGAGAAACAAAGTGAGACACTTGTTAAAGTCAGTAAGATAGATTTTGCTCAGTAATTACTGCAATAGGGGAGAGATTCCAATGTAAATTGAGCTCAACTTCAATCAGTGAAGAGGTGACTAGGCATAGAGAAGAGAATGAGGGAGGAATGATTAGAGGCCCTTGCAGAGTCAGAGAAGTAGGAAGATACAGAAAATGGGTAGGGAATTTGATCAATGGGGTTGGGCCATCAGGGTCTGCTAACTGGCACACATTGAAGTTAAGCTCCTACCTACAACCCAGACTGGGAGACAGGAGTTCTGTCTTCTGGTGCTGATCAAACAATCAGTACATTCTTTTTGGTAGCCTTGAGCTTTCCCAGGTAGGGAAGGCCATCAGGGTCTGCTAACTGGCACACATTGAAGTTAGGCTCCTACCTACAACCCAGACTCTGTCTTCTGGTGCTGATCAAACAATCAGTACGTTCTTTTTGGTAGCTTTGAGCTTTCCCAGGTAGGGACTTAAGGGGAGCTGAGTCATCCCAGGGATGTGGCATTGCGCTGTTAGAAATCATACTGGAGTTTGTTCAAGTTTCTCAGTGTTGGTGGGTGAACAAAATTGTTTGTTCTAAGAGCCTTCAGTCTTTATAGAGCAAAGTTGAAGCCTCCATATGAAGACAGCTCAGAGGAACCTAAATTTGGTCAAGGAGAAAATATGTCAATTCAATTCTTTTATATTCTTTAATAATGTTTTGTAATATTTTTAATCAAATAGTGAATTTGTAAGAGTTAAATCTACAATGACATTAACAAGAAATCAGTCAACTGTTTTCAAGGAAGCATGTGAGCATATCATAGAGAGTAAGTTGTTTACTCTAGGCAGACTAAGAGACTTAAGCCACTATGAGGTCACCTATACAAAATAGTTGTATTTTTGTATGTCTGAATTTTGGATGTTAGCATTTCTTTCCTGCTTTATGCACATAGAGATAGTTGGATAGACAGAGGTATAAATAGATAGATGACATGTAGATAAAAAGAAAGAATGTATATTCAAGGATAGAAGCTGAAAAATATATGAGAAAAAAAATTAGCTCAATTGCCTCAGACAGAGTTCAGGCACATGATTTTGGGCAGCATTGTTGCAGACAACATGTTCTCTTTCACAAAGGAGCTCAAAAGAGGAGGAGGTGAAAATTAGGAGAGAACCAAAATCACTTAGAGAGATGAAAGTCATAGTAGAAGCAACATGAATTAGAATGAAACCTAAAAAGCATGTATTATAGAAAAGATCATAGACATGGATAAGAGATATAACATTTATGTAATTGAATGAATACCTTGGAAAAGGCCAAATATAATATGAACTGTAATGTAATACAAAAACTCAAAGAAAACTCTTTCTAAAATGAAGAACATTGTTATCTGCAAAGCAAAAGGGCACATCAATGCCCAGAAGATTTTTCTGCAGGAAAATTATTACCAGTTTATATTTTATATCTTGAGAATATTGAATTTAAAAAGCAAGTAGGCCCTAACTGGTTTGGCTTAGTGGATAGAGTGTCGGCCTGTGAACTCAAGGGTCCCAGGTTCGATTCCAGTCAGGGGCATGTACCTTGGTTGCGGGCACATACCCATTGGGGAGTGTGCAGGAGGCAGCTGATCGATGTTTCTCTCTCATCGATGTTTCTGGCTCTCTATCCCTCTCCCTTCCTCTCTGTAAAAAATCAATAAAATATATTTTTTAAAAAAAGTAAGTAGAGCCTGGTCGAAGTGGCGAGTTGGTTGAGCATCATCCCATGCACCAAAGCGTTTCCAGTTCGATTCCCAGGCAGGGTCCATGTCTGGGTTTCCATGTTTGATCCCTGGTCCGAAAGCTTATGGAGGGCAGCTGATTGATGTTTCGCTCTCACATCAATGTTTCTCTCTCTCTCTCTCTCTCTCTCTCTCTCTCTCTCTTTCTCTCTCTCTCTCTCTCTCCCTTCCTCTTTCTAAGTATGTCCTCAGGTGAGAATTTTTTAAAAAAGTAAGTAGAAAGGTTGTGGGTAGTCATTAAGACAGATGAAGCAAATTTTGAAGAGTTTGGGTGTCAGACTTTCTACATTAACACTCATTTTGGTAGACAGAAAAGAAATTTTGAAGAAATTCTGTGGGAAATAGTGTTACCTAATATTCAGCTCTTTAGCCCTGTTCTCAATTTAAGTGTAAAGATAACCAAGAGACATTTATAGATATTCAAGAAGTTTAGGACTGAAGCAGTTGAGCTCCTACTACCAAAATTAACAAGCTATCAAGCAAACAAACTCTAATGAATGACCAATCCCATCTAACCAGGAAAAAGAGCAGGACAGAACTCAGGATTATAGAAATCATGTTGAAAGCATGGTGGTGGTAATTTAATATGTTTAGTTAGATATATAAGATATAACAATTGTGAAAAGTAAGTTTTTTAAAAAGAAGATAGTTTGATGTAAGCATGGCAATATAAAAATAATGATATGTGTATCAAGAATTTTGTAAGAATTTGAAGAATCATTGAAAGAAATCCAAGTTTTCTGAAACATTATAGCAGAGAATTAAGCAATACAGTAGTTTCCCATTAGCCACAGTTTCACTTTTTGAGGTTTAAGTTACCTGCAGTCAACTGCGATCCAAACATTAAGTAAAACATTCCAGATATAAACAATTCATATGTTTTAATTTGCATAGCATTCTAACTTTCTCTATCCTTCCTCCTTCCCCCCTCTCTCTCACTTAAATTCAATTGACTTCCAACTTATTTATCATAAATACAGCTATATAAATTTTTTATCAATTTATGTTTTTATTTCTTTTCCCCTTCCTTCTTCCTACCTTAAGTTTCTTTCTTCAGCCTTCTCTTTTTTTTCTCTCTCCCTCTCTTTCTTCCTTTCTATGTTTTATAAATATGAGAAGTATAACACCCAATATTAATAATAATTTATGAATGTCCAGATTATTTTATTTTAAAATTTCTTTATTTTTATACCAGGCTGTAGTATTTTTGAAATTATATAACAGTAACAGGTACAGTTTGAAAATCTTGAAGGAAATAGAAGACAATAGGTACTATACATAGAGTCTTTGGCACATGAGGTAGATTCAGTACTAGTTTCCAAGATCACCTCTTATATATATAGCATATTTCTGATTCTATGTATGCTTCTCATATTTAATGATGATAATAGCAGCAGTTTATAGAATGTCTTGCCTATTTGTTGCTTGCAGACACTGCACTATCTCATTAAGTGTTAATTTCCATCTGATAGAATACAGTGTTCTTTAATCTAACCTGATTTACACATTTGTCACAAAGCCATTGACAACCCATACACATTAAATCAGTTCTCCTAGATCAATCCCACTTATTCCTAACCAGCTGCTATTTATATCAAGTTCATACATAGTTTTGAAACTTGGCTTTTGGTCATAGTACATCTATCTATTATTCCCTCTATGGTCTACACAACTGTTATCTCTGACTTCTTTTCAAGGCCTTTGAACTTTTATTCTTTACTTTTTTCAGCTTCATGAAATAAACCCCATCCATTCTGACCCCTCAGGAGCCAGCTTCCTGCCCAGTCCACCAGCGGGGACTCTAACATGCTGACCTTATCTTTTGACGAGGAAGCTTCGTGCAGTGCCTAGTTCAAATTCCGACTTAGGGGCCATGTGGAAGTTCTCCAGTTCTCAGCTTCCTGGTCTATCTAGTGGAGGTCAGCATGCATTCCTTTTGAGGTTGTTGTAAAGATAAAATGAGATAACGTACAACAAGTGCTTACTATGATGTGAATTGTAGGGAAAATGTTCATTAAGAGTGGCTTTCATTTACTCTAAAATAGCAAAAGCAACGATTGTCCTAAGATATATAAAGTAAGGCAAATTCTGAGGTGAAAATTGCTCTTTCCAGATTAATGTCTTTAAAATATACTCTTGTGTCTGTGAAAAATGGTGAGTGAAACTACCTGTTTGAGTACCTACTGCAACCTTATATTACATTTTCCTGCCTCTGAAAGAGATTTCAAATTGCCCCATACATAATTTGCATTCCTCATTTTATTCTGTTTCTATGAGACACTTCCTTTTGTCCCCAAAATGTAAGGAAGAAGCTTTCCCATTATAGAGGAACACGAGTCAACTACAAATCGAAGATGCTGTATATGGTGCATATTTCTTTGGGGAAAATCATTGTCACATATCTGACTCAACACTTATTTATAGAACAAGTTGTTCTGGAAGGAAATCTATTTCTACATCTAAAATGAAAGTTTTATTTAAGATGTGCAATTGAAATAAATCATGCAAGAGAAAGCGGTTAGAGTGCACAGCTGCCAGTTTTAAATTTAACACTATTGGTATATGAAAAAGTAGCTGGGAAAGTTTCACTTTGAGTTCTAGACCTACTGGGCACTTGAAAGACTTCTTTGATTCCTAGTTTTGTTTGCAAAAGCCTTTGTGCAGAAGCCCTGTGGCTTCATGCAAACAAGCCAGACCATGGAACAAAACCCATGGTGCTTCTTGGTTGGAGTTTTGATATTTGACCCTGGGAGTTTTCTAAGAAACGTGAGTGTTGGCTGCCATGTTGAATGTATTTAGGACTCTGGGACAGGGACCCATAGCTTAACCACTTTGGATGCACTGTACGGAGTTTGATCATCTTACCAGGCATTTCTTTACTTTCATTGTTTCCCCCAACACACCTTGCTTTCTAGTTCTATTTCCCTCAGGCTTTTCACATTGTTTGCTCCTTCCTCTTTCTATTTCTTCTTCTATCTTCCCCTTTTGCTTTTCCCTGTATGCATATATCTTCTCAAGTACTATTTCCCTCCAAGGTTTCTGCAGTCTTCTTTTCATTCCTTATCATTTCTCCCCATTTTTCTATCCTTTCATTACCTCTTGCTGTATCTACTTCTCTTTATTTTCCACTTCTTCTTTTTGTCGTCACTGGTTGAATGAGGAGTAGAAAATATATCTACTCTACCATGATTGGCTACATCTTCATGAAATCTCACCTTCCTCTGCAGTTGGAGGTGATCTTCTGCATCCCTGGATTTCCCTAACCCTTGATCCATCTCTAATTTGCCTTTACTCCCCTCCTTCTGGCGATCTGGCACCTGTTCTCTCTCCTGTATCATCATGGAAGGCCCTTTTGTGAAAGGATAATGTCTTTCCATCATTGTCTCCTTCATAAAACTTAGCTTATGTGTGCTACGTGCCGTTGAGTCGGCTCCAGCTTCTGGAGATCCCGTGAATGAATGATGTACACAATGTCCTGTCCTCAATAGCCCTTCTCAGGCCCTAATGACTCATGCCTATGGCTCTTTTTATTAAGTCAATCCATCTCATATTTGGTCTTCCTCTTGTTCTGGAGCCTATTTTTCTCAGCATTATTGTCTTTTCCAAAGAACCCTGCCTTCACATGATATATTTGAAGTACGATATCTTCAATTTGTTATTTTTTTTTGCCTCCAGTAATGTCTCAGGCTTAATTTGCTCCACGACTGACTTGTTTGTCTTTCTGGCTGTCTAGGGTATCTGTACATCTCTCCTCCAACACCATATTTCATATGAATCAATTTTTTTTATTAGCCTTCTTCACTGTCCAACTTAGACATCTGTACAAAGTAATTGAGAATATACTTGTTTGTCTTTCTGGCTGTCTAGGGTATCTGTACAGTTCTCCTCCAATACCATATTTCATATGAATCAATTTTTTTTCTATTAGCCTTCTTCACTGTCCAACTTAGACATTTGTACAAAGTAATTGAGAATACGAAGGTGTGGATGATTTTAGCCTTGGTCTTTAATGATGCATATTTACTCTTAGTGATCTTTCCTAATCCTTTCATTGCTGCCCCTCCAGGTGTCAACCTTACCACAATGGCTTGCAATTGGTAGAAACATTTATTTAATAAGTATTCCTGAATGTATATATAAAAATGCTTACTATGGCTATTTAACATATGATAAAAAATTGCACAGTTTTTTCTGTTGAGAAAATTCTACAAATAGCTCTCTCTAGTATGCTAAAAATATTTATTAAAAACATTTTCCAGGAAATGTTCAGAAAAGACATTATTTAAATAGTGTGAGTGTAGAACCAGTGTAACCTGTGTATTTATCATTAAGCATGCTGGGGCCTAAATGAACATACTGGTTGAGGGTGAGAAGGGAGTGAGTCAGAGTGTGGTCCTGAAAGACAGGCAGTATGTTGCTGATTCACCCAAATGGTAGGTATGGTATAGTCCAAATGATGCTATTTGAGAGACTTTGATGAATTCATTTTATTGCTTGATTTCAGGCTTCTAAGAGGAACTCAATATACTTCTCCACTTCTTTCAAGGTCAAGGCAAGAGAGAAGATAAATTAGTAAATTATGATGGTAAGCATATTAGATTTTACTGTGATAAGCAAAGATGAAAACCTACCCTGCATGCATAGAATTTTAAGTGATGTCACCAATAGTAAAAGCCAAAGTACTGAATCTGACCTAAGAGGCCTTAAATGATATTTACCATATCTCTTTCTTCCACCCCTATAAGTCTCTGGTCTATTATATTGTCCAATCCAGTCATTGTCTCCTCAGTAGGCTGGGCATATGCATGCTCTTATTTGGGGGTTTTGTGCCCTCTGCCAAAAATGGTTTTCCTGGGATGGCCCTGTGACTCCATCCCTCCGTTCCTTTAAGTCGCTAGTTACAAGTCATTTGCTCAGAGAGGTCTTTCCTCTTCACCTTCCTTGAAAATTGCAAACCCCTTACTTTGTATAATTCTTTTATATTTTCTCTTTTACACTTACTACACACACTCCATTACATATCCGTTTGCTGAGGGCCAGGTTCATGGCCCCAAGCTTGGTTTCATGCTGTGCTAGCATTATCATGAAATTCTTAATAACTTTTGAACAAGGGCTCAACAACTGTGATTGCCTGTGGGCTCCACCGATTATGTAGTAGCCAGTTCTGTTTACTTATTTGTTAATATTGCTTGTCCGTCTCCTAGAATATAAGCTAGCTGGAGACTGAGATCTACATCTTTTAGGAGCACATTGTGCATGCTTGAAAAATATTACTACAATAAATAAAAATTAATAAATGGAGCAATGGGTATAGTAAATGTTAATTAAGTGGATTTCTTGCTTTTCATTTTCCCCATTTTTTTGTGTCTTTTTGTTGTTGTTTGCTATGGCATGAAAATATGTATTGGAAGGGGTGTTTGTGCTACCATTTAGGCAGTGCAAGTTAACCAAGGTTGCAGAAATTAAAAAGCCAGGACATTGTGAGGTTTTAGAAATATATGTTGGAAATCATTGCATTGCATTGTGGGTCTCTGAAGGCACAGGCTCAGGGAGCACCTATAATATACCTAAGAATGCCCAAGGCTTTTGAAAGCCATAGAAAGCACAGGCCACGAAAATTTACCCCAGTTTGGGGGATTTCTCCCAGTTGCTATAAATTCAGTTTTAGAGTCTAAAATGTTGGAAGTGGTGAACCTCCTACAAATCTAAAAAGAGAGCGCTTTCTCTCTCTTTTTACAACGGAAACTGTGGTGATATATTTAGCGTTTTAACATTTTTTAAGTGTGCAGTTCAGTGGCATTAAGTACATTCACATTGTTGTGCAACTATCATTGTAGTCCATCTCCAGAACTTTTTCATCTCCCCCAATTGAAACGGCACCCATTGAACAACAATCCCTAACTGCCCCCATTACTCTAGCCCCTGGCAGCTACCATTCTACTTTCTGTCTATGAATAAAAGTCCATGATTCATTTTGAGTGTTGTTTTTTTAAATATATAATGTGTGAGGTTTAAATTGAGGGTTATTTTTTACCTATGCTTATCCATTTGGTCCAGCACCATTTGTTAAAATTTCTACTGTTCCTTCATGGAATTGCTTTTGTACTTTTTTCAGAAACAGGCATATGTGTTTGGGTGCATTTTGGGGTCCTGTATTCTTTTCTGTTGATCTATGTGTCTGTGCCTTTGCCAATACCTCATACTGTAGTTCTATAATGTCTTAAAATTGGGTAGACTAACTTCCCTCATTTTGTTATTCTTTTCAAAATCATTTTAGCTCTTCTAGAGCCTGGAACTTTATATATAAGGCTTGAAATGATTTTGTGTATATCTAGAAAAAAAAAACCCTGCTGGGAATTTCTTATGTATTGCATCATATCGGACACTGTTACTATGTAGAGTCTTCCAATCCATGAACACAGTATGTGTCTATCTTTGTTTAGAAATTTGGTAATTTTTTTCATCAATGTTTTGTAGATTGTACACATATGTTTTGCTAGATTTACACCTAAGTTTATAATATTTTTAAATATTGTAAATGGTTTCATATTTTTAATTTCAATGGCCACGTGTTAATTGTAGTATACAGAAATACAATTGATTTGTTTGCTTATTTTGTATCTTGTGACCTTAGTGAATTTATTTTTAGGAGTTTGTTTGTTTTTAGATTTCTTGGGATTTTTCTATAGAGACAACTATGTCATCTGCTAATAGAAACAGTTTTATTTCTTCCTGCCCAACACCTATGCCTTTCATTTCTGTTTCCTGTTCTATTGCACTAGCTAGAAATTCAAGCACAAGTTGAATAAGAGTGATGAGAGCAGGTATTCTTGCCTTGTTTTCCAATCTTAAGGAGAGACATTTAGTCTCTCATCATTAGTATAATATTAGCTCTAGGTTTTTAGAAGATGTTCTTTATGACCCCATGTTTCTATTGTTCTGAGAGAATTTATCATGAATGGGTATTAAATTTTGTCAGATGCTTTTTTCTGTATTGATTGATGTTATCATGTGATTTTTGTTCTTTAGTCTATTAGTGTGTTTCCTTTTGAATATTGAAACAGCTTTCCATCCTTGGAATAAATCCCACTTAGTCTTTCTGTATATTGCTGAATTCTATTTGCTAACATTTTGTTAAGTATTCTTGCATTGTTATTCATAAGAGTTACATGTCTTTTTCCTTTTTTTATTATCATTGTCTGGTTTTGATATCAAAATAATACCAACTTTATATAATAAATTGGGAAGTGTCCTCTTTTTCCGTTTTCTAGAAAAATAAAGTTGAATTGGTATTAATTCTTCTTTAAAGCTTTAGTAAAAATCTCCAATGAAACCATCTTATCCTAGAATAGGCTTTTGTTAGGGCTACCAGCTCCAAGTCCAGGCGATATATCATTGTCTGGTTTTGATATCAAAATAATACCAACTTTATATAATAAATTGGGAAGTGTCCTCTTTTTCCGTTTTCTAGAAAAATAAAGTTGAATTGGTATTAATTCTTCTTTAAAGCTTTAGTAAAAATCTCCAATGAAACCATCTTATCCTAGAATAGGCTTTTGTTAAGGCTTCCAGCTCCAAGTCCAGGCCATATTAGAAAAAAATAAAAACAAAAACCAAAAAACAAAAACAAAAATGGAAACAAACCAGAAAAAAGCACCTTGTTGTTATTGGGTCCTGAAGTTCTTAGCCAGTCTGCATTCTTACTTCTATATCTTAGTCTTTTTGTCTTGTTTTATATAGTATATCTAGTGTTTTTAGGTGTATTTAGTGAGAGGAATAGAAAAAGTAGATCTATTTTACTTTTCCACCATCAGTTGGAATAAATCCCACTTAGTCTTTCTGTATATTGCTGAATTCTATTTGCTAACATTTTGTTAAGTATTCTTGCATTGTTATTCATAAGAGTTACATGTCTTTTTCCTTTTTTTATTATCCTTGTCTGGTTTTGATATCAAAATAATACCAACTTTATATAATAAATTGGGAAGTGTCCTCTTTTTTCCATTTTCTAGAAAAATGAAGTAGAATTGGTATTAATTCTTCTTTAAAGCTTTAGTAAAAATCTCCAATGAAACCATCTTATCCTAGAATAGGCTTTTGTTAGGGCTACCAGCTCCAAGTCCAGGCGATATTAGAAAACAAACAAACAAACAAACAAACAAACAAACAAACAAAAACAAAAACAAAAATGGAAACAAACCAGAAAAAAACACCTTGTTGTTATTGGGTCCTGAAGTTCTTAGCCGGTCTGCATTCTTACTTCTATATCTTAGTCTTTTTGTATTGTTTTATATAGCATATCTAGTGTTTTTAGGTGTATTTAGTGAGAGGAATAGAAAAAGTAGATCTATTTTACTTTTCCACCATCAGAAGTCCATGATATATTTTTAAATAAAAAATAACATTAGAGAACCATCTATGATATGAACCTATTTTTATGTAGACAATTTTTAAAAAATTACTGTATTATGTATGGGAAATATGTTAGCTATAATGTATAAATATATATAAATATATACAATATAATTTAAACACACACATATATCATTACTAAAAGTTGCTCTCTTAAAATGCATAAAAGATAAATTGTGACATACTTTTATTTCCTATTTTTCTACTTTTCTATTTCTGTATTGTTGATTTTTCCCCTATAAACTACCTTTCTTTTTCTCTTCCTCATTTTCTTCTTTTTTCAAACTAATTAAATGTTAGTTGAACAAGTTTATATCAAAAAAGAGCTTATGCCTTGCTTACAAAAATCTAAAAGTTTGTAGATGAGTAGTTCCATTGTCTACTCTCTATATAGTAAAAAAGTTTTCAATTAGCCTTTCAAGGTTCTCAGTACAGCTTTGTTTTCATGGATTAAAGACCTTCCATTTTGTCTAGTCTTCCACTCTCTTTAATCACAGCACCCAGTTTTCTAAATTTTAGCTATTTTCTCAGCCACTTGAAAGAGTTTTCAAATGGTGTCCTTAACAATAGGAGCAATTTTGATATCTTTCTTAGAGATAAGGTTTATCAGTAGTGTATAATTGTGCCTCTATGGACAAAATATATATTGTCATTCAAATGTTTTTTGCATTTGAAATTAATATTATTCTTACAATTTTCTCTTGAACATTATCAGGGGATGGGGTCATAATTGACAACCTGCTGGTTCTGATCTTGACAGCCAGCTGTACTTTCAGACAACCACACAGCTTCTTGCTGGATATTAGTTTTTTGTTAATTGGCTGTGAAATGCTCTCGATTCCCTTGCATCTAATACAACCTGAATTTGTTCATTGGTCTCAGTGACAATGTTTCCTGTGACTTAAACATTTCCTACATCCCGGGAACTTACCAACTGAAACGATTTTTTGTTTTCAGATCTATTTTAATTTGTTTGTTTAGACCATTATTAATGTAGGATTGCTGGGTATGCATTTGAAAAAAATAAAGAAAAAAGAAGGAAAAATAAAATAATTATTAGATACAGGAAAATTGAAAAGAGGAAACTGCTTAACAGTTTCTAATGAGAGATCAGTAATAATTTTGTAACAACAAACATTTAAAAATGTCTAGGCAAGATCATAATCACATTCTCAAATTGACATATGAGGAAATACAGGAAATCCTAGAAGGGATCAATTGACACAAACTTGATAAACATATCAGAATTTTTGCATTATCTACAGTTTCCTAGAGTCTAACTGGTTTATTCATTGACCTGAGCTCTAGGAGATGCCTACAGAACAAGAAGGCTGTCAGAGCTCCCTACAGTCTTGTTTTGATACAATGATCCAGAAATAGCCTTGGTAAATACCTAAGCAAATGTAAACAGATGATCCTGTCCCAAAGGTACACACACACACACACACACACACACACACACACACATTTTGTAATCAAATCAGTTTAATTTATACTTTTAATGGAGAGAGTGATGGGGATATATTCTTTAGAAAGAAGTTTACTAGCAGCTTGGGTAGCTTGGAGTTGGTCTTTGACAATTGCCTCTATTTATTCTTCTGGCAAGATCATCAACAGACCAAGAAAGCACTTGCCTTTGTTCATTTAGTTTCTGGCAGTGGCAGAACAGTATCATCAGCAAAAGGGCCACCTTCGTACTTTCAGCACCTGCCTATCCTTCTGGGCTTCTCTTAGCTCCACAGTCTGTTGCATGTGCTCCTGCCTCTACCTAGGTCCTAGGTAATCTGTCCCTGGTGCTTAAACACTGGGCACAGGAGCTGAATAGGCGTCTCCACCTGTAGAAACTCAGGCACCAACTGGAAGACCGGGTGGCTGTGGACCCACTCCAGTTGCACATCTGTGTCAGCACAGTTTTACAAACGATGTTTAGTTAGTTTGTTATCTTTAGAAAATAAAGACATTTCCATTTTGAAAAAAGAAAATAACTTAGAAAAGAGGAATCCTATGCTTTAAAGAAAAATTTATTAATTGACATGAGTTTGGGACTAACCGACTTTCTTTTATATATAAAATTGATATAATTTATTTTCTTTAAATTACTGATATTTATTTGGTGATATTCATGAATTTTTTAATATCACAACATGCTTGAATTCCCAATTTGATTTATTACTGTCCTCGTGTTCTCCTTAACTTACAGTACTTTGTTTACATTTTCACATTTATGTCTGAGGTCAATTTCTTTCTGGTTTTGTGGAAACTTTATCAGTTTTAGGCTCTGAAGTGTTCATTACTTTGTAGAGTTATCAGTAACTTTCCTCCTGCTCCATGCCAGGAATAGATGATACGGTGTGCAATCTTCAAAGAATAACATAGAAAATTCCTCTCACACTGATGACCTTCATTGCTGTGGGTAATCTCTAACAATTTTCTTTACTTTCTCTGTCGCTCTGTTCAGGTTTTCTATCTATTGCTGGGTTACTTTTGCTGTTATTAGAGAACTTGTTTCTTATGTGATTCACCTAGCACTTGAAATGGCTTTTTAAGGAAATTATCATGACTGCTCTCATTGTGTTATTGTGGTAAAACATACAAAGTCTAAAATTTACCATTTTAACTACTTTTAAATGTACATTGGTCACATTAAAAACATTCACATTGATGTTCAACCATCACCACTCTCTACATCCAGAACTTTTTTATCTTTCCAAAGTAAATTTTCTCTCCCTGTCAGCCTCTGGCAGTCATCATCTATGTCTGTCTCTGAAAATTTGACTACTCTAATATCTCGTGTAAGTGGAATCATACAATATTAGAACATTTGTATGTGCCTTATTTCACTTAGCATGTCTTTAAGGTTCATCCACGTGGTAGTAATTATCCTTCCTTATTTAAGGCTGAATTACATTGCATTTTCTGTTTTATTTGTTCACTCATTTGTTGACGAACATCTTAGTTGTGCCCATATTTTACCTATTGTGAATAATGCTGCTATAAACACAATGCACAAGTATTTGTTTGAGTTCCTGCTTTCGACTCTTTTGTGTATATATCCAGAAGTAGAATTGCTGGTTCATATGGTAATTTTATGTTTAAATTTTTTTGAGGAATTGCCATACTATTTTGGAATGAGAAAAGGAAGACAAAGAGAAGTTAAATGACTTGCAAGGTTTCCCCCACTCAGTAAGTGGTAAAATCAAGATTCTCATTTCTGCCTTTTACTCTAAAGCCCCACGAGATTATACTGTAAGTTACCTTGCAAACAATCAAGGCAAAGGGCAAACGTTTCTTTTTTATTGTTTGATTGGCTCTATAAATAAAAATTAGCCATCCTATTTATACGTGGAAATCTGCTTACACACACATTTCCACAGCTTCTTCACTTTGGGCCTCTCCTCCCAAGCGAAGACTGGTACTTGTCCTGAGATGCAGAGAAGCCCAGCTGTAAATATTTATGTAACTATTTACAACGTGTGCACCTCGCCAGAAAGCCTTTTCCTGCGTGTAGATGTAATTACACAGGCAGATGAGCCCATGAAATATTTAAGGCTCCTGAATAAACTCCTTAAGAAATCCTTTCTAAACCAGTGAGAAGTTAGAAGCTCCATCCCGAGTGTAAGAGAGGAAGATGGGGAAGAGTCTGCATGTTCATAGCAAGAACACCATGGCCACATCAGCAGGAGGGTGAGCATGAGGACTCAGAGGAAAAATCCTCAGTCGACCTCCCCAGCCTCCACACCCCAGAGGCCTGGGCTCATTTAGGTTGCAAACAGCACTTTGCATGGGTTCCTGGAAATAAATTGCATTAAAACATACTTGAAAGTCAGTTTAGCAAGATCTAGCTAGTCTGTCCTCTTTGCTCAAATGCTTCTAGGGCCATCAGCTCTCTCCTGGATGGTAAGGGGTCATATTAAGCTTAATCCCATACTTATTTTTTTACTAAATGCTTTGTTATAGAATCTGATCACTTACATTTAATTTTAGAGTAGAAAATAAAAATTGCTCTAATAAAAGCAAAAGCAAGGATGCAGTAATAACAATAACAATGATGACTATTATTGAACTTTCAAAATGTGCCTGGTACCATGCTAACTTCTTTTACATAAATTTCCATTTTTGGTCCTCACCCTGACATAGGGACCACTTTTACTCCAACTTTCCTATGAGGAAACCAAGGCTCAACCTCACATACAAAGTAATTGATGGTGTTGAATTTTATCTGAGCCCTTCACTCCTGGAAAATGGCACAGGTTAAGAAATCTCCCCATTCTTTTGTGTTTCAGGAAATGGTTTCCTGTGAGGAACACCTTCCTCTCTACTTAAAAAAGACTCATAGGTGGCCTCCTTGTTTACCTATGATGAGGCCAGACAGGACCCTCCAAATTCCCGTTCTTATCCCATAAATGATGAACTGAGCTGTTGGTACCTAAATGGACAAAAATACCTGCAGCCAGGACTTGAACAACCTTTAGGTAAGCTTCTCTCCTTCCCTGAATTTTGACCTACCCTCAACCTGAGCCAGAATACAACCCTTTTTCATTGGCCCCTCCAAGGATCATGACTCTGCCGCTGGCAACCATTCACTTCTCTCTCCACATGCTGTTTTCTCTGTCCTTTCCTCCTCCCTGTATAAGAAAAGTCCTGTCTGGCTAAGCTTGGAGGTGCCTATAGGTCTCATGGTGGAGCCTTCTCCCTGTTTTGGTAGCCCCTCTCCTCCTATTGCAACAGTCCCTTTCCTTCTTGCAATAAACCTTTGGAATAAAGCCTATCTTTACCTAAGTACAGGTTTATTTTTATTTTTTAAAATATATATTTCTTTATTGATTTCAGAGAGGAAGGGAGAAGGAGAGAGAGATAGAAACATCAATGATGAGAGAGAATCATTGTTCGGGTGCCTCCTGCACACCCCCTTCTGGGCATCGAGCCCGCAACCCAGACTTGTGCTCTTGGCCGGAATTGAACCTGGGACCCTTCAGTCCGCAGGCTGACACTTTATCCACTGAGCCAAGCCGGCTAGGGCCAGATTTATTTTTATTTCATGAAAGTGACATGGCCTTGGCATTGGATCCAGGTTAAGTGCTTTCTGAAGTAATGTATAGTAAATGTTAGTTAGACTTAAATGACTGTGCTGTGGTGAGAATTTCTTTCTTTGTCCTCAGATCCATATTTCTATAATAAGCTCCAGACCTTAAATGGTCAGTCCTCATTGCTTTCACAGTGCTGCTTAAGTCAGCACTCAGAAATGCCTTCTGGATCCTGGTGAATTAGGCCACAGTCACTAGATAAATAGGGGTCCAGAAATACACCAACATGCTGCTATTGTCAGCCAACCTGGAGGCCATTGTTAGTGCTAGACCATGAATCTGGCTAGTCTACAGATATGCTTGTGAACCTGCACTTAGCACTGGCATTAGAATATGCTGTTACCAACTGAAATGCCCAAGGACCAGGTTCGGTGTTTTTTGTTGTTTTTTTCCAAGTCAGAACGCAGACTTCCTGCCTAAGTCTGGCTGTAGAACTCCTCAAATGATAGCTTCACCCCCAAATTGGCTCCAATGCCCAGTGGACCAGGAGAGGCCTGGGGCGGAACAAAGAGGCCACAAGTATAGGGGGCATCGTGGCTGAAGACAATAGTGATGTCGGTGTCATCAGCAGTGGGTGTAGCATAAAAGTCATCCTCCTGGGTTATCTCAGATTCATCTGAGTACACACTAGCACAGGAGGCCTGCTGGTCAGGCAGGAGAAGGGTCAGTGGTGACCTTGAGTGCAGCAAGGAACAAGTTACCTCTTTGGTCTACCTTGTGTCTAGGGATGTGTAAACCTTACCTTACCCCAAACACCTTATGAGGAAAGGTTGGAGAGGGAGGATGCATTTGAAAGAGGAGACACAGATCTAATAAGGAATCAGGGAATTTTAACTTGAATAATTTATATCAAAAAGAGAATGTTCTGCATGTAAATGGACCAAGACAACTTTCATCACATTCTAAACCCAACCTTCATTCAGCTGCACTGAAATCTTCAGCACAAGAAAACTATGTAGCTCTTGGTATGCACATGTGAGCACTGGTTATGAAATTCTGCCATCACCATGGCTGTGTCTCTGGTTGGAACCACAAACAGGAAAGAATTTAGTAAGTGGGTGTGTCCTGAAGAAGTAAGAGAGGGGAAGAGTCAGTGAAGCATGAGAGGAAAGATCATTTCAGGCAGATGGAAAGTAAGTGCAAGGTCCCTGGGGAGGGAAGGCAGAGAACCGGGAAGGAGTGGAAAGAAGGCCAGTGTGGTCCCCAGGTGGAGAAGGAACTGCCATGTGTGCCTGTGAGTGTGGGGGAGGGCGAAAGGAGAAGGTCAGGGTGATGTCGAAGTGCATGGCAGAGAGCCATTGTGAATAAGTGTAAGTTTACAATTGTCCATGGTCAGCCATTTGACTTTTTCTCATTGAGTTTTATTAAAAACAGAACAAGAAATAGGCTTTGTATACATTTAAATAGAGGCAATTTCTAATTTTCCATATTTGTAAATTTGTAGCTGATTTGATGCTTCAGCTTGCTTTTCCTGGACATGTCCACAGCTTTATCATGGTGACATTCATGCTGCACCGAGGGAAGTCTATTAGGTCTGGAGAGCATCTCTAAAGTCAGGAACCAAGGATGCGAACCACAGTCACCACATCCACTGCCCCTTTCGGAGCTCAAACACTTGCCCAGGCAGAATCGAAATGTGAAAGGGAGGGGGAAAGAGAGCTTGCTTTCCCTACATCAGCCTGATATGCAATGAGGCGCTGCCCAGCTCTAAAGATCATTTTCCACCCACTGTCCCCTGGGGACCTGACAACTGCCTGGACTCTGGGGATTTTCTAATCTCGTGTCATCTCTTGTGTCAGCAGCAGTTGCATCTGATAGGTTACCTTCTGTCCCACAAGTACTTCCTGTACAGACCCTCCCTGCCCTCAGTCAGGACTCCAGCCCGCCTCCTTTCCCTGTCCTTCCCCAGCTTCCTCTGCACTTCAGGGGAGGGGCGCACAGAGATCCCCAAGGGGCTTCTCTGGAATGATGAAGGGTGAAAACTAACGCCAGTGCCATTCGCAGCCTCACACAGAGGCCCTGGCTTCCAATTACTTGTTGGATCAGTGATGTTAATGAAAAGTTTGTCAAGGGTCTACCCCAGTGATGGCGAACCTTTTGAGCTCGGTGTGCCAGCATTTTGAAAAAACATGTCCACAGCTTTATCATGGTGACATTCATGCTGCACCGAGGGAAGTCTATTAGGTCTGGAGAGCATCTCTAAAGTCAGGAACCAAGGATGCGAACCACAGTCACCACATCCACTGCCCCTTTCGGAGCTCAAACACTTGCCCAGGCAGAATCGAAATGTGAAAGGGAGGGGGAAAGAGAGCTTGCTTTCCCTACATCAGCCTGATATGCAATGAGGCGCTGCCCAGCTCTAAAGATCATTTTCCACCCACTGTCCCCTGGGGACCTGACAACTGCCTGGACTCTGGGGATTTTCTAATCTCGTGTCATCTCTTGTGTCAGCAGCAGTTGCATCTGATAGGTTACCTTCTGTCCCACAAGTACTTCCTGTACAGACCCTCCCTGCCCTCAGTCAGGACTCCAGCCCGCCTCCTTTCCCTGTCCTTCCCCAGCTTCCTCTGCACTTCAGGGGAGGGGCCCACAGGGCTCCCCAAGGAGCTTCTCTGGAATGATGAAGGCTGAAAACTGACACCAGTGCCATTCGCAGCCTCACACAGGGGCCCTGGCTTCCAATTACTTGTTGGATCAGTGATGTTAATGAAAAGTTTGTCAAGGGTCTACCCCAGTGATGACGAACCTTTTGAGCTCGGCGTGCCAGCATTTTAAAAAACCCTAAGTTTAACTCTGGTGCCTTGTCACATATAGAAATTTTTTGATATTTGCAACCATAGTAATACAAAGATTTATATTTTTGATATTTATTTTATATATTTAAATGCCATTTAACAAAGAAAAATCAAACAAAAAAATGAGTTCGCGTGTCATAGGTTTTCCATCACTGGTCTACCCTCTCTTGTCTTTCCTACCTCTACACACACACACACACACAGTTGGATTGATTGGCTTGGAGAGGGCAGCAAAGGTAAGAACCCTTGTCTCTAGGAATGACCACACCTTGTCTCTAGGAATGTCACCGTCAAGGTCCTGGTAGGCAGGTTGATGCAGAGTTGCCTGTGCTTCCTACCAAGGTTGGCGATCCACGTTCACAAACACCAACTGTGGAGAGAGAGATTCAGGGAGACTAGCTTGATAGTAGGGAGCTGAGAGATGGGCAGCAAAGGGCCAGGATCCTGCCTGTAGTGAGCCTGTCACAAATTGATGCTAGAAAGTCCAGCCACAGGGTGTAAGGAAAAAATCAGTTAAAGGGCAAGTCTGAAGGCACTGCAGGTAACAATGTGGAGTGAGAGGCCAGCAGGGCACAGGCAGCTGTGTAGACCTGAGGAAGCAGCCAGGCAGTGGTCTTGGAGGACCTGGGTGATGTGATGTGCAAGGGCCCAGGCACTCCCCAGGAGGTTTTGGAGAACCAGACGCTCCCAGGGAGTGGGGGCGGGGGGAGTTGGGGCACAGCTGGTAGCTGCTCTAGAAGAGCAGGGGCACTGCCAGAGATTGTAAAGTGAAACAGGAGGGGTCACAAGATCCTGGTTGGTCTGAATTAAGTTTAACATTCTCCTCCCTTTGCTTTTCTCTACAGGGAATCTCTAAGCACAAAGTGTTCTACTAACAATACACATTCACTTACTTCTTAGCCTTCTGTGCTCAGTGGGGCCTCTACAGCTTATAAAATTGCAGAGAATTGAGAATCCCCCCAAGCTCAATGGCCTGCACTACAGTTCCAGGATAAATGCCTAGAACAGCTGACAGTGCACAGCTGCATTTCAGCCTGATAGGGCGGTTTAACAGAACGCAATGATACAATTCTCCATCCATTTTTCAAGTTACCAGCCAGTTCCATTTCAGAGCAAGAAAAACAATAATAAATAGTGAGCCTAACCAGGTTTACCCAGAGATCTTAATAAATAAAAGCGGGCTGGCTCACAACAGACGCGTGCCGGTTTGGAGTCCGTTATGACAGACTGTTTGTTTCCATGAAATATAAGATGTGCATTAGAAACATGAGACTGCTGAAGCCAGCAGAGAACTGTGGCTTAGCAGGGCCATTCGTCTGGCTTCAAATCCCAACCCTCCGCTTTGGGAGCTGTGTGACTCTGGGGACATCATTTAACCTATTCCTTTGTGTATTGATTTGTAAAGTGGACACAATAATGATAACTATATCTTAGAGTTGCTCTAAGGGACAAGATATACCTATAACAAGAGCTCATTCAGAGAATCCATATCTTGCTAAAGGTCTTGACAACCAGAAGTGGGACTGGAGTGGGCAGGCTCTAAGCATGAAGTGGGTCTTGTGTTGGAAGGTTCTCTTGACCATGAGGAAAGTTGGAGAACTGGGAAAAGGCTCATTGTTAGCTGAGGCTCTGTGTATGCAAGTGGGGCTGGAACCGAGAAGGAAGGGACACAGGAAGTTCCGGTGATTCTTGGCCATCAAAGTTTCCATCTCCAGAGACAGTGAGATCATCTAGGGCAGTGGTTCTCAACCTTCCTAATGCTGCGACCCTTTAATACAGTTCCTCATGTTGTGGTGACCCCCAACCATAAAATCATTTTTGTTGCTACTTCATAACTGTAATTTTGCTACTGTTATGAATCATAATGTAAATATCTGATATGCAGGATGTATTTTCATTGTTACAAATTGAACATAACTAAGCATAGTGATTAATTACAAAAACAACATGTATATATGTGTTTTCCGATGGTCTTAGGCGACCCCTGTGAAAGGGTCGTTCGACCCCAAAGGGGTAGCCACCCACAGGTTGGCGACCCACAGGTTGAGAACCGGTGATCTAGGGCCTGTGCATCTAGAATAGAAACAAGGTGAGATATGATCAAGGACGTTTTATAAGGTGAGCCAAAGGGTTGGAGCACTTTGTCCATTCTCTGCTTTTGGTCATCTTTAGAATTTAAGAAAGTCCTATGAAAATGCCAGAGCATCTCATCTCCACCATGAAGTACCCCAGTCCTTTGAGTCAGAGCTCCGAAGGCACAGCAGTGCAACCAGGAAGCAAAGGGTGGTAGGTGGCATCATCAGTCAGAGGGAGACACCTCTCCCGAGTGGGAGGTAAGCACCACAAGGGCAGAGCTCATCCCTCACTCCTTCCCTAGAGATTCTTTTTAAAGGGCTCCCATGGGTGGACAGGTTAGGCAGAGAGGGACAAGATATACCTATAACAAGAGCTCAGTCAGAGAATCCATATCTTGCTAAAGGTCTTGACAACCAGAAGTGGGATTGGAGTGGGCAGGCTCTAAGCATGAAGTGGGTCTTGGTGTTGGAAGGTTCTCTTAACCATGAGGAAAGTTGGAGAACTGGGAAAAGGCTCATGTGTTAGCTGAGGATCTGTGTATGCAAGTGGAACCGAGAAGGAAGGGACACAGGAAGTTCAGGTGATTCTTGGCCATCAAAGTTTCCATCTCAGGAGACAGTGAGATCATCTAGGGCCTGTGCGTCTAGAATAGAAACAAGGTGAGATACGGTCAAGGAAGTTTTATAAGGTGAGCCAAAGGGTTGGAGCACTTTTTCCATTCTCTGCTTTTGGTCACCTTTAGAATTTAAGAAAGTCCTATGAAAATGCCAGAGCATCTCATCTCCACCACAGGGTCCCCCAGTCCCCTGAGTCAGAGCTCCGAAGGCACAGCAGTGCAACCAGGAAGCAAAGGGTGGTAGGTGGCATCATCAGTCAGAGGGAGACACCTCTCCCGAGTGGGAGGTAAGCACCACAAGGGCAGAGCTCATCCCTCACTCCTTCCCTAGAGATTCTTTTTAAAGGGCTCCCATGGGTGGACAGGTTAGGCAGAGCTTCACCAGCTGCTTTGCAAAGTGTGATTTCAAAAATAAATTGACTAACTTTTGTACTCAATCGGCACTCTTCACAGTTGGCCAGGTCAAGCAAGAGCCTCCCCTTCTCCGGCATTCAGCACCTGAGAGATGCTGCTGTATTACTTACATTTTCAACATTCCCCCAGAAATGTTAAACTGGTCATTTCGCTCATTTTCTTTTCACATGCAACTCTTCTGGTTATGGGATGGTTGTTTGTTGAATCAAGGGAGTCCTAACTTCTGGGAAATCTGCGTCTCTCCAGGCCCTATTCATGGAAAAGGAAACTAGCTATTGCATTAGGGGGTAAAAAGTCATGGAAATATATTGAGAAATATCAGAAACTACCAGAAATGTGCAGAGATCCAGGAAAGTTGTAAAAGGTATGAAGTTAGCCCCCCAAATACTTTGAGAAATTTCAAAATTTCTAGGGAGCCTTGACTGAGAGAAACTAGCTGATGGGAGAGGGCTCAGGGGGACTGAGGTGAGAGAGGAGAGAAGAGATCAGGGAAAAACAGAACTATCTGCTCCAAGAGTCCAGGGAGCTAAGTGATAGGTGACAGGAGCAAGGTCCTCAGCATATTCATCCTGCTCTGCCACGGTCGGAGAGGAGCAGCCTTTAGGGTGCAGAGAATGTGGGAGAGTGCCCTGAAGTGACCACTCCCCACTGCACATCCCTCCAAAGCAGACATGTACATGTACATAGCAGTTCACAGTTACACACCTGTTGGCAGATGCTAACTCATCTGTGATGGGCTCATGCTGGGAATTATGGCAGAAAGATTCTCTCAAGATTTCAATTTCTCAGCTCAAATACCAGTTCTACAACTCATCCAGTAGAAACAAAGATTCCCCTTCGCCATGGCAAAGGGTTCAGAAAGTTTTGTGACCTGCATAGGGGCAGAGTGACAGAGCCAGGACTCTGCCATGGGCTCTGCCTTCCAGGCAAGTGCTCCCTCCACAGGGGAGTAGAGTGAGGCTTTAGGAGGATGCTCGCTTCCTCTGCCTCTGAGAGAGCCCGGGTGCCTGAGCACCTTTCCTGGCACCCATGTCTGGCTCCTGCATTCAGTCAGGGGGCCTGAGACACACTTGCTCGCCATGATCTTAACTGGCCATGAACTAAACTCTCCGGGTCCCTCCCGACACTGACCAAGTCTGGCTACCTGCTATTCCTGTGCTTGTCTTAGCTTCCAGCATGAGTCTCCAGGCCTTAATGGCAGGCTTCCTCTCTGCTGCTCAGATTACACTTGGCCCTGCCCACTGTGACAACCTTGTGGACCTTGGAACCTCATGGAAACATAGCAGAGGCCTCTGAAGGACGGAGGAGGGAATGGTTCACACTGAGCTCTCAAAGCCTGAGTGCTGAAGCCAGACCACTTCCTCCAGCCCCAGCTCTGAAACTTGGGGTCTTGTGACTTAACTTCTCTGACCTGCAGTTTGCTCATCAATAATACGGGGATAATAACAACACTTTTCCTCATAATGTGGAATAGGCTATTAGCACCATGCGAGGCACCTGCTAAATGGCCAATAAATGCTACTCTACTATTTTTATTCACTAGAGGCCTGATGCACAAAATTCATGCAAGGGGCTTGGCCCTCACAGCCCCAGCTTCCTCAGCCCTTGCAGCCCTGGCTTCGTCCAGACGGTCATCCGGAAGGTCATCCAGCTGTTCGGTCTAATTAGCATATTAGCTCTTTATTATATAGGGTTTTATTTTCCTCATGACACCATCTCTTTTCCTGCTTAAATTAAACCACAAAAATTCAGGTCTAACAGATGCCATGTGGCCCAGGATCCATTTTTATCCTTCTGGCCAACTTTCCCAGAAAAGTATGATCTGAGGAGTATTCATGTCTGTACCTATTTGAATTTCCCCAGACAAGAGCCTGAAGGCACTTCATCCACGACACACTATTCTGCTGAGGTCAATGTCAGTGTAGCCACATCGGTTCCCTGGCGAGTCTGTAACTGCTGCCTGGGAGACTGGTCTCGGTGGCGAAGCGCAACTTTGAAAGGCAGCCTGCTCGTCCATGTGCACCTGCTGTGCGCTGTCCTGGAGGCCCACGGAAGCTTCCACCTCTGCCAAGGGGAGGGCTAGGGTTAGGCAATGAGAACTCCTGGCAGATCTCACACACAGTTCTACAAACTAACCTGGCGCTGTCCTTTCCCTCATCTGCAGCATGAGATGCTGTCAAATGAACAAATTGCAAGAAGATTCAAGTCAATAAACAAAGAAAATCACAATTTTTATCATCTTGAAGGGCAGTTATAGAACAAGACTAAAGAACTGCCTTTGTCTTATTTGGTTCCAAAGGGAAACTGCCAAAGAGCGGGCAAGCAAGTCTTACTTTTTGTGTGAGATGAAAGAGCTCTTTGAGAGGGAAGAAAAGAAGATGCATTTGAAGCTAAGCTCTAGGTTTTAAGGGGCAGATATTCTGAGTGAGCATAAGCAAGGCTCATGCCAGGAAGGAATGCCTCCCTGTTTGTTTTTTCAGGTGGTAATACCCTATATATTAGGACTTGTTTACAGCAAATAAAAATATCTTACACTTTATCAATCAGCATAGGTGGGGACATTTCTTATGAGGAGAGAGGAATGTCTTTGGAAACCCAAGGGCAAGAATGCAGAACTGGAAGTGAGACCTGACAGTCTTTATCTCTCTCTTTCTTATTTCCCTCCTTCCTTGCAGACCAGACCAGATTTCTCCACTGACAATCACATAATTTAAAAAAGTGATCCACATTTCTTGAGTTTTATGTTATCGGTATTATCCAAACAAAGAGACATAACTTCTCAGTCAGCCCTAAATTTTAATACTTAAAGACAAGCTTCTGATTGGCACAGCTTGGGTCATATGGTCCAATCAACTGTGGACAGGGGAAAGATTGGGGGTGTGGTCACATTATCCAAAATGTCTGTCAGGAGATGCCAGGGTGCACATTCTGGAATAAATATCTCCCCACAGTCCTCCAACCCAAGGCACATTACTGCAGTGCTACTCCAGGAAAAGCAGGTAGTGGAGACCTCAAACTGAGACTAAGATTGTATGACCCCAGAAGATCTGTGTGTGTGAGTGTGTGTGTGTGTGTGTGTGTGTGTGTGTGT